>NW_008329135.1:1279053-1308424 GCF_000622305.1 Nannospalax galili
AATTGCCTCCATTGGACTGGCCTGTGGCCATGTCTGTGGGACATCTTCCTGATTGTTGAATGATGTGGGAGGGCCCAGCCCACTGTGGGTAGTGCCATCCCTGGGAAGGTGGGCCTATGTTGGATAAGAGAGCAAGTTGAGCAGGGGCCACGGGAGCAAGCCAGTAAGCAGCATTCCTCCATGGCCTGTGCTCCAGCTCCTGCCTCCAGGTTCCTGCCCTGAGTTCCTACCTTGAGCTTCCGGATGAACTGTGACCCGGGATACGTAAGCTAAATAAACCCTTTCCTCCCCAAGTTGGTAGTGGTCAGAGTATTTTGTCACAGCAATGAAGAACAAACTAGAGCAGGCTCCAATTCTGAATTACTAATTTTTATGAATGTTTGTACCCTTTCTCTAAAAATTATTTTCTATATTTCAACTCATTTTTATTCTTATGTAAAATTATCAACAAGTCTTTCTCATTTCCCTTTACATCTACCTCTCTCAAAATCCTAGTCAATATTTTTTGCCCGTCTATGAATTATTTTGTTTTCTATGATAGTCCTGTCATTGTTTCAGTCTCTCTGACAGGTCCAGCCTTTTGACATCACAACATAATGTCACCTACAAAGTTCACACTTGAGAATTGCACAATTAAATTATAGAAAAAAAATTCACCCAGAAGACCTCATAACATTTTAAGTAAGCTTAAGGTTTTGTGTTGGTGCCCATTCATAGCACAGAGTGCATGAGACCCACAGGACACAAGTTGGACAGACTCTGGATTATGACCTAAGTACCATATGCTCAGAGAGAGGAAACAATCAAAAAATGTTACAAGATTGATATGCAAATAAAGACTTGTAGAGAATAGCTAGCTAAAACTAAAAGTTTAAATTTTATTAAATTATTGTTCTTTAAATATATTTTATTGAGTTTTTGTGCATTTCATACAAAATATCTTAATGCTCCTTAGACCCCCTCCTCCATCCCTACCCCCACCAGATTTCATGCATTCTGTCATATATATTGATGCCTATCCAGTCAAGTTTGTGTGCCCAGATGTCCCTTGATGCAAGTTCATCCACTGGAGTCTAGTCAGCTTATCCAGAGTCTCTCCCTTAAATAAGATTAACTCTCCCTCACCCAACAGTAATCAGTTACCAATAGTTCTTCAGCTAAGGTTGGGCTTGCTGCTTATTTCCCCTGTTCTATGCTGGGTTTTGTCTGATTGAATTTGCACAGGTCTTGTGCATGCCGTCACCATTGCTGCAAGTTCATATGAGCAAGTTCCTAGAGGCCTGGAAGACTCTGTTTCCTTATGATCATGCACCAACTCTTACAATCTTTCTGCCCCCTCTTCTGCAATGGTCCCTGAGCCCCGGGTAGATGAGTTTTAATATAGGAGTTCTATCTAGAGACATATACTCTATATTTGTTGCTGTATTTTGGATGTTCAAAAATCTTAAAGTGTGTTTAATAATTAAGTTCCAGGTATTTCAAAAACTTCTTTTTTTATCTAGAATGTTAAAGTGCTACTTCATTAAAAGCAAATGGTAAAATGTAGTACTGAAACTCACATAGTCACTGAGTTAAACTCAAATCCAACATAGAGAAGTCTTCATCTTAACCTAACACTTCAACTCCTGTCAGTGTGTATCTCTTCAGTCTCCTGAGTGCCATGGTCTTCTTCCTCAGACCTTTCGCACTGTTTTTCCTTCAGGAGAGACTGTGCTGCCTACAGCAAGCAGCCTTCATGTACTGGCCACCTATCTCAGTCCATCAGAATTTCTTACATGTACACACAGAGCTACAAGTCACCTGCAAACAAGCATCCCTTGGCATGCAACTTGATTGGAATCTTGTAAATGAACAGCTGGCACCTCCCTTCTTTCTGATGCATGACTTGCATGTAGAAAAGCAGACCACCCATTTGGAATTCTCAGAATGACTTTTCCATAGGTTTCTATCCCTACATTTATTTGCTTTCTATGAACATCATGAAAAGCTTTTGGCAAAGAATTTTCGGTCACATCTAGATATATTGTACCTGAAGAAAGAAATAATTGTACCTGTAGTCACGAAACAGTAAGTCTAATTTGGCAAGTTTAAATGTTTGTCTAAGATCTCACAACTAAGGACGGAGATTAAAAATCCTCAAAGCTCTGAGATATTTTTAATCTAGATTTTATTAGCAGTATTCTATTATTCTACTAATGCTGACCTAGCTTGAAGGTAAATCAGTAGAAGTTATCGAAGTTAAATAACATGGAGAAGCTAAAAAGTTTAAAACAGAATCTCAACAGCCTATGGGGGAAATAGCATAGATCCAAACATTTATATCTTTGACTTCCAAAAGCACAAAAGAGAAATTTGGTTGAAAAAATATTGAATATAATGGTCAAATATTTCCAGGCTTCAGTGAAAGACTTTATAAATTCAAAGAGGTCAGTGCATAATGGGAAAGTAAATCATGTTTCAAAAATGTAATCAAACTGCAGAAGGCCAGGGGAGAAACATCTTGCATGGGGAAAGATGAAATAACATAATCAAGAAACCACTGGCACACCCTAAAAGATGGAAGACAGAGGAGGATCCTTGGAGTATGGAAAGAAAATCATTACCAATTTGCAATGTGTGAGCAGAGACAACGTCCTCAGAAGCAGTGGATGAACAGACATACATTTTAAGGAAGAAAAGCAAAGGAAAATTTAGACAAACTCCCCAAACAAACAAAGAAGCTAGGCTTGGGTCGCTTCTGTTCCAAGGTTCCCGAGATGATGAAAAGCAAAGCCAATGATGCAATGTATTTCAGCTTTTCTAGCACAAACTGCAGCTATAAATTTGCCTCTGAGTACTACCTTAGCTGTACCCCACCAGTGATGTGTGTTTTTTTCTCTTTCCTTCCATTTTCTAAGTTATTCTAATTTCCTTTCTCATTTCATCTTTGTAGATTTCATTTCCAACTATTTGGGAAATTTCCAGGGATGCCATTATCATTAATGTCCACATCAGTTCCATTATGGCAGAATAAAAAGACAGAAAAAAACTAAGGGGATACGGGAAGAAAACAAAGCCACTTCCTCCAGAAATTGGCTGGGAATCAAAACCTATAACATAGCTGATGAAATCAAATTTGCTTACAGAAATAGTGTTTGTTTGCCTAAAGTCATCTTAAACAAGGATATTATAAACAGCAAACTAGGGACTAGGGATGCAGCTCAGTTAGTAGAGCACTTGCTTAGCATGCATATGGCCATAGGTTCGGCTCCCCTCCAGCACCCGTAAAATCAGATCATGATGGTGCACTTTTGTAATCCCAGCATTTAGAAAATAGGGGCAGGAAGATCAGAAGTTAGTTCAAGACCATCCTTAACAATATAGTGAGTTTGAGGCCAGCCTTGGACAAAGAGACCCTATCTCAATAAAACCAAAACTAAACAAAAAGCCCATGCTTATTTAAGGCCAGAATGTTTGTGAACCTGAGTTTAACTGTGTTCACACTCTTCTCTTAGTCCAAACATAAACAGTGCACTTCCGAAAACCACTTTACTATCTCATTTGCAAATGGAAACTCTTTAAGATAAGAGAAATAAGTATAAAACATATCATATACTTTTACTTAATTTTAAACTTTACTTAATTTTCAAATTTTGCCTAAATCTTATTGTAAATTACATCCCTTGAACAATGTATCTTAGAAAGCCACAGAAGCATACATGTAACCATTGTAATGATGCCTAAGTGTTTGGGCCTCCTGAGACCCTCTGCATCCATGCTGGAATTCATTGGCTTGATCTAGTGTTGGTTCAAAAGGTATCTTCTAATGACACCCCCTTCTGTGATTTGTATGTGCACTGTCCTGTTCCTAAGTATCCTTTACTCTCTGAATGCCTGAACTCAACTAAGAAGCATCTGCTATCTCTTATCTTTACTTAATTAACTCTAAGATGGCTTTGTTCTGACTTGCCCTGAAATTCTTTTCTGCGGTATGGTTAGTCAGGGTTCTGGCTTTACCTGAGTAGTGGTCCCTGATGGGAAAAGGACCATGATGACAGTGCTAGGCTGTATCTCCTACCGCTGATAGTCAGGGGACATATTTCACATGATCTGAGTCACATTAGATGACTGAAACCTATTTTAGTCCGAGAAGATGATACATCAGGGTGAATGTCCCAAGTGTGACTGAAAAGAATGTTCTGCTATGCTGAGTGAGGTATTCTGTGACTGTCAATTAGATCATACTGGGCAATTGCATTGCTTGATTCTTAGTCAGCCTTCGTGATTTTTCTATATGCTAATTCTATGAATTATTAAGAGACAAATGTTAAAAATTTCTAAATATAACTGTGAACACATATAATGCTTCATGAATGTTTAAAATTAATATGTCCTCTAGATTACGAACTGCTTTATCACTGTGAAATTGGCTACTTTATTCCTGATAGGATTTTCCACTCCTCATTATCTTTGTCATATATTTACACAGATAATCCAGTTTTCTTTGTAGCCTAGGCTGATTGACCTCAAATTTATGATAGTCCTGCCTCAGCCTCGAAAATCTCGATGTTACAATGTGTGCCACCATGTGGGGTTTTCCTTTACTTTTAATCTTTGTGCCTTATCATTTAAAGTGAGCTTATTATATGTGTCATATAGATAGATAAATGATAGATAGTAGATGATAGATAGATAGATGATAGACAGATAGATGATAGATGATTGATACAGTTGATAGATAAATAGAGAGATGATAGATAGATAGATAGATAGATAGATAGATAGATAGATAGATAGATGATAGATGACTGATACAGTTGATAGATAAATAGATGATAGATAGAGATAGATAGATAATAGATTAATAGACACAGATGATAGATATAAGATAGCTAGATAATAGTTTGATAGATAGATGATAGATTGATAGATGCTATAGATGATTGATAGATAGATGATGGATGATAAATAGGTGATAGATTGATACATAGATAGATGATAGATAGATGATTGATAGATAGATGATAGATAGATAGATAGATAGATAGATGATAGATAGATGAGAGATGAGAGATGTTAGATAGGATTATATTGCAGAAGATGTAGTAGTACATAATATATAATCATTTATAAAATAAAATAATCATTTATAAAATCAATATGCCGTGATGCATATGCAGACATCAGAGGACAACTTTGGGAAGTGTATTCTCTCCTTCCAACATGGGATCTAGGGATGGAATTCAAGTTGTCAGACATACAAGCAAGCACTTTTACCTGCTGAGCCATCTCACTGATCCATTACAACTATAATTACACACAATTGCAAGGTGGTTTTCTGCACCTAAAAGAACTTGGCATTCAGTCAATTGTTTGTGTGTGAGGGATGTATGTGTGTGTACACATGTGTGTATGGGTGTGAGTATATGTAGAGGCCAGGGGTTGACATCTGGATGTCTTCATCTATTGTTCGCCCCTTATTTGTTGAGACAGAGTTTCACGGAACTTAGGGCTTTCCCTTTAAGCAAGCCCCTAGGATTCATCTGTTTCCAACCTCCACCTCCCCAGTGCTGGGGTGACAGGTGCAAGCTGCCACACACTGATTTTTATCTAGGTGGTAAGGATCAGAGATCAGGTCCTCACATTTAGGCAGTAAGCACTTCACCTACTGAGCCACCTCTCCAGTTCTTAGTCTGTTGTTTTTAAATTTATTAGGTACAGTTCATGGCTCCAAGGCCTCATAACTCAGTCCTGATTATTAATTCTACAAGTGTTCAACACCAATTGGGCTATTGACATATACACATTATATAGTGATGTGTTTATTTAAATTATGACAAAACCACTAGTAGGTCAGGATTTGGTGAGCATTTTAAGTATACAGGCAGACAAATCTTCTGGAGCCTTTAAATGATTTGTTTGTGTCCTTTACAGTCCATTCTATTCTAACACAAGTACATATCAGAGCACCGTGCAGCTCTGATATGTACTTCCAAACACAACATAGTCATTCTCTGATTTGTACACTGTCCTCAGTACCTAGTGATGGAAGTCAAGGGTCTGAAGATTTGGATTCATTTAGAGCAGTTCAGCACTTTTAAAAAGAACAGTTTAGTTACCAGCTAACTCATAAATGCCCCATCAACATTTTCTATTGAGTGATACTAAGAAATAAATGAGGTTTAAAGCCTCACTCCTTCCCTGTTATTAAGACGGAAGGATAGAAAACCTTGACAAATTTCACAAGATGCTTCAGTGACAGAGTCCAGGGCTGTAATTAGAATTCTGGGTTTTCAGCAACAATTCAATTTATAGGTACCGAGTCATAAAAAGTATTTGGTCTACCAGACTGCGACTCCTGTGAGTTGTTAACTGCATTAAGTGAAAGATAAAATACTTTTAAAATACAATTGTGTTTCAGTGTCCATGAGGGATTTGCGTCAGGAACACCCTGCAGATACTCAGCTCCCTTATATTAAAGGATATAACTTTACAAATAACCCACACACACACATGCTCCTGTTTCTTGAAACCATCTCTAGATATTTTTAATACCTACTACAGCATAAATGTTATGGAAATAGTTGTTATACCACATTATTTAGGTGATAATTATTCATAAATGAGCATTTGCAGCATAGCTCAAATAAAATACGTCTGATCTTCAGTTGATTGAATAAAAATTGCAGGTGCATGACATACAGATGTGAGACTGTGTGTATGCGTGTGTGTGTGCGATGTATTTACATGTGTATCTACGGATGTATGTTATGTGTGTATGTGTACAAAATGAAGTTACATGACAATCATATCAATGACCTGGTTATACCTTTGGAGACAGAAACTCTCCATCTCTACTTTATCCTCTCTCATACAACACAAGATGTTAAATACAAGATAGTCAGATTCTTAAATCTATTTTTAAAATAAATATTTAAGGGGGCTGGAGAGATGGCTCCTCTTGCAGAGGACCTGGATTTGATTCCCCGCACCCACATAGTGGCTAACAGCTGTTCATTACTCCAGTTCCAAGGGGATCTGACCATCTCTTCTGACCTCTGTGGGCATTGAATGACATGGGTTCACTTACACACATGCAGGCAATATACTCATACACATAAAAAAATAATAAAATATTTTAAAATAAAATAAACTAAATATTTTAAAAATTACCTACCAGTAATAAGAGTCTTATGACAAGTTAGAATTGATGTGAAATCATACAAGACACCATCCTGATTTAATTCATGAAAACCTGAAATCATCCCACTTATACCAACCAATACACACAGATTGGAAGGACCATATTGGCATTTAAATATGGAAGAAAACAAGCATTTCAGTGTTCACTTCTGTTTGTTTATTATTTATTTATTTATTGGATTTATTTATTTTTGTTTTATGTGTATGTGTGTTTTGCCCACATGCATGCAAGTACGCTTATGTTGTGCAATGCCCACAAAGGCCAGAAAAGGGTATCAGATCCCCCTGGAACTAGAGTTACAAATGGTTGTTAGTTGTTACATGTGTGCTGGGAACCAAGCCCCTGTCCTCTACAAGAGCAGCCAGTGCTCTTAACTGTTGAGCTGTCTTTCCAGCCCCATGCTTCTGTACTTTCATTGCACACGGGCCTGATGAGCAGCCTGAATGCAAACCCTGCAATTCTGCAGGTATACAGATGAGAGAACACTGTTTTCACACCACTTATCTTCCAGCACCAACCTCAGACTTTGCTAGTCCGATCGGATTTTAGTCATGGCCAGTCGATTCCCACTAAAGCTTATATTATCCTGTAATTGGAAACATTTAAGTTTTAAAAAAGATGGGAAATTCTCATAAATTATTCATTGGAAAGATAATAATGGATTAAATACAATTAAAATTTGGATTAACCTAATGAAGGTTCCAAAGTGTCTAATGTTTTTAAACCGTTTGTATCTTTGCCATCAACCTCTCTATAAAACTTGACCCAGGGGTGTTCTGAATGTTTTGCCTTTCTTCATGAAGTTAGACAGGACTGTGGTTAATAACATTGTTTCTACAGAAAAACTTCCATAAAATAAAGACAATAATGCTAGCTTGTAGGTTATTTTAAGAAAAATGTGTCAGGGCTGGCAAAATGGCTCTGTGGATAAAGGTTCTTGCCACCAATCCTGAGGACCTGAATTTTATTTCCAGGACCCTAATGGTAGAAGGAGAGAACCCACTCCCTCAGACCTCCACTTGTGTGTGTTATTTTAAAAAACAAGGAAAATACTTCCTGTGCATATGCTAAGTAGCTATTATTATAATGCATGGAAAATAAACATGAAGCTCTCTGTGTGGTTTATGTATGTGTGTGTGTTTCATGCATGTTGGGCTGAGTTACATGTCTCCTCACACATGCTAGGAAAGTGCCCTAAGCTACATCTATCTCCACTACATTAATTTTTCACTTTTTATTTTTGACAGGATTTTACTAAGTTGGTGGCTTTGAAATCTATCTGTAGTCCTGTTTTACAGATTTATGGTGCAGGAGTAAAATAAGTTATGTTCCACAGCCTAAATGGCTACACCATTGTAACACCAAATTCTCCCTGGGAAACCCGCAGGCACTCTCTCGGCTCCCAGGCTCACACTGTCCTAACATTGGTCAAACAAAACCGACACTATGCATTCCATTTGGATTTTTGTCTAAAGTTTATGATGTCTGAAAGAAAGTTATTTTCAAAGCATATACTCATGGGCTCTTTACATCTCGGCTGAGCTTTTTGAGATCCACCACCACCAGCACTGTGCCAAGATGGTGACTACTCTGAAGATTACTGATTGGGTGGGAGGGGTGACTGTCTCTAGTTCTCTCAGAGGACATGCCTATCCAACAACCATCTAGCCGTGTCATTACTTGAGGAGATGTTCACATCATGTCAAATGACCTAACGGTGCAGCTCTCAGAACGCACAGCTCGCCATGAAGACATGCTGTCTTTGGCAGCCACTCGCTCCCACACAGTGTTAGGGAGATGACTAGGGGCAGGGAAGCATGACTAGTAAGAGAATAAAGGTGAAGAGAAGTCAAATTTTAAGCAAACATTTGCAGTTTTAAACTGGAGATTAGAAGGATTGGCAGATGGGGTTAGATTTCATGTGTTCATCTCTTTTCTATTGCTGAAACAAACTCCCTGACTGAACAATTTAAAGGTTTATTTTGGTTCAGGGTTTCAGGGACTTCAGTCCATCCTCAGCTGGCTCCACTGTGCTGAGCCATGAGGAGACAGAGCTTTATGGTAGAGGGCATGGAGGAGCACAGTTCATCCCCTCATGGCAACCAGGGAGAACCAGTGGGGGAGCAAACTATAACCCTCACAGAATTACCAGTGATCCATTTCTTCCTCCCAGCCCCAACCACCGAGGTTTCCAGAACCTTCCAAAACAGCACCCCTGGCTGGGGACCAAGTCTTTCATACATGAGCCTTATAAGGGACGCACTATATCCAAACCATGGGTTCAGTGACTATATACTACAACAAAGCACAGAGGGTTTGAGAGATGGACAGAACAAGGATCTACCTCTGAAGAATTTCCAACCCTGGTAAAGAAGACAACACACATAGGAAAGGGCTGATTGTTTTAAACCTGGAAATGATCAGTTCCATAGGAAATCTGGAACGTGTAAGTTCAGAGTTAGGATGGGCGATAAAAGTCAAGTTGAACTGACTTCACATTACTTTAGAGCATCTTCTGAAAGATTCAGCCAAAATTCTCGGAGAATCTTGTCACTTTACTGCAATCCACCATGAACAGGATCTCTGTATGATACAAGAAAACCCCCTAATGGTTCAAGCAGGTTTGACAAAGAACTCTGCATCCTCACCCCTGGTGAGTCTCCAGGTCATTGTTAAGTCTTTGGGAAGGCGAAAAGACAACCAGAATTTTAAAAGAATAATAATCCCAAAGTAAGAAAGTTAGGCAAGCAGGGGGTTATCTAATCACTTTAAAGTAAAATTAAATTTGCATAAGGGTAAAGGGTGAGTTGAGAAGTGCTTGATGAAGAGGCTAGTGATATCTGTGATAAATTATTTGAGGCCTTGAAGGATCAGGATGTGATTCCAGGAAGAAGGAAAAGAATTGATGCTAATAAGACAGCTACGCTGGTAGAAAAGTTTCTCTAAGAGTCTCAAGAAATCAATGCCTGCATTTAAAGCTGCTAAAGGACAAAGGAAGCCTGCTGCTCACAGTTAAGGCACTCCTGGCTTAAATTGAAGCCCGTGCTCTTCTGTCATTCTGAAAACTCCAGGGTAGTCAAGGATCTTCTCACGGACACCGACTTGGAAATAGATGCCCAAAGTTTGAGTGTAGCTGAATGCTGGGAAAGGCTGCTGCTTGGAGCTTATTATTCAGGCTATGCAGAAGCCCTAACATTTTGAGAAGAGATCAGCTTCAAGGGACCATGTGAATATCACTATTGCAGGGCATTACAATATATTTGTTGAAAGTTACAGATTTAGGGCTGGTGAGATGGCTCAGCAGGTAAAAGCACTTACCTCCAAACCTGACAACCTGAATTTGGTTTGGTTGCTATAAACCTCAAGGTAAAAGACTGACTCCTCCAAGTTGTCCTCTGACCTCCATATGTGCACAGTTATATATACCCAACACACACACAGACACAGACACAGAAGACACACACACACACACACACACACACACACACACACACACCTCCCCATACACAAATAAATGCAAAATACATCCCTAGACCAATGTAGTCTCTTACTTTATTTTAAATGTGTATCCTCATATTTACAGACAGGTCTACCTTCCACCCCCTCATCAACGAAGCTTCTTTTGTAGCAAATGAAGACTGTTACAGGGTTCTAGAACTGGTCAAACACAGAGAATAAATGTCTGCGAGATGCTGAACCCCAAGTGACACGCCTTCATTGCAACCTCTATGTTTAGGATAACTTCTCACCAGAGAAGTTTCGTTATGTAGCAGATGGTGATTAACACAGAAACCCACAATTGGTCAATGTGCAGAGAGTAAGAGGCCACAGAATACTTATCCCTGATTAGAACACTTATTCCAAGCCGCTGCCTCCCAAGATCCAGGGATCATTGTGGAAGAGGAGATGGAAAGATTGTAAGAGCCAAAGTGGCTGGATGACCACAAAAAAGTAGTCTCCAGACAGTTGGTCAGTTACTCATATGAACTCACACCAGTGGTATCAGTATGTACAAGTCCTGTGCAAGTTGAAACCAGAGAAAATTCCCAGCATAAACATGGGGAAGGGAGTAAGAAATCCCGACCCAACCTAAGGAACTTTTGGTAATTAATGGCTGTTTGGAAGGGGAGAGACAGTGTCTTCCAAAGATGGAACAAATGTATTGGTGGACCCAGTGGATGGACCGATGATGAAGGACATTTGGGGACACAAATCTGACTCTATGGGCCATACTACATATACCACTCTCATATATATACGAGAGCACATTAAAATGAATAGGAGCAGTGGGGGGAGATGTGGAGAAGGAAAGGGATCTGAATACCATCAAACTATATTGTATAAAAATCACAAAAATCGGGGCTGGAGAGGCGGCTCAGCGGTTAAGAACACTGGTTCTTCTTGCAGAAGACCTGGGTTCGAATCCCAGCACCCATATGGCCGCTAAAAACTGTGTGTAACTCCAGTCCCAGGGGATCCGACAGCCTCTTCTGTCCTCTGCGGGCATTGCACGACATGGTGCACTTACCTACACACAGGCAATACATGCATACATATAAAATAAAAATAATAAATAAAATTTCTAAAAAATACTTTTAAAAAATCACAGCACTCAATAAAAATAAAATTAAATAAAAATAGATCTTTAATTTGGGTTTTCAAGGAATATTATCTCTGTAAGGACAAACTAACTTTGTCATAACATGAAGAACTTTGCATGCCATTAAGATTTACAAACTTGAAAAAAAGAAATAAATATATCCATAATAGGCTTGAAGGGAAGGTGGGTAAAGAAGAGCAGAAGCTCTAAAATAAGACGGGGGACTGAAGAGCCAGGGGACTCACATGGGGTCAAAGACTCTCCCAGTCAGCACTGCTGTTCAATCAGCCCCTTCAGACCGAGCGCTCCATACAAGACGATTTCTAAAAGGATAATCCAATATATTTGACAGTAACTGTGATCATAAAATTATTGTAGGCATTCTATGATCATGTTTTATGTCTGTTCAAGTTGTAGATCTAATTGCTATTCTGATTAAGTGTATGAGAACAGGATGGCCTACAATCAATGTGGATAGATCACTAACGGTTCCTTCTCATTTATGTGTTAAACTTGAATTGTTTTTAGATTGTGCGCTACTGTACAGTATCCCAAGGTACTTAATTCCCATCTCTGCTTCTGACTAATATTCACGTCTGGACCGCATCTGTCAAAATGCAAATTTATATTTTACTGTAAAAAAAATCTGTAGTTAATGGACTTTGAACACATTTCCCTGACAACAATTTGAAATGGAAAAATCTCTCCTTTGAAATGATGGTTTGGATTATTTTTGAGCATCAGTGTATTTCTTTTGATTTTTATCTTATTTTCTGATGAATCAGAGTATCTATAATAATAACTCCAGATCCTGCCTCCGGTCTGGTTATTTAGTAGCCATTTATTTGTTTTCTTTGATAGCAGTACACATTAATATTTATAGCCTCTTTCCTTTGCAGTATCTCCCAGATGGCTCTGCGCCCAGTGCTCATGTTGAATTTTATCTTCTGCCATATCCCAGTGAAGTTCGTAGGAGGAAAACAAAGTCTGTTTCAAAATGTACCGACCCCACTTACAATGAAATTGTAAGTATGATTTATCTCCTGTCCGAGCATTTCGTATTTTTCTAACTGCTTTTTTTCAGCTTTGCAACGAAATATGGAAAATTTTCAGTAATTGGCAGTACTGTTCCATAAAGGAATGATACTACCCAAAATAGTCCCAGAGTGCTGAGCTCTGTTCTACAGGCTGTGGGAACTGAAAAAATGCAGCTCTGTTTTCAAAGCTCTATGAACCAGTTTTCGGAACTGTGACTAACTCCAGCAGGAACAGGAGGCCTGCTTTGCGGCCTAACTTTCCCCTGACTTTGTTGCATTTTTCCCTGAGTCCATCTTTTTCTTCTTAACCTTACTCTCATGAACTTGATTTTCCTTTACCTAGTAATTTTATCACAGGCTGCCTTGCAAATAGCCGCAACTCTAAAAAGATCTCTTTTGACAAAATGAAACAATGAACATGCAAAATACAAATCCAAGTTAACCCATGTCGCAAACAGCTCTCCAGGTCGTTTGGAATACACAGTTTACACACAGCTTCCTAACTGGATTATTTGACCCCTCCCCCCCTCTTTAATTTCTTGCTGTGTCATCCACCCGACGGTTTACTCAGAATTTTTTAAGCATCAAAGACACCCTGCTCCACCCCTTGCTGTCTCAGCATCTTGTTTGTTTGGTTTGTTGAGTCAAGGTCTTACTATGTAGCCCAGGCTGGCTCAGACAGAGCAGGGATCCTCCTGCCTGAGTCTCCCGGGCGCTAGGATTACAAAACGTGTTGGCTCTGACCTCACTTTTCAGAGCAAACTTTCTTTCCTTTGCCATTACCTCTAAACTTTCACAAAATTAACTCACACTCAGCTCTCCACCGCGACCTTCTCACCCTTTAATCCGATCCACTGTAATGTGGATTCAAACCTTTATTGCTAGACCTTCCCTTAAGTGGCATCTACAGGCTCCTAATTGCTACATCCAATGAGCCCTGCGGCTGGCCTCTCCCTGCTGGTGTGTATTGACAGCCATGCACCCTGATTCTTGAAACCTCTCTTCTCTGCAAGTTCGACCTTTTCTTAACTTCCTTCTGTTTTTCTCTAAGCACTATCTCATTTTCATTCACTGCTAGTCTTCCTCTTAAAACGCTATTTGCTAATGTTCCAAGGTCTACCCTCGCCTCCCCTTCAAATGCAATCAGCCCTCTCTAGCTGCAGGGTCTGTATCCAAAGATTCAATCAGCCCTGATGAAAACAGCTTTTGTATGTGTGGATACTGACCTGGACTGCATTCTTTCCTTACGATTACCCCCTAGGCAATACACGAAACAATGATTTATTCGCATTCTATTACGTTAGGAATTACGTGCTCAGGTTATATGCAAACTACCCATTGTATTACCTTGGGTTTGGGGGAACCTCTGGAGTCCTAGAATTAGTCCCCAGTGGATATCAAAGAACAGGGATAGAGCCTCTCAAAATTACTGGATATATTCATAAGTTTTCTAGTATCATCTCTGTAGACTGTGCCTGAATTGATTCCCCAAGCTCTGCTTTCTCTCTCAAGCTTTTGTTAAAAATTTTTTTAAAGGTACGATCTCATATACCCCAGACTAGCCTGCAACTCACTACGTAGCAAAGGATGACCTGAACCTCTGATCCTCTTGCCTCCACCTCCCAGATGGTGGGATCACAGGTGGACACCACCACACCTGTTTCTCTCAAGCTTTTAGTCTGTATCCCTTCCTCATTACTAGAGATCTTCACTTGAATGTCTCCTGGGTACATGGGAGGCAGGCTTACTTCTTTGCCGTCCCAAAAGACACTGCCTTTGAATATTGTTTATTCCTAGATAATTTCATGCATGTATACATTTATAGATCACTGAGTCTATTTAGTGTCACCTGTGTGGGTATGGGTATGGGGCTACCCACTACAATGACCATGCCCCCAAAGAAAAATGGCTCCCTGTCCACCCCCAGTTAGGGGTGGGGCCTTGTGAGCCCTTCCCCCATCCATGCTGCACCCTTGACTGGCTTGGTCTGTATAGGTTCGAAAGATATTTTCTAAGGACACCTCCTTCTCCCTCACTCACAGGTCCAAACTAACTACAAAGCAGTCTCTCCCTCCAGAACAGCCCTCCTTCCTCATGAATTCTTTGTCTGAAGTCCTTGTTTTTAACCATTGCAATAGCCCTTCTCTGCCTCCTGTACTGTGAACTGTTTTTCTTAAGTCTTTTACATTTCTAGATAAGGTGTCTTTCAGTAGCTAGTTTTATTACTCCTCCACTTCAATTATTTGAAGGTTCCTTGAGGCCAAATAACCAAAAATTTAAATGTGGCATTCATAATCCTTTAAATTTTAACTTGGTAACTTTCTTGTTACATCTTGGAAGAGCATCACTCTGATATCTTGTAGATAATTATAGATTTATGTGAAGTCATAAGAAAATACAGAGTACCTCCAATGCTCCTGGACCACTTTCCCCTGGTGCAACAATTATCCTAACTATATTATGCATCAGCACCAGGAAATCGGCCCCAGGATAATCCTCTTTCTACTTTCACCAGCCTCATGTGTCCACTTTGGCACATGTGTGTTTGGTTCTGTGCAGTTATGTCACAGGCTCGTGTGACTACCCACAGTTAAGGCATAGAGCAGTTCCCTCCTGAGGATTACCAGGAGCACCCTAAGACAGCCACAGATGCCTGCCTTTCTCTAACTTCTCTGCCCTCTCCTTCTTGTGAACAGAGACCAACTACTAATTAGGAAGCTACCTGGAGCACCAGCACCGTATCTCCATCCCTGTGAATTTATCGTTGCAAATGTTGCATCATAGGAATTATAGAATTTATAACATTCTGAGATTGGCTTTTTATTATTTACTTTCCTCATTGGTGTAACCAAATACCTAGCCAAAGCAGCTTAAGGAAAGAAGGGTTTTTTCTGGTTGACAGAGGTGCAGTCCAGCAAGGTGGGGAAGGCGTGGCAGCAGGAGCCTGGGCAGCTGTCCACACAGTGTGCCAGCAGTCAGGAGGCAGAGAGAGATGAACGCTGGTGCGTCCTCATTTTTTACTCATTCTAGAACCCCAGCCCATGGAACAGTTGTTGTCCACATTTAGGGCGAGTCTTCCTACGTCAGTAAATCTAATCTAGAAACTCTCTCACAGACATTCCCAGAGGTTTATTTCCATGGCGATTCTAATACGATCTAGATTCACCACCACAGACTTTTTAGTCGCTGTGACTCCTTATAGGTTCACCTAAATATCTGTACACAGTCCTAATGGTGCCCTCCAGCCAGTCATTCCACTCTGCCCTTCCTGCCTACTGTGAACTGTTCCTTTACACTGCTTAGTAGTATTCCATGGTGTGGAGATACTACAGTCTGACGATTCATCTACAGGAAAAGGCATCTAGGATCTTTACACCTGGACATTATTGGGAATAAACTAGCTATGAACATTGAAGAACAGGTTTTATGTGAGCATAAATTGTAATTTCTGTAACACAAAAATCTGAGAGTATAATTGCTAGGGCACATGGTAATTCCATTGTTTATAAGAAACCACCAGACCTTTTTCAGAGGTGTACTGTATTCCCTTCTTACTTGCAGTCTCACTTTCTTCCATGTCAGTTCACCACAGTCAACCAGTCTTAAAATATGAAGTAGAAAATCCCAGAAATAAACAATCCTATGTTTTAAATTATATATCATCCCGAGTTGTATGGTGAAATTCCACACCACCCTACTCCACTCTGCGGGGGTCATGAACATGCCTCTTGTTCAGCATATCCATCAGGTATATACGGCACCCCTTGGTCGCTTAGCTTTCTCAATAGCTATCAGATTGACTGTCACAGTGTCATGGAGCACAGGAAACCTGATTGCACTTCATCGTGGCCCCAAAGCCCAAGAGTAGCCCTTACTGGCCACATAGATCTGCAAGAAACCCATCAAGTACTTCTTGCAAGTATCAGCTCACGTCATCACAAGAAGGGTGTGTACAGTATAGCAAGATACTTGATGGGAAGAGGCCTCATCGATATGATTTCTGCAGTGTGTTGTCCAAATTGTTCTCTTAGTGGTAAATGTTCTTCATCTCTTCCTGGGCCTGAGTTACAAATTAAGCCTTGTCACAGGCATACATGTATACTCGTAAAAAAATAAAGCCTGCTTTGGGCTTACTATCATCAACCACTTCGGGTGACTCCTGGTGATCTTGGGATGTACCCCTAGTCCATAAAGGAAGACTACTGTGCCATGGTACATGCCCACTGGTGACACGTGTGATCCAGTTCTGTCTTCCCTCCAGTGTCTCGTGTTTACTTGCAGTTTTCATAAGTGGCTAGTAGCTTCCCATTGTGGTTTGGGTTCACAATCATTTAATGACTATGGATGCTGGGCTTCTTTCCATAGGCTTCATTACAACCTATAAATCTTGGGGAAATGCCTCTTCATGTCTCACTACTTTGTACTTGAAGTATTTGCATTCTATTCCTGAGTTTGGAGAGTTCTGTAAAGCTTGGACACTAGTCTCTGTGAGATGCCTATTCTGCAGAGATCTTCCCCCAGTCTGTAATGTGTCTTTGCCCTGCTTCTCTGGGCTTTTGTGCTTTTATTGATTCTTAAGAATTCCATACAATGTATTTTGATCACATTCAGATCCCCTCGCTCATCCCTACCCCTACCCCATTAGCCACTCTGACTTCATGTCCTCTATTATTATTTTTCTGTTTTTAAAAGTTAATCTGTGTTCCTCAAATGGTCTTGGGTATTATGGTCTGTCCTTTGGGGTCTGGCCAGCCTATCAGGCATCAGACCCCTAAAGAAAACTGACTCTCCTTCTCCCAGCAACTATCAACTACCAAAAGATCTTCAGCTAGGGCTGGGCTTTCTTGCTCACCTCCCCATCCATGCTGGGATTTTGTCTGGCTTGTTGGTTAAATTCCACGATCTTTTCAATTCATGGATTTGGATCTGGTGTCAAATCCACCAACTTGTCTACCATCGAATCTCAAAGGTTTTTCTCTTGTCCTTTATAAGTTTTATAGTTTCACATTTTGTCTTTAAGTACATTATGCCCCATGACTGGGAATTATCCCAGAACCCTTTGTTATAAAAACAATTCCTTCATTGAATGTCTTCAGCACATTTGTCAAAAGTCAGTCCAAAATACTTATTTCTCAAAACCGTTTTCTTCCCTGCACTTAGCAATGTTCTCAGGATGGCCTGTCATTCCCTTGGGGGCGGAGAGCAGTTCAACGGGCCCTTGCAGCCAGCCATCCTGCCCTTCCTTGTCTGCCCACTGTGAACTCTGTGCATGCTCTTACCTCAAGCTCTTTCATTACTCTGTAACCTTTGACTTAGTCCTCTCCTGGGATGGAAAAAAGAATTTCATCTTCCTTCGTAACTGTAATACTTAGTTACTTCTAGAAAGCTATGCCTTTAAATATTTCAGGTAGTGTTATATGTGATGCTGCATGTATGTGTAGAATGAAAATGTATATGAAACATTAATATTTATACAGGCACACCCCAATATTCTCTAGATTAGTAAGGAAAGATATTTTGATGTTTTATTATTCATTACAATGTCTGTCCATAGCTAGAGATACACATTCAAAAAATATGGAACCTGTTTCCTACCACACTATCAAGAAACTTTCCAGAGACCTTGTCTCAAAAGAAAAGGTGGACAGCTGGAGCGATGGCTCAGCAGTTAAGAGCACTGACTGTTCTTGCAGAGGACCTGGGTTCAGTTCCCAGCACCCACATGGCAGCTAACAACCATCCATGACTCCACTTCCAGGGGATCCCATGTTCTCTTCTGGCCTCTGTTGGCTCCAGTCACATATGTGGTTCACATATATTCATACACCTAAAAATAAAAATCTTTCTAAAAGACAAGATGGTTGTTGCCTGAGGAAAGCATCAGAGATTGTCTTCTGGCTACCACATGCCACATGCACACACACACACACACACACACACACACACACACACGCATGCACTCACACACATACACCTAGACACATTTACATACATTCAGACACATGTACACACATAAACACATACACACACATACACATATACACACAGAGACACACATATACACACACATACATACACACAGATACACACATACACACATATGCGCACACATATATATATGCATACACATACGCACATGCATACATACACACAGACATATACACACACATACACATGTGCACACACACAGTGAGCCTATCACTGTTGAAACAGAATCAAACTTCTCCACCTCCATGCTGTACTTTGGAGCTTGGGATCTAAGAAGACACTTCACAATAAGCCACCAGACGAGCAGCATAACTTTATCAAATTAGAATCGAATCCACTGAAAGCTTTATGGTTTGATAAACAGCAGTAAGTACGTGTGTATGAAGCTTATTTTAGAATTCTTGGTGTGGACATAAATGTTCTGATGGCTTTGATGAAATCCTCTATCCTCAAATATCCATGGCCTAGTGATTCAAAGTTACTACAATATTTTTCCCAGCTGAACCCTGCTTGAGGCACAAACACACACAATTTGCATTTGCGGTGGTGCATGCCTTTAATCCCAGCACTTGGGAGGAGGCAGAGGCAGGCAGATCTCCGTGAGTTCAAGGCCAGGCAGGTCTACATAGTGAGTTCTAAGCCAGCCCTACTACAGGGAGACCCTGTTTCAAAAAGACCAAAAAAAAACAAAAAAAAAAACAAAAAAACGCAACTAAAAGAAACAGAGTCCACACAGGGTGATCACGGGGGCAATCCTAGTGCGCACAAAATCCAAACCTGCAGGCATCTAGGCATCTAAAGCAACCTGTGCAGCCATGGCTTGATCGAGAGCGATCATGGGGACAGTAAGAGGCCGATAGCCAGTTCAGCCTGGTTAAATTTAGAAAGCTACGAGACAGAAATGGGCCAAATAGTCTAAGTTTGCTCCTATCATGTTCTGTGTCTGTATCGATACAGCAGTTGGTATAAGAGGTGCACAAAAGGTAAACTCAATGTGAAATCTGCTTTCACTGTCCCTGGCCCTCAGTTGTAATGTAGGATCCCATCCATCTCTGAACCAAGCCCTTGGTTGATCTCTGAGCATCTTCAAGGACACCCATCACAGATGTTCTCACTGGGAGGCCTAGAGCTTATTAAAGAGCCCAGAGACTTAGCACATGGCATTCACTGTGTTTTAAATAGCTCCCCTCGTCCCTCTACTGAAGCCCACTCACTGCATGAGCCACTCACCGAAGCCGAGATTCTTCAAACTGCCAAAACCTTGCAACGGCTATGAGGTGAGAGAGAAAAGCCTCCCTCCCCTCTATGTATAAATCTCTTGGAAGGATAGAGAGGAGATAAAACACATTGAATATCAATGTCCTACGGAGCTTTTCATTAAAATAGTTCCCATTTTCATTCTTAGGCCTCTCGGTTCTTAATTCCCAGACATAGGGGAGGCAGGTCAGGGACCCTGCTCAAAGGTTCCAGCTCCATCCTTCAAATACCAAGGCAAGCTTGCCTATTTGACACTTCACAGAGTGCATCCCAGCAAGTCTGGCCAACACTCTCCCTGAATTCCTCTGTCATACAGAAATCCCACGGTACACTTGGATCAGGGGCAGGTGGCTCAGGGCATTTCTGTGACAACTTTGAGAAACAGAGCTGCGATTCGAGTCCCCAAACCATTGCTTTTCACACTCGCTTATCTCCAGCATCTTATTAAAGACCATCATCGGTAAAAGATCCATTATGAACACAGAATTTCTATCCTATAATAGAATCACATCATTGCAGTCAATGTATTCTACAATATTCTTGCATTAGCTATTGTCCTGAAAAAATATAAAGGGAAAGTTAGACAGAACAGAGCAGGAATGTTATATGCTCTGCATTCCTTAAGAGCTCTTGCAGAACTTACAACAGCATGCACAAGACATGTGCAAGCCCAAGTCAGACAAAAGCTCAGTGTGGATGTGTGTGTGAAGGGAGGTGGGTGTGAATCCCAGCCCTAGCTGAGGGTCTGATGACAACTGATAGCTACTGAAGAAGGAGAGACAGTTCTGTTTAAGGGTGTGATGCCTGGTAGGTTGACCAGATTCCAAACAATGGACCCATGCCCAAGAGCACTTGGGGAGCACAGATTAGACTTTGTGGCCCTTAAAAAAATACGAAAAATATGACATGAAGACAGGGGAGGGGGTAATAAGGGGTTGGGGGAAATGAGGGAGGAGGTCTAAATATGATCAAAATACATTGTATGAAATTCTCAAATGATCTATAAAAATATATTTTTAAAAAATCTCTTTAGGCTTGGAGAGATGGTTCCATAGTTAAGAGCTCTGGCCGCTCTTGGAGAGGACCTGGGTTCAGTTCCCAGTGCCCACATGGTAGCCAACAACCATCCATAACTCCAGTTCCAGCAGGTGCACTTACACATATGCAGGCAATACACTCACACACATAAAATAAAAATAATAAATAAAATATTTAAAAACAAACACTGAAAAATCTCTTAGAGCTGGAGTGATGTCTTGGTGGCTAAGAGCGCTAGCTGCCTTTCCAAAGGGGTCAGTTCCCAGAGCCATCAAGGCATGCCTGCACACACACAGTGCACATATGTACACTCAGGCACACCTACACACACTGTTCTAGTTACTCTCTATTGCTGTGATAAATATACTGAACAAAACCAACTTGGGAAGGGAAGGTTTTATTTGGCTTACAGCACAGTCCATCATCAAGGGAAGCCAAGGCGGGAAGTCAGGGCAGGAACCTGGAGCATAGACCATGGAGGAACACTGCCTACTGGCTTGTTTCTCCAGCCTGTACTCAGCCTGCTTTCTTATACAACCCAGACAGGACCACCAGCCCAGGGGTGGCACCGCCCACAGTGGGCTGGGCCTTCCCACACCAATCAGGAAAATGCCTCACACACACGCCCAAAGGCCAGTCCGATAGAGGAAATTCCCCACTAGAGGTTCCCTCTTCCCAAGTGTGTTAGGTGACAGCTAAAGCTTTCCAGCACGTACACACATGTATATAAACTAAACTAAACAAATAAATCTTTTGAAATAATATTTCTTGCAGGGCATGTGTGTGTGTGTGTGTGTGTGTGTGTGTGTGTGCAAGTCTACATAAGTGCAGGTTGCATGCACATCTGTGTGCATGTATATGTATGGAGGCTAGAGGTCCACTCACTGCTCAGGTGCTATCCAACACCTTTTGTAATTAATCAATTTTAATTTTTTATATGTATGAATGTTTTACCTCATGTATGCAGTTGTACCATATGTGTGTAATGCCGGCAGAAGCCAGAAGAGGATGTTGGATCCCTGGAACTTGAGTTACAGATGGTTGAGAGCTTCATCTGGGTGCTGAGTACTGAACCTGGGTTCTCTACAAGAGCAATCAGGGCTCTTAACTGTTGATCATATCTCCAGCCTTCCTCATTTTTATAAAGACAGTCTCTCACTGGTCTGGAACTCCCCAACTAGTCTAGGCTAGCTGAGCAGCAAAGATGAGGCCATCTCCACCTCCCCAGGGCTGAGTATAAACTGAGATTATAAGCACTTCCATACTTGTTTTTGTTTAAGTGGGTTCTGGGGGTGTAGCTGAGGTCCTTGTGTCTTACTGGCCAAGCTATCTCCCTAGACCCAACCCTTTTGATGTTCAAAGTTGATGAACTTGTACAGCTAAGCATTACGTTTCAGATAATGATGGGCCACATAAAAGACAGTGGTTCCCCGAAGATTCTATCATGTGTGACAATGTAGACATCTTCATCTGATGTTCATACAAGGGCAAAAGTCACCCAGTGACACTCTTCTCAAAGGCATCCCTTCATTTGGTGACACAGACCTACATTTGGAAATGAAGATACACAAGACCAGAGGTCACACAAGTTATTTGCAGCCTCAGAACTGGCTGGTCCTTAATCCCAAGTTCGTGCCTCCATAGAATACTGTCTTGGGACTGGGGAGATGGCTCAGCAGTTAAGAGCACTGGTTGCTCTTGCAGAGGACTTAGGTTCAATTCCCAACACCCACATGGTGGCTAATAACTGTCTGTAACTCCAGTGCCAGAGTATCCCACGCCCTCTTCTGACCTCCGTGGACACTGCATGACAGGAGTACACTTTAGGATTCTTTGCCAGATCCTTGTGTCAAATAATGTACAGTGAACGCTTGTATACAAGTTAATAGACACACATTCTATTAAAGGCTTGCTATTGGATGTAACAATTCCAAGGCCACAAATTTGGTATCTGTCAGAGTTACTGAAGACGTGCCTCATGTTTATGGCTAAGAAACAAATTATAAAGTTTAATTTTAAAAAGGTATTCATTCTTTATTCTGTTTTTATGAAAGCAGAATACTTATTAAATCATCTGGTGAAAAACATCTCAAAGAATACTTTCATCTGTGTTCTTCTCATCCCAATTATTACATTAAGAGTTATGCAGGACGTGGTAGCTCATGCCTTAAATCCCAGCACTCAGGAGGCAGAGGCAGGTGGATCTCTGTGAGTTCAAGGCCAGCCTGGTCCACATAGTGAGTTCCAGGACAGCTGGGGCTACAGGGAGACCCTGTCTCAAAAAGACCAAAACAAAAAAAAAAGTATTACATGCCATCTATGCTATATATTAGTTACAAGTTTAGAAAACTTCAGTAACTTTAAGAAAATAATTTTGCATTTGAATTGATGAAGAATGGCTTAAACTCTGTTAAGTGATATAAGCTTTGGAAGTTCAAATATTTGCATTTGAAGTGGAAAAATATGTGTTCCCCAATGTCACTTCCTGAGGGTTTCTGCTTACTGGGTATGTCGGAAAATCAATTTTGTCTGGAAGAGTTTTTCTATGCCTGCTGATGCAATATTCAAAAATAAGCTCCTCCTATTAGCATAGTTAGTTAATGGATATTTTAAGTGATGATTTCTTAGTGTTGAGTACGTTAAATATATACAGTAAGATCTGAAGCAGTCTTTCTTTTACCTATCCCCACCATGCAGGAACACACAATTGAAAGGGCTGGAGAGATGGTTCAGCAGTTAAGAGCACTGGTTGCTCTTGCAAAGGACCCGGGTTTTGTTCCCAGCATCCACATATCCAGAGGATACGATGCTCTTCTGGTCCCTGCAAGTATTACACACACATAGTGCACTTACATACATGCAGGCAAAACACTTATACACATAAAATAAAAATAGATCCTTTTTTTAAAAGAATACACAGTTGACAACAGAGTCAGGCTAATAAAAACTACTGATACATTTTGTTTACAATTACATTTTAGAAGGTATTTATATAATTCATCGAGTCCAAAGGTTTAGAATTTTTGCATCTTTGTGCTTTGTACCCAGAAACACTTCGAAGTTTCCCTCAGCTGTTTTCTCTGTAAGGCAAATGAGGAGATCATCTGCGGAGAGTCCGTTTGGGAAGGAGAAAGGAAGGATAACCCAGACAGTTTGAAGTGGCCACTATGGAGGGAAGAAAAAGGAGGTTACCCTGAAGTTCTAGATGAATTTCTGGGTAGCACTGGACATCCAACTTTAAAGAACATGAGTCACAGGGGGAGAATTTTGAAATGTTGAAGATACTCTTTAAAATCCTTCATTGCCCCAAGAGAACTCCAAAGCTGGAACACAGAAACGTAAAAGAACTCAAAGGTAGCTTCCTGTGTGGAACAGAAGTGAGGTTCTGTAGGAGGAAGTGGTTGGCTTAGGCAGATAACTTATTGCTTGTCTGATTAGTAAGTTATTGTTCAGGAACACGATCAGGTTGATCTTGAAATTAATTTCATTGATAACCTATTTCTTCTGTGCTATGGACATAACTGAGGGCTCTCCCTCAGAGCCACATCCTCGTTCTTTGCTGATGATGTCATGGAGTCATAAATAGATGCCTACACTGTGCAATTTCCCAGAAACCTCATCCACACTCAGGAGAAGGCTGCCCAGCTGTCTGAGGGCTTCCCTGTCAAGCTGTCTCTTCAGCTTCTGTTCTGCATGTACTGAGTGTTTTCTTCTATCTTGTAATGTGCCTGTAAATAGCTCATTTGTAGAATTGTATGAAACTCCTTTTCTGAATGTGTTCCCACATGTTTCCGTGGCAACCATGGCAGATCTCCACTCCAGGCTCCCCCCCTTTCCTGTTGGATAAGGAATATTCATCTTCATGACACTCCACTTTCAAGTCTCCCAGCTCCCACAGGTCTCCATCGTCATGACCATAACTTACTTCCTGAATATTAGAAAACATAGTTGAACAGATCCCATTATAAAATTAAATCACAAGGAAAAGGACAAAACTGTATAGAGAGCATAATTACAGGTCAGACCCTTAAAAACTAATTATGTGTAAAACACAAAAAGATCATCAAAATGTTAATGCAATTATCTCCCCATGGTGCAAATGCAGATTTTTTCTATCCTTTTGTGTTCATATTTGTATCATATGTATTTATTGAATAAGCATGTATTTTCATCATGCAATTTTAAGTAAAAGAAGTAATCATACAGTTATCTCATGTGCATAAGGAATATCACTGTGCCGCATTTAATTACTGTGAGAACATAGAAACGGTCTGTCTGTCCTTGCAGATCTTCAACACAGAAAAGTGACATCAGGTTCCTATGCTGTCCAGTAAACTCAAGGACAGTTTAGAGTTAAAGAATATATAACGATATTCCTGAAGAATAATTTGCAGTGTTATTGACTTTTCAGTGGGAAATTTTAGGGGAATCAGTAAATCCTAAGATTCTTAGGATTGAACTCCGTTCAATTAGTAAAACCTTGGCTTTTCAGGGCTGGCAGTGGAAATGAAAGATCTTGACATTCACACAGCCCCCACCCCTCAGGGTATAAGGTGTTGGCTGCATTTTATTTTTTGGTTGTTAGCCTTAGCCTTTAACGGCTGCGCTATCCCTCCATCCCAGTTAGCTGCATTTTTAAAATTAAAGTCAGTATTCAAAAGAAAGATGCATTCAAGCATATCTGATTGACGCTTTCATTTTTCTGTTCTTAGGTGGTGTATGATGAAGTCCTGGATCTCCAAGGACATGTCTTAATGCTTATTGTGAAGAGCAAAACTATATTTGTGGGAGCAATTAACATCCATCTCTGCAGTGTTCCGCTCAATGAAGAAAAGTGGTACCCACTAGGAAACAGCATCGTCTGACCACTGCTATGCACTTATGCATTATTCATTAAGTACTTGGGTCTTTTTTTCTCTTCTAAGTCCCACTGTCACATAAGCAAGACATCTTTGTTGAGAAAGATCACTTAGGAATATTAACGACATGAGAAATTCAGACAGAATCAGTGTTTTGTAGTTATTTATTCTCTAGGCTGTCCTTGTTTCTTAGAACCTTTTCTCTTTAGAGTATCTGTATGAAATTCAATATGCAAAATAATGAAAGAACAAGTAATTTCAATATGCCTTTTGAATCAAACTTACATTCACATCTTGGCTTAATTGCCTGTACTTAATAAGCATACCTTCAGTGAGTTTTCCAAAGAATGGCAAACAAGGAAAGCTTGTCAATGAATTGAAAAGATAAGTCCATCTGTAACAGGTTTTCAGATTTAAACACATGCTCAATCTACTTATCTACTCATGATCATTTTTATTGAGAGATCTGGAATGCTCCAGCAAAGTACCATAATCTTTTAAATAACCAAGATTTTTTGTTATTAATTAGATTTGTTGTTTGATAATTCCATACATATGCATAATGCACTTTTGTTATTCTAACCCACCACCCTCTCTTATTTCCCTCCCTCTCCTATCAACCCTCCCTCTTTCCTACAAATCCCTTTCTCATAGTCCTGTGGGAATTTTTTTTTTAGATGGAGCTTTGTATGTAGCCCTGACTTGCCCAGAATATGCTATGTGGACCAAGCTGGTCTCAAACTAGAGTGGTCCTCCTTCCTCTGCATCTTAAGTGTGGGGATTACGACTCACTGAACCTGTTCATAAATTCTTAAATTTGATTCTTAGAAGAAGCTCCTTTGTACAGCAATTTCTAACTCTTTTGATGACAATTAACTGATTTTCATTGTCTCTTTCCCATAATGATCACATTTTAAACCTCATTATCCCCAGTCTCCAAAACCTCAAACTTTGGGGGGACCTCTGATCAAAACCTTTTTTGTCTGTTAAGTATTTCCATTATACTTGAACTCACGTTCATCATTCTCACTGTGACCTGAGTAGAAGATCCTACAGATTTATACCTGCCTAGAAGGTAAATCCAAGTCAAAATGCAACATCCTTCAAGAGAGTCAACTGGAGACTTTTTTAAAAAGTATAAAATCTGCCGTCTAAGCTGTCGTTGTTTTTGTTTCTTTAATTCTCTTCACTTGGTGTTTTGCTGTGTGTGACTAAATGAAGCCATTTAAGCTGGTTTTTTTTTTTTTTGGTCATTTACATAATCATATAACATATGAAAGTCTGTACATTAGTCATTGAAAACTGGAGTGCCTTTTAACGGCCAATGGGGTCTCCTCTGAAATGCATGAAGGTTCTAGCCCAGAAAGCCGTTGCTCTGTATAATCCTACACCTTTCGCTGTCTTCTCTACAGCCAAGGGTGATTCATTCTCTGCTGAAACCTCAGTGCAGTCTTCCCTTATCCTCACTTACAATGATGACTTCGTTTCCTAGAGTCCATCAAAGGAAACTTCCAACGTCTTCCATTGCTACTGTACCTACTGTGTGAACCACTTCCATGCTTCACCCGGACAAGAGCGGCAGGTGCTCCTCCCGAAACCAGTCACCACCTGTGCATGTCACAGTTTCATTACCCTACATCACCTTCCAAATGCTGATCTGATACTCTGTTCCTCTTCGTAGTAAAACTCATTAAAAGGGTTGCCTCTACTGTTACCAGTTTCCGGCTCTGATTTTCTCCCATACCCATCCACGCAGGAGTTTGCCCTCCCACATCAGCCGAAGACTTCCTAGAAGCTGAACCCAATGGTCAGTGCCCAGCCCAGATCCGATCTCTCCATCAACAATATTGGCGCAGTCAGTAACTCTGTCTTCCTCACACTCACCCCAGTAGCTTCCAGCGTGGCCCACCCTGTGTGTTTTCCTTTCATAATTGTGGTCTCTCTAGGGTTTTCATTACACAGATCCCCATTCTCCCACCCCCACAATGCTGCAGTGGCCTGGGCTCACTTCTACACCGTTCCTTCACCAAGTTTCACCCCCCACCTTGATGGTCTCATCCATTCCCAAAGCTTTAAATGTCATCTGAATACCAGTAGTTCCCAATTTCAGCACTCCAGCCCAGGACCACTCCCAAACTCTAGCAGTGACTGTCCAGTTCTCTGTCAACATCCTCCTCTAATAATCCCCACAATGCTGCAGTGGCCTGGGTTCACTTCTACACCGTTCCTTCACCAAGTTTCACTCCCCACCTTGATGGTCTCGTCCATTCCCAAAGCTTTAAATGTCATCTGAATACCAATAGTTCCCAATTTCAGCACTCCAGCCCAGGACCACTACCAAACTCTAGCAGTGACTGTCCAGTTCTCTGTCAACATCCTCCTCTAATAAATATCTCAAATCCAGCGTCTTGAGAGCAGTATTCCTGATATTTCCCCCAAACATGTTTTATTCACAGCCATTTCCTTCTTAGCTAATAATAAACCACCCTTCAGTTGTTAAGGGCAAAAAAAAACCTTATCTCTGGCTTTGCTTCCATACAGGCACACATACACGTATGCATGTGTATTCTAACCAATTAGGAATTCCCATTGGCTCTGCCTTCAAAATATGCCCCAAATCCAATGACTTCCACTGTCCACCAGCTTCTTCTCTGCTCCAAGCTACTGCTCTGATCGTTACCCTAGATTGCGGCAGTGTCTTCTAATCACCATCCTGACATCTGTGCCCACCGTCTTCCCCATGTTCTTACCTCAGCATGCTGGCCACTAAGCTGTTGATGTCCTTCTTCTGTTTACAACTCCCCAGGGGCTTCAAATCTCAGAGCAAAAGCTCATGCCATTAAAATAACCTACAAGGCTCCATGTACCATGCCTTCCCAGCACTGCCCGTCTTTGCTGTCCACTCTTTTTATGCCCCCTTCTCCTCAAGCTCCTGGCCTTCTGTCCATCCTCTGAGCACCCCAGGCACACTTCATCTTCAGGATCTTTGATCCTCCAATTATTTCTCCCCAAATGTGCTTTTGTCCCTTAGGTCCACTTCTCTAATTCCCACACATCCATCAGACTGTCCTCAAATGTCTCCGTCTTTGCCAAGCCCACCTGATGATGCTGTGGTGACGTGGCTACCTGTGCAGCCCCCACACTCCCACAGCCTTTCTGCTTCTTCAGACTACCCTTTTCTTATGGGCTTACCAATTTGAACATTGTATATATTCTCTATTTTATTTTACATTTTATTTTTCTTCCCTAAGCTACATAATAAACCATATGCCAACACAGGTTTTGTTTGCTGACAATACAGCAAAGGGAGCATTTACCCTGGGGCCCTCATCATAAAGAACCCTGCCTCCTCCAGAGGTGACAGTGACCCGCACCCAGAGCCTCATTCTAGACCAGTCCTGCACCTAAA
>NW_008329135.1:1309526-1314519 GCF_000622305.1 Nannospalax galili
AGTTCTAGGCCAGGTGGGGTGCCAGGGAGACCCTGTCTCAAAAAAAAAAAAAAAACAGAAAAATACAAGGAGAGGTTTGCACCCAGGGAATTTCATATCAACATAGTGATACGGGTTGGGGTGGCACATCTATAAGCCAGGAAATGTCAAAGATTCCCAGCAAGCTATCTGAAGCTACAAGGCAGGGAAGAGATAGATTACTCCTCACAGCTCTCAGAGTGAATTGACCCTTTTGACCCTTTGAGTTAAGAGCCTCCAAAACTGTGAGCAAAGTTCTACTGTCTCTGCCCTTCATTTTGTGACATTTAGTCATGGCAATCCCAGCTAATCAGTACACTGAGTCATCAGCTGCTTTGTCCAGCCTCAGGAAGTTCTGCCATATAGTTGTCTAGGAGTGTTGAGTGTGTGTGTGTGTGTGTGTGTGTGTGTGTGTGTGAATTAATGCCTAAACAAATGACTGAATGACACAGTGACAAGAAAAACAAGAATCCTAATCTTAGCTGACATCCATAGACTATTTTACGATTCCCTTTTTAAGCTTTTTATGTCTATATTTTATTTGTTTCCTATAAGAAATCTAATGAGGTGAGAAATGGGGAATTAGTTTGCCTCTGGACAGAAACACTGAATTGTCTGATAGTAGCACAGTTTATCTAGTCAAATAGAAGACATGTAGAACAAGGCAGGCAGTTCAGTGGTAGAGCACTTGTCTTATACGTACAAAGCTCTGGGTTCAGTTCCACCACTGGAAAAAATTAGCCAGACATGGCAGTATACAAAGGAAATCTCAGCATGCAAAAGTCTGGGGCAGGAGGATTGGGCATTCAAGACCAACCTGGGCACATATCTCAAAACAATAACAAAGAAAAATGCTCCCCAAATAAAAATCTCACATCAAAGAGAATATATACATAATACACGTGGAGAAGCAGAGAGTGGTTAGGTTAAATGAAAGGCTTGAAATCTCAGATACATGACCAACTTCTCATTCCCTGCTTGCCATTCTCACCCTTAAAATCCTCTGGAAACATCTACAGAAATCTAAGGTGTCTCTAAAAGTACAGGCTGAAAGAACTGAGCATCACGGATAACTGCATGACCACTGATGACATAGAACTCAGTGTTGTGGTGGACAGACCATGTGCCAGAAAATATGGTTCAGATCATAAGTGGATTACTAAGGTTCCATCACCACTGATATATGATCCAGACCGAAAAGAAATTTGATGAATACGCAATAAAAATTTAAGGAACAGAAACAATTCCTCGGCAAGCTTCATCCCCACCTTACAAAGTTAAGTGTGCTCTTATTTCCCAGCACAGGCGCTTCTGTCGTCTTAACATGAATCTCACCCTAGAAACCAAAAGTTTGAACAGTGGCTGAATTTAAAAAATGGGGCTGGAGAGATGGCTCAGCGGTTAAGAGCACTGACTGCCCTTGCAGAGGACCCAGGTTCGATTCCCAGCACCCACATGGCAGCTACAAACAGTCCTTAACTCCAATTCCAGGAGAATCCAAAGCCCTCTTCTGACTTCCACGGTCATTGCACGACAAGGGTGCACTTACATAACGCAGGCAATGCACCCATACACCTAAAATAAAATTAATAAATAAAAAATGTATAAAAATGCTACAAATGCTAATAAAGTTTTAGATTAAAATACTCAGCACCAGGCACAGCGATTCCTGCCTTGCATAGAAACTTCACAAAGTCATGTTCCTTTGTGGGTAAGCGTGTGCTATTTCTGACTCAGAGAGGCAGAGCACCAGAGGTGACAAGAACAAACTTTAATTCAAATGACATTTCCATAGACTTCAGCCACCTCAACAGCCCAATGCTAAGTAGCCTCTGACTTTGATAATTAAAGAAACTGACTCCTGGGCTAGGGATGTAGGTTAGTAGTAGAATGCTTGATTGTCTAGCATAATTGAGGCCCAGGGTTCAAGATCAAGTACTCTTTTCCTCCCCAGAAAATAAATATATAAAACCACCCTGATTACCAAAGTGCAGAGATTTAAACTGTGTCTATAGCTATACCACTTTAAATGCATCCAATCTTGTCTGATCTCAGAAGCTAAGCAGTATTGAGCCTGGTTAGCATTGGGATGGGAGATTCTAACTGCGGCTGTAACCATGGAAGAAGAGTCCACTTTATTAATATTAAATAAAAGGCCATGGGGTATCTGTATAAAAGGATAATTTGCCCTTCTCCTAAGCCAGGATGGAGAAAGAACAGCTGAGATGACTGGATGCTCTCAACTGAAGAAGCCGATTAAAAGGCTGTGCTGTCAATCTCTGGCTCTGCAATTTCTGACAATCAAAAAGGATTTGGAGCCTGTTTAAAAAGAATAACTGTGTTTCTTACCATTTAAATTAGGGTAATGAAAGAAAGGAAAATAGAAGACGTCAACCTGAGCAGTAATGAGAAAGATACATCCTTCAAAAAAAAGTCAGGATTTTAAAACACAGAACAGGCTGATGTGAAGGAAAATGATAATGTGTGAGTCAGGAGAGGGAACTGCAAAGTTGAAAAGGTGATGCGTTCAAGCTCAAATTCTCTTGAAGAAAGCACTAGAATACATATTAGGTTTTAGTTGTGGCCAGTTCAGTGAAGAAGTCTGGTACCTTTAAAAAATCTAGTCCCTACCTTAGTGGAGGAAATATTGTCAGCTGATCACTGCTGGGAGAGGGAGAGTTAGTCTTCTTTAAGGAAGTGACACTAGGTAGGTTGACCAGGCTCCAGTGTATGAACTCACACTGAGGAACATCTGGGGTTACAAATGACTTGATAGTCCTTAACATATATGACAGAATGTATGAAGTCTTGGGAAGGGGTCACAGAAGGGTGCAGATATGGAAAGGGGTCTAAATATGATTAAGATCTATTGTATGAAATGCACAAAAATTCAATAAATAGAAAAATATATATATAAATGTCAGGCATGGTTGTGCACATCTTTAATTCCAGCACTCAGGAGACAGAGACAGGCATATTTCTGTGAGATTGAGGCCAGCATTGTCTACATAGTGCATTCCAGGCCAACTGTGGCTACAGGGAGACCCTGTCTCAAAAAAAAAAACAAGGAAAAAAATACATACATGCCACTTAAAAAGAGGAAAAGTCCTTACAGAGTACACGGATTCATTTCTGAAGAGAATCAGAATCAAAATTCTTTGATGATGCCCCTTAGAGTACCAATATTTTGTGAGAACAGTTGAATTGTTTTCCAATAAAAACTGGGACCGATCTCCCTAGTGGTTGAAAAAAATGTCTAATTGAATTTGGAGGGAAAATCCCAGGGAGACGAGTACAAAGGAGTTGGACAAATCGCCGTGTAAGCGTCACAGGAATAAAACTATTGCCAAGGGATTGCTTCAAGGAAACGTTCATGGAAAAATCTATGAAAGTACTGTATTAGATGACAACAGAGTGGACACTGAAAAGGGAAAACAGATAGGATGTTTATATGTCTAGACCCAGCCTGACTATAATGTTGGTACGACGAGAAAGCTTTGAAGTGAGGTTATTCTCCACAAGAGAATCATAATGGTTAAGATGTGTTTGATTAAGGGATGGTTGAAAAATAAGGGGAGCACTGACTTCAACTTTCTCAATGGAGGACATAGAAAGTTAGAGATGAACGAAGGCCCAGGTCAGAAAGGAAAGAAAAGAGGGGACAAATACAATTAGGTTCAGAAACGTTATGCTCATAAGAGTTAGAAAAAAAAACTGAATAAGGGCTGGAGAGATGGCTCAGTGGTTAAGAGCACTGACTGCTCTTGCAGAGGACCCAGGTTCAATTCCCAGCATCCACATGGTGGCTACGAACCATCCTTAACTCCAGTTCCAGGGGAATCCGAAGCCCTCTTCTGACCTCCACGGCACTGCACAACACAGGTGCACTCACATACATGCAGGCAATACACTCGTACACATAAAATAAAAACAATAAATTTTTAAAAACATTTTTAAAAGAAAAATGCTTAAAAATAAAAAATATCAAAAAACAAAACAAAACAAAAGAACAAAGGTGAAGTCACATCTTCTAATTCCCAAGCTTACTACAAAGCTACAATAATAAAACAGTGTGACACTGACATAAAGACATAGAATGCACAGATGGAAGAGAAGGGATCATCAATGCATATACCAGAAATTAATCCTTGCACCTATAATCAGTTGATTTCTAATGAGGGTATCAGTTCCATTCAGTGGTAAACACAGTCTTTTCAACAAATATCACTGGAATGGGCAATAATATTTTATTTTGTGTGTAAACTGTACCTCAGTATTCTGGAGTAAGGAAGGTGTGGTGGTATACACTTTTGATCCCAGTGCTTAGTGGGCAAAGAAGGTGATCTCTATGAGTCCAAGGTCAACCTGGTCTACATGGTGAGTTTCAGGCCAGCCAAAGCTACATAGTGAGACTCTGTCTCAAAAACAAGCTAACAAACAAAAATGATTCTGCATGGAAAAGGAAAGAAATTCTAACATATGCTACCACATAGATGATTTTTTTAATCTTTATTTATTATTTTTATGTGTATGAGTGTACTGCCTATATGTGTGTAAGTGCACCCATGTCGTGCAATGCCCACGGAGGTCAGAAGAAGGTGTCAGACTCCCCTTGAACTGGAGTTACAGATGGTTGTTAGCCATCATGCGGGTGCTGGGAATTGAACCCAGGTCCTCTGCAAGAACAGTCAGTGCTCTTAACCGCTGAGCCATCTCTCTGATGATTTTTTAAAATTTATTTCATGTGTTTATGTTACATCTGCATGCACGCACATGCCATGGTGCACATGTAGAGGTCAGAGGACAAGTTATAGAAATCAGTTCTCTCCTATCACCATGTGGGTTCTGGGGATTGAACTCAAGTCATCAGATTCAGTGGCAAGTACCTTCATTTGTGGAGCCATTGTGCTAAGTGAAATAAACCCATCACCAAAAGCTAAACACTGTCTGATTCCACCTATGTCAGAGAAATAAA
>NW_008329135.1:1315127-1331680 GCF_000622305.1 Nannospalax galili
ATATATATATAATAATAATAAATCCTTTGAGAAGTTACAATAAATATAAATGCACAAAGCAAAAATGGACAAAACTGAAAGGAGAAATAAACATCTCAGTATCTGAAGATTTCAGTGATAAAGATAATTAGGCAGAAGTCCATCTAAACCTATGGGCACATAGAACACTTCAACCAACAATAACAGTGGAGTACAATTTCTTCTCAACTTCACATGGACCATTCCCCAGAATAGGCCACCCATCAGGGCACGCACAAAGCAAAAATGGACAAAACTGAAAGGAGAAATAAACATCTCAGTATCTGAAGATTTCAGTGATAAAGATAATTAGGCAGAAGTCCATCTAAACCTATGGGCACATAGAACACTTCAACCAACAATAACAGTGGAGTACAATTTCTTCTCAACTTCACATGGACCATTCCCCAGAATAGGCCACCCATCAGGGCACAGCGAAAATCTAAACCAACATGTGATATACTGAAAGTCTATGTATTTTATTTGTATTTTTCTGGAAATCTAAAACTATCATAAAATTAAAAGTTTAAGAAATATCCCCTAAGAGGCATGTGTCAAGCAATAAAAGAGAAAAATCTTAGTTACAGTCCCCAACCGAAATGCCTGCTCTTCAGGAGGATGCTATAAGATGCAGCATCACACAGTTTCCAGAAACAATAACCTCTGGTTGGGAATGAAACATTTTAATACATTGGTGTTGGCTTAGCAGATAAGAGCATTTGCTGCATTTGCAAAGCACCAGGGTTTGGTTCCCAGCACTGAAGTTGGGCAAGTCACAAATATCAGTAACTTCAACTCCAGGGGAACAAACCCTTGTGTGACCTCTGCAGGCATGTGCCTATACATGTACACAACACATACGTGCACGCACACACACACACACACATACACACACACACAAATAAAAATCTTTTAAAAGCATAAACAGGGACTGGAGACATGGCTGAGCAGTTAACAGAAGTACTGCTCTTGCAGAGGATCCAAGTTTGGTTCCCACCTCCCATGATGTTGGGCAACTCACAACCACCTATAACCCCAGCTCCAGGGGATGTGATGCTGTCTTCTGGATTCCACAGGCACCTGCACTCTTATGCACATACACACACTCATACAGACATATGCACATAAATAAAAATTAGAATAAACCCAGGCATGGTGGTACACACCTTTAATCCCAGCACTAAGGAGGCAGAAGCAGGCAGATCTCTGTGAGGATTGAAGTCAGCCTTGTCCACATAACACATTCCAGGCCAGCTGGTGCTATAAGGAACCTTTGTCTTTAAAAAAATGTAAAAGTAAGAAAGTTCACCTTAGTTTCAATAATGCACGCTACAAAACACTGTACTAAAATATTAAACATCATATTTTCACAAAAGATTAGTGCTTATCAGAACAGTCCCTGCTGGTTCCTTGGAAAGTTAAATTTAAGACAGCTTTATCAAGTTGCCTGTTTATCAAAGTCTTGCTGAGATGATTCAAACACAGAATCATTCTGGAAGGAATACCTTGTTCATCTATTGGAAAGCAGATGGAGCCCAACCTTTCACAATGAAGGTTGTGATGGTTAATTTCAACTGTCAAACTGACTGAATTGGAAATACACAAGACTTCAGTAACCAGGCACCTTTGGGTGTGTCTGTGAGGGCATTTCCAGAGGATGCCCAGTGAGAATCAGTATCCATCTCTCAATGTTTCCTGGTTGGTTTCATGGACCAGTCTGGCCCACTGCAATGTCATTCCCAGCACAATAGACTACACGCCTATGAACTGTGAGCCAAAAAGAACTCTTCCTTCCTTAAGCATCCTCTTCTGAGGTATTTGGTTGAAGCACTAAGAAAAGTAATGAATACAATCATTGAAATGATTCATGAGAAAAGGGGACTTAAGGGTATCAACAACCTGTCAGCTTTCCAGTACCACTGCCAGGCTTGCAACGCAGCCCCCTCAAACTTTCTCCAAGGAGACAGTACCTGCTGGACACTAAAGATAGAACTTTGGAGAACTGCATCTCCCTACCGTGAAGCACAACCCATCTCAGGCACACTCACCTCCAGTCCATCAATGAGACGGATGGAAGTTCTCATACCTCAAAGCGAGTTATTGTTCAGCAGTGTATCTGTTGACACTTATGCCCAGCCTGCCCATCTCTGATGCATGATCCATCCATGCATCCTAATATTGACACACAGGTGCAAACTGAGTCCACACCAGCCAACAATTCTGATTTTTCACATTTTTTTGTTATAAAACAGGAATAAAATTAATCGGTTCATTTATTTTTTATCCACATTCATTTTTCCCCAATGAGAAAAGTTACTTTGATTATCCAACTAAGTGTCTGTTGAGTGCTTAGCCACAAATGGGATATGTCTATCTCCCTCCCCAAAAAGTTCAGGGACCATTGCAGAAGACTGGGAGTCGGCGGGACAGAATGAGCCTAAGAGGCAGAGGTGGGGGAGATCAGATCACAATGGCGTCTTCTGGACGTGATAGGACCTGCACTCATGAACTCAGAGCAAATAGGTTGGCTGCATGAGACACGCCCAAGATCAAGACAGTTAACATTCCAGCATGGAGGGGGTAGGGGCACAGAAGCCCCCACCCACAGCTGAGGAGCTGTTCACAACTGATGGGAAGTTGACCATTGTATTGGTCAGTGTTCTCCAAAGAAACAGAACTGGTAAAATGAATATATATGTATAGAGATTTATCAGCTTGGCTCATAGGCTAGAGTCTGAGTAGTCCAACAATGGCTGCACCATACTGCAGAGGCTGAGAATCCACAGTCGCTCAGTCCACAAGGATGGATGTCTCAGTAGTCCCAATCTGGCACTGAAGGTCTGATGAATTCCAAAAGATCAGCTAGTCTTCAGTCTACAGCAGCAAGACGAACTCACCAGCGACAGAGAAGGCAAGCAGAAAAAAGCCAGGTGTTCTCCTCTGCCTTGTCCTTTTATACGGGCTGCCATCAGAAGGTACCACCCACATTTAGGGTGTGTCTTCCAGCTTCAGATGATCCAATTAGGAATATCTCTCTCATTTCAGTTAATCCCAGATCCAGTCAAGTTGACATCCAGGATTAGCCATCACAACCATCCTCCCATGGATGGCCCCACACCCAGGAGTATAAGGGCATCACAAATTGGACTTGATTAGTTATTAATTTAAAAAAGAAGAGGGACTTGAAGTTGGATCTGTGAAGAGTTACAGGGAAGGGAAGGGGTATATATGACCAAAATACATTGTATGCATGTTCAAAATTCTCAATAAAATATTTTTATTTTTTAAATATTTTAATTATTTTTACTTATGTGTATGAGTATATTGCCTGCATGTGTGTAAGTGCACACAAGTCATACAATGCCCACAGAGGTCAGAAGAGGGCAGCAAATCCCCCGGAGCTGGAGTTAGGATGGTTGTTAGCCACATTGTGGGTGCTGGGATTTGAGCCCCAGTCCTCTGCAAGAACAGCCAATGCTCTTAACTGCTGAGCCATCTCTCCAGCCCTGTATTATATTTTCAATGAATGCAAATAGTAAAACAATACTGACAGCAGCTAATATTCACATAACATGTCTCAACAGACTTCCAAATTCCTTAGGCACAATACAGAAGTCAAACCTGGCAAAATGATTATTGTCTTGAAAACTGAGGACAGAAAAAGAGATGACTCAGTGGTTAAGAGCACTAGCTGCACTTGCAGAGAACGTAAGTTTGGTTCCCAGAACCCACCATTTATAACTCCAGTTCCAGAGGACAGGGGACTTGATGCCCTCTTCTGGCCTCTACAGGCATTGCATACATGTGGTGTACTTACATAGATGCAGACAAAACACTCATACACTGAAAGGGAAAAACAATAAAAACAAACATTTTTAAGCTGAGTCATGTTCCCAAGTTTGCACAGCTCATTGCTGTAACTAAGATATAAAGTCAGGCAGACAAGTCTTTCCTCCATCTTCTTCTTCACTGCTGTTGTTTTGTTGGTTTTTGGTTGTCAGTTTTTTTTTTTAATTTTATGTGTATGCGTGTATTGCCTGTATGTAGGTAAGTGCACCCATGTTGTGCAATGCCTGAGGAGGACAGAAGAGGCTATCAGAGCCCCTGGAACTGGAGTTACAACAGCTGTTAGCTTCCATGTGAGTGGTGGGATTCGAACCCGGGTCTTTTGCAAGAACAGCCAGTGTTCTTAACCAATGAGCTATCTCTCCAGCGCGGATTCATTTCTTAGTCTCTGAGCTCTGTTTCCTATTAAAGGTCATGTGGTCACTTTTCATCCTTATTACTGGTAAATATAATTTCATTTACCATTTATGAAAAATTTAATGGATAAATGTAATTAGCATTGTTCTTAAAACTCTAACATATTCTTAGTGGAATTCTAGAAGAAAGTAATCAGCTCAGGCTACAATGACTCACACTGAGTGGCCACAGCAGCAAGTTTTGTCTCATAGTAGTGGATGCTGGGAAGCCCCAGATCAATGCACCAGCAGATCCTGCTACTTAAGAGCTGGTCTGTCTGGCTTGTTTCTCCATGACAGAGAAAAGACGCTCTGGTTCCTTCTTCTTGTAGGGCTTTAATCCTGTAATGCTCTATCCTCATCCCCCCCATCTAAACCTAATTATCTCCCAAAGACCTTCCTTCCCAATGCCAGCCCACTGACAGGCCTTAAGCTACAAATTTAAGGGTGTTTGGGAAGATGGAAACATTCAGTCTATAACACTTACCAAATCATTAGAGAGCTGTATACTGCCTTGAAACAGAACAACATAGAAAGAAAATGTTTTCAGAAATGACTTTTCTCAAGTCATTCTCTTCAGATTGCTATATTTGATTGCTGATTTTCCCATAACTGTGGAAAACTATACACACGTACACACGTGTTCTTATCCAAAGGGATACTGCCAAAAATCAGATGACTAATTTAGATGTTGCAGTTGCCCTTGTCGTCAACGAGAACTGAATTGAGATGTTATCTAGTTTTGAGCAATCTCAATCAAAGGGGATTACTTGAACCATGAGAAGGGGACAATCCAAGGCAACTTCTCCCTGTATCTTAATTCTTATTTTTAATCTATTTTGACCTTTATTAATTTCATCTGTAAAATATTCAGCAATTTTTATCAGGGTTAAAGCAAGGCATAGAAAGTGATTAATGCAATGCTTGGATGTTATAGAATGTCTTCATCAGTTTTTTTATTATTTTCACTACCATCGTTGGTGGCTGGTGCAGACCTCCTGACCCTCTGTTCAGTGACCTTTCCACATTGTCACCTGGAAGTATTTTAAGTACATTTTCTTCTCCCAGAATCACTGATGTTTATGTTTATCACAAATGTTCTTTTGAAACAGTTCCTTTATTTACTCAACTAAGTCACTCAGGAGGCTTTACCCTGAGGAAAAACAGCTGTTTTTAAGAACAAACAATAAAACCAAATGTCATTAACAATAACAATAAGTTTCTGGCTAAATTTCCTACAAAGATCAAATTGAATAATCTGTGCAAAGACATTTTATAAACCAAGTGATACGCAAATATGTTTTATTTTAGTCTTCAATTTTTCAAATAATTTTTATTGAATGTATGTATATTTCATACAGAACATCTTAATCATCTTTATGCCCCCTTTCCCGTTGGCATCCTCCCAGAGCCCACGCCCCCACTGGATTTCACGCATTCTGTCATTGATGCTAAGGCCTATGGAGTCAAGTTAGTGTCCTCAAATGTCCTTCAGTGCAAGCTTAGCCACTGAGATCTAATCAGCCTATCTAGAGTCCCTCCATTTATGAAGATCAACTGTTCCTTACCCAGCAGGAATCAGCTGCCCATAGTTCTTCAGCTCAGATTGGGTCCTGCTGCCCATTTCCACAGTTCTCTTGCATGGGTCTTGTGCATGTTGACACCATTGCTCTGGGTTCATGTGAGCAAGGTCCCAGGAGCCTGTAAGACTCTCTATTTCCATATGGTCATGCACCTCCTCCCTTGGCCCTTACAATCTTTCTGCCCCCTCTTTCCACAATGGTCCCTGTGCCCTGGGTGGGTGAAGTTTAACACAGGAGACCTATCCAAGGACCCATACTCTGCAGACTCATATTCTCTACACTTTGGCCATCTGTGTCCTTTTGTGTTCATGGACCTCTGTTGCGTGAGAGAGCTTTGTTGATGAGAGCTGAGAGATGTATTAGTGTTCTCCTAACCCTTGTCCTACTATGTTCCATGAGCCTTAGAAGTAGGGGTTCCATTTTTAAGCATTGAATTGAGTATATAATACATAGGCTTTGGGGAAAAACAGCCACATTTCAGAACAAGAATACAATCGTGGCATCTTCATGTACTGAGGGACTGTGTGGGAATCAGCACACCAACACCGGAGAAGGCTTGAACCTGGAAGGAGAAAGGGGCAGGTCCCCAGACTTCCATCTCCATGATGGTAGGCACAAGCCACGATGTGATTGCTTAAACTGACTAAAACAAAACACAACTAAACATTCATTTCTTCAGGTGAGTAGCCCATCACAAGTGTAAACAGGCACAGATGACAGTATCTACTTCTATTAGTTAGTTTTCTGCTGCTGTGATAAAACTCCATGGCCAAGGCAAGTTATAGAAAAAAGAGTTTATTTGGGATTGGGGTTCCAGAGGGTAAGAGGCCATGATGGTGGGGAGGTGTGGCAGGAGGCAGCTGGAGCAGAGAGCTGAAAACTCACATTTTCAAGCACACGGTAAACAGCAAACTCAAAGTGGGATGTGGCTATAACTCTCAAAGCCCATCCCCAGTGATGTGCTTCCTCCAGCAAGGCCACACCTCCTAAAGGTTCCATGACCCTCTCCAAACAGCACCACCAACTGACCAAGTGTTCAGATGCTTGAGTCTTTGAGGGACATTCTCATTCAAACCACCACACTATTCTAATGGATGGCACAGATCTATTATAGAAACAGTTCTACTATAGGAAGCAATTCTATGGGATGGTGCAGCTCTAGAGGAGTGATGATGAAAAAAATCATTTCAGTCTTTTGCTTTCAAAATGCAAAAAGACTGTCTGAATTCATACAGGCTGTTATGACAAAAATACCACCAATAGTGTGGCTTGTAAACTTGCTCACAATTCTGCAGGCTGAGAAATCCAGTGTCAAAGTTAAGCAGATGGGGAGTCTGGTGAAGGTCCCTTCTCATCAATTCTCTCTTGCTGCCTCCTTGTGTGGTACACTGGACATGCAAGCTGTCTCGGGGGTCACATGACAGCACCACTCTTGACACTTAGTCACCTCCCAAGGCCTCACCTCTTAGAACCATGATTTCGGGAAGTAGATTTTAGCATATGAATTTTGCAGGCACAAACATTCCCAGGTGTGTCTGACAGGAACCCCATAAAATAAAGAAAAAGGGAATCCAGTGTGCTCTGTGCTTTCCTTCATGTACACAGTTTCTGCGTGTTATGACCTTGTAGCACGGAGCACCCAATCAGGACATGTGTGGTGCCACATCTGAGAGATGAAGGAGCTGAACTGTTAAGAGAAACTAACAGGATATAAAAGGCTGGGCCTTCCTTTGTTCAAGACTCTGCTTTTGTTTTGAGAACTCTTTCTCTCTCTCAGAGCCTTTGCTAGCACAGTAAATGGCTCCCTGCATTTAAAAAAAAAAAAAAAAAAAAAAAAAAAAAAAACACCTTGGAGCTTCTGTTTTCTGTTCAGAGCTCCTACAGTGTGTTCAACCTGAGGCCCATGAGCCACATGTCCAAGGGTAGCTACGGCTATGAACATGACCCAACAAGTGTATAGACAGAAACATGTCAAGGTATCAAAAGGCTATGCACTCCTGAGCCATGACAAAGACACAAGTGAATTAAAAGAGATTATTTTGTAGTGAATGGTGATTTTGACTTCATAGTTCCCAGCGGACAGAATTAGCACGCACTGGTTAAGAAAACTGCTTGGTTGTCGGTTCAGTGACTTTTCATTCATTGCCGAGACACAAGATCTGATGAAAGAAACTCAAGGAAGGATGGGTCTGTTTGGGGTTGCAGTTCAAGGGTACAGTCCCTCATGGCTGAGAAGTCAGGGAAGCAGGAGCTCAAGGCGGCTGGTCAGTGCATCCACAGGCAGGAAGTGGTGAGAGATGAACGTGGTGCTCGGCGCCCTTTCTCCTTCCTACACAGACCAGGACCCCTGCCTCCTTCTCCATCACATGAAGGTGTGTCTTCCCTAATCCATTAACCCAGTCTGGAGCCTCCCTTTCAGCCATGCCCAGAAGCTTGTTTCCTCGGTGATTCTAAAGCCTGTGAAGTTATGATCAATATTAAGCATTTCTGTCGTTACTGCATTTTAGTGGGAAAATACAGCTGTCTCCTCATTCTAACTCAATGCCTTTGTTGTTCATCTGCCAAAACCTTTTCTTAATTAAGAGTTCAGTTCTTGATCAATTTCTTTAAAAATTATTTTTAGTAATTCTTTGAGAATTTCATACAATGTATTTTGAACATATTAATCTCCAACTCCTCCCCCTAACGCCTCCAAGATCCACCCGCCCTCCCAACTTTGGGTTCTCTTCTTTTTTTAAATAACCCATGAAGCCCAATTTGTGCTGCCTTTACACTGCTCTTGGCTATGGAACTACCCACTAGAGTGTGGTTAACCCACCAGGAGCCACACACTTAAAGAAAACTGACTCTCCCTCCCCTAGAAGCCATCAACTGTCCGCAGCGCCTCAGTTAGGGGTGGGGATTCATGAGCCCCTTCTCCTTCCATGCTACAATGCTGACTGGCTTATTCTCCTGTGGGTCTTGTGCCAGCAATCATAGCTGCTGTGAGTTCATGAGTGTGGTGGTCCTGTCATATCCAGAAGACACTATTTTACCCTTGTCCTCCCTGACCTCTGGCTCTTAGAGCCTTTCTGCTCCCTCTTCCAGAATGGTCTTTGATCCTTGGAATCAATTGCTTCTTTTTTAAAACTTTATTTATTATTTTTACTTTATGTGTATGAGTGTATTGCCTGCATGTGTGTAAGTACATCCATGTTGTGAAGTGCCCACAGAGGTCAGACAAGGGTATTAGATCTCCTGGAACTGGAGTTATAAATGGTTGTTAGCTAACAAGTGAGTGCTGGGAACCGAACCCAGGTCCTCTGCAAGAGCAACCAGTACTCTTAACCACTGAGCCACCTCTCCAGCCCCTCAATTGCTTCTTTACTCATGTTTACTAACTCATTTATCACTAGATTATTTAAGATGTTATCTCTGATTATATTCACTTCAATTCTAAGTCTAGAATTGAAATAACTCAAGAAAAAAAAAAACCCTAGTATCAACTGGCTATATAGGAAATATGTAAAAATAAGTTTTATCATTTACTATACATTTAACATTCTACATTTTGGAAGTTGATTTCTACACCTGCTATAAATCACATTTGATTGAGTAGAAGAGAAAATAATGACATTTATTTTCATTCTTTAACATTTTCTTTACTGACACTGAATTTATTCTCTAGCACTCTAAAGGGGAAGCAAGTTATATCAAGGAATATTAATTCATTCCAGGTGACCACACTGGGAGAAAATCAAGAAATGGGGGGCTTGAATTCTCTTCTCTTCAGTCTCCAGGGTGCTCCCCCACACAGTCTACCCAACAAAGACCTGTGAGTATAGAACACTGTTGGAGTCTGTTCAGAGAGCAAGGCACAGCCAGATGAGGAAAGGGTTTGAAGGAACTAACAAAAACGTCTATACTAGGTGAGGCTATTCCAAGATAGTTTTCAAAGCAGGCTGTTACAAAGGCTAAGCTGTGCGTGGGCTGGTACATAGCAAGAGGTTTGCATAAGTTAAGTGACAAAAATGTTTATCAATGAGGTACGTGCAAAATAGTTAATTTAGGCAGTGTACAAAAGTTATATAATGAAATTGATTCCCACCACTACAGAAATCAGTGTGGGGCTCCTCAAAAGTTAAGGATAGAATCTCAATGTGACCCAGTCACACACGGTGTACATTTAAAACAGTCCACATCAGCTTACCTTCAAGATACCGACATAGCCATATTTCTGTAGCACAATTCACGGTAGCCAAATTATGTTATCAACATACATGTACATTAATGGATAAAGGAAATGTGGTATATATACCCAATACAGTTTACTTAGCCAGAAAGAAGAAACAAATGTTGTTTGCTAGAAAATGAATGGAACTGGATATTGTTCTGTCAAGTAAAATATAGCAGTCACACAGACAGGAGAGCATGTTTCCTCTAACGTGTGGAGTCAGAGGCGGTGGGGGCATGTAAGTAGAAAGAAGGACTACTTCAAATGTAGAGGGGAAGGAAAGAAGAGCAGATGAGAGATACGAACGAGTCCTAGAGGGACTGACTGTGATCGAAGCACACTGTAAGTATTTCGGAAATGTTTTTGAAACCCGTTATTTTGTATTATTAAGATACGTTAATTTAAAATGAGATTCCAAAATTTTTTAAAGATCTTAGAAATTAGTTTGAAATGTATTGAAGAAGACAGACATGAGGAAGAATCAAATTTATCTTTGTTATATTTTAATTTTAATTTAAAATTAATTCATGTGTGGTTCCTGGCAGCATTTAGTTTATTGGACTAAAAGCCTCGGCCCTTCTCTAGAGGCCTACAGCATGTTCTCCGCCATGTAGGCCCCTCTAACAGGGCACCTTGCTTCATCCAAGTGTGCAAACCAAGCAAGAATTCACCAGCCAGCTGGAAGTCATAGCCCTGTACAGCCTAATCACAGAGGTGTCATCCCCTCCATGTCTCTATACTGCGTGGGATAAAAGCAGAAGCAAGTAATTCAATGTTAAGACATTACACAAAACTGTGGGAGCAGGAAGCAGAGATCCGTGGAGGAGACTTTAGGGACTGCCATGTCTTTGAAAAATGCAACCAAAAGGTAACAAGCATGATAGAGAAACATTGCTACATGGATTCCAATCCCTTTAGAATCACTCTTCAAATATTTTCCACTCAGAATCTTTCAACAAGAATAGGCCTTATATACAGAGTTTATCCAAGAAACTAATAAATTCATGACATTTATGGAGCTTTGTGACCTTACTCTCAACTAGCACCTTCTGGAACATTCTCAGTAGCTAGGGAAGACTATTTTATTTATATATTTGTTGACTTCCTAGATCTGCAATACAATGTGAGTCTTAGCAAGCAATTGCTGTGTTTTCTTTTCCATTTTATCTTCAGCTACTCAACCTAGCAGGTAATGTGCTACTTTACAAAATTATTTTGGAAAAACTAGTGACTGAACCAATACCTGAAGAACTTCTTCATAACTTTGAGTTTTAATTACCTCCCATCAATATTTCACATAATATTTTCATTATTCTTTTTTAGTTTTTATTTATTTTATTTTTATGTATATGCAAGTTTTACCTGCATGTATGTATGTGCACCATATGTATGCAATGACCCTGCAGGCCAGAAGAGAGCATCGAATCCCCTGGAACTGGAGTTACTGATGGCTGTTAGCTGCCATGTGGGTGCTGGGACCTGAACTCGTGTCCTCTCTCTGCAAGAGCAGCCAGTGCTCTTAGCTGCTGAGCCATCTCTCCAGGCCCATGTAATATTTTCATTATTCTTGATAAAGTAAACCTTTTAGATTTTAGATTTTCTTGATATAGTAACGTAATTTTTTGAAACTGTTGCCATGAACAGGTGCTGGCCTGTGTTCATTTCAGCCAACATAAGGAGACAAAAGCAGCACCGTATCACTTCCTGTCACCTGTCTGCATGTTCCAGTTTCTGCTCTCGTCCTCTTACAGTGCTTCTACTGACCTGTGGCAATGTCCAGGATGATTGTTCTGTGTTTCCCTGTACAGTACGACAGCCATTGACACAGGTGGTATTGAGTACTGGAAACTGTGACTACAGTTTTTTATTTTGAATTCTGTTCAATTTAAATATAACTATGGCTTGGACAGATACAATCTTGGTGACAGCAGTGGGGAAGAGCCTCAGGTACAGCCATCTAATCTGGCTTAGTCCAGCCAACTTGCAAGTTTGTGAACAAATGATTAACTGTTTCAAACTACTAATTGGGGGGCGGTGATTTTTTTTTTTTTTTTGATACAGGGTCTCCCTGTAACCTCAAGTGGGCTGGAACTCCCTATGCAGACCAGGCTGGCCTCCATCTGACAGAGATCCCCCTGCCTCTCTCTGCCTTCCAAGTGCTGGAATTAAAGGTATGAACTACCATGCTTTGGGTGGTGATTTTTATAACCATTATAGAATTCTAGTATGTATTAGAGTTACAACCTCAAAGTCAACTGGTAGACCTCTGCCTTTCTCCTCTTTCCCTCTTTGCATAGAATTCCTCAGAGATGGCTGACAACCATCTTGGGACCATGAGGCAAGAGACTGCCAGGAAGTGGAAATATAATTGAACATATAAAACTGGGAAAAGAGGAGAGAAACCAGGTCCTGCTCGTAGTATTTGAACCCAGTTCAAGTCTCCTTTGAAGTAAGGTTTACCTGTTCTATTTAGTAATATGAGCTAGTAAGTTTCTTCTCTGTACTTGTAAGAAAAAGAATCTCTGTAATTCATATCCCATATCTAATGCTTTTATAGATGTCCTTTTAGCAATCTGAATCTCAGTGAAATTGTGTGGAATTGCCTTCCAAGTATCACATTACATGTCTTCCAACACCAGAAGACTCTGCTGTTCTTATTCATCTGTTAGTTATAATAACTTATACTTAGGTATTTAAGATAAGAATGTATTTTCTATGTTTTAGTGATGAAGTGGATTGTCAAGAGTTATTTTTAGAATTTTAGGGCAAAAGCCCCACCTTTGGGAACCCCTGTGACATGCTAGGCTCAGTCACCCATATCATTACAGGCAGTCAAAGGGATCAGTAGTGTTAAAAGCAAGGGAAGAGAGGTTTAATTAGCAGGCTATACTGAGAACCGGTAAGAAGTTCAAAGATCTTAAACATCATCACAGAGCTGACAAGAACTTTGAGTCTTTTAAGGAGGGGATTGGGATACAGGTAGCTGTCTGGTGGTGTGATGGATCAATCATTATCTCTTCTCTGGTTCTGCAAGAGGCTCTGGAGAAGCTGATGTCACCATCATCACTTGAGGGGAGCAATATGCCATGATGATCCTGGCTCCCAGGTCCAGCCTCACTATCATGGGTAATTGCTGTTTGCAGGTAGAGGGTGATCTGTCCTTTGAGGCTCACTGTTGCTTGGGGGTAATTTTGTTCTCCTCTCATAAAGATGTGTATGAATGCTGAAGCTCATGGAATCCAGTGTAACGGAAGAAAAGACTGAGCCAGAGAGAAACAAAATGGGCTTGGGTCAACAACTGGTCTCCTCCTTAGGCTAGCCAAGCTGAAATAGAACACTAAGCAAGACTATGGTGTGGGATGTAATGGGTTCTTACTAGACCCACCTGCTCACTAACTATTCCTGCTTAATTTCTGTCCTCGGTAAGGTCCTAAAAGATGAGCAGATCTCAAAGAAACTAGGTTTGTTGGCTGCTGGGCAAATGTTTCAGGGAAAGAGTTTTACTTCTGTAAGCTTTGGGAAGCTGAACTCCTGTGTAAACTATGAATTCTTAGATCTTCTTTCTGTTAGTTTGCATTGGTATAATCATTCATAAGCTTGTGTTTCCACTTCATATGTATATTATTATGTTGTTTTAGCATGTACTGCTGTTACAGAGGATGCAAGTTTAGTTCTCAGCACCCACACTGGATAGCTCACAACCGTCTGCAACTCCAGCTCCACGGGGATTCAATGCCTTCTTCTAGACTGTACTTCTGGGAGGTGCACATGGCTTCCAGCTCCCTCCTCCCATCATCTTTAAAGCAAACTGAGATAATATTCTTCCAAACTATAGTTTGGAGAACTAAAGAATTTACTGGGCTTACTAACAGAGTAGGGAGTGAGGGTGGGGGTTACTTACAAAGATGTGGGTACATGGGCTTCCTTCCTACATTTAGGCTGGGACCCTCTGGCCTCCCAGAGGAGACCATCCCCTCTCTCTGGCTTCCCCTCTCCCAATCCTTAGTCCCTCCCCAGGCCAGCTGGTTGGATGGAAGGTGTGACTGATTCTCTCTGCCTCTCCCCTCTGATGGAGCATCTACGGTCAAATTAGTTTGTGGTGATTGAAGCAAGTGGGTAAATCCCAGTTGGAGAAGAAGGCATCTGTCCACCACTTGCTAGTCTAGCTTGCAGGTGGAGGACAGGTCCATACAACATGGACTCTGTGGGTACCTGTACAAACCCATGTTTAGACACAACATATACATATAATTAAAAGTAGTAATCTTTTTTAAAAATTGTTTCTGGAATGTTAAAGCAGGCTCACAACACACAGTAAATCTACACAGTGTAGTTGGCAGTGAGCCGGGATCACATCAACAGTCTCCTTTCAACCACCAGTTACAGCAATGGCCTCAAACCTGAACATGGATCCACATTACCAGAAGGATATGTTAGAATACAGACTGATCAGCCCTGCCTTCTGAGTTTCTAATTCAAGAATCTGGGGTGGCCAGACTTGACAATATAAGCCTATAATCCCGGACTCTGAATAGAGGCAAGAGGATTGGGAGTCCAAGGCTATTCTTATCTTCATGCTTAATTCAAGATGAGCCCTTAATTCAGGAAAATCATCTCAAAATAAATAAATAAGCAAATAAACAAATAAATTGCCCTGGGGTGGAATCTAAGCGTTTATTTTTTTTTAAATATGACCCCAACCAATATTGTTTTCTTTGGCCCAAGGATCATATTTGAGAGCACTCCCTTTAAATAACCTAAAGTGCTTTTTAAAATCACAGTAGCAGGGCAGGCAGCATGCCACACATATTTCATCAGAATCTCTAGAACTGGAACGATGTCCTCAGGATGATGTCCAATGTTCTGTATGATTCCAGTGTGCAGATAAGATTAAAGACCACTGGTCTAGTCCAAGAACAAACATAAGTATTGGGCTGTAGATGAAAATCCCTGAAAAGAACAGAAACTTCCATTGAACCCTGTGCAAAGCTGATTAATTGATAAGAACTTCAGTAATTGTGGAGAGTTTGGAATATTGCAAGTCCAGAGCCAAATTTTCTTGGGGCATCTCTAGCCCCCTTAATAGTCATTTATTGCCCTGATCTATACCTGACCTAACAGCTCTGTGACAATTAGGTAAATCCTCTGGAATGTACAAATAGAGCACTAGTTTCCAACCAAACAAAGGGCTATGAATATTGTCAGATAGTATCTTAGGCCTATAACAGTTTCCACACACACACACAAATTTTGCTATAACTTGCCTACCTAAAGTTTCCAACAATGTATTCAAAAAGTGCCTTGATTAATGAATTTCTTTGTTCTGTTACTATAAAAACTTCAAACTATTACCATATCAGAGCATGGAACTGTGGGTAACTTAAATCTGCTTCCTGGACCATGATCACTCATATTTGGCTCCAGAATATACTCTTATCCCTTTTGAGGTGAGAGTTGTGTTTTGAGGATTGATGGGGTGGGGGGTATTCTAAATACTTAGATAGATTCTAACAGTTGATGTGTAAATTTATCTTTTGTTTGGGTTTAAATATTATTTACCAACTTCCATATAAAACATAAAGTATTTACTTATGAAAATGTATAAAGCATATGTGCACAAGTGTTTGTCCATGACGTGTTAATCAAACATCTGAAGAAAGCGATTTGAACTTGAAGAACCCTAAACCAGTGATACATGTTTCAGAGATGTTTCGTCTTGAAGCACTTTTAATAAAGTGCTTCTAATAATCCTGCCCATAAGGGTGTATCAGTTAGCAAAAGAAAAGTGAGAATTGTAGTTCTTAGTGGTTAAATAAGTGGTTTTGAGAGAGCACATGGGTTGTTTATACGAGCAACTGCCTCTCAGCTTCTAGGAAACTCAGTAGCCCATGGTCTAGCACAGAGCTCCATGTCTAGCATTCCTTCAGTCTCTGCTCTTCTTACACAGGAGGTTTCTGTCATGTGACTGGGTCCAAGGGTTGGCTGATCCTGCTGTCAGAGCACATGTTGTGAGTCTTAAAGCAACTTTACCTTTCAGATACCATTGATGCTACTCATTGGCCAGAATGCCCAAGGGAAAGTTGGAATTATACTGTGAATTTTTTCCCAGGATTTGTATTTCTTCAACATTGTAAAGTATCATTGAAGGTCATTATACTTCATGTGTCTAAACTCCACTGCTTGGTTAGTTTTGGGATCAAACCACTGTCATCAAGACCACATCTCCATCAGTGCTGCAACTGTCACAGTTAGTTTTGAGATCAAACCACTGTCATCAAGATCACATCTCCATCAGTGCTGCAACTGTCACAGAGGCTCCCTTACCTTAACCATTCTCTTTTTCCATTCCCAATCCTAGCCACTGATTCTTTTGCTACATTTCTTCATTCATTTGGATGATTTCTGAAACATGTTGTTGTTAATACACATGTCAATAGCAATATTCAATATAATCAGTAATATTCTTCTGTTGTAGCAAATAGCATACTGTTATATGAA
>NW_008329135.1:1332074-1338753 GCF_000622305.1 Nannospalax galili
GCGTAGAGTTAAACAAAGAGGTATGGACTTGGGCCTCTGGGGAAGAGGAACACGGAGGGACTGAGGAAGGCAGGCTAAGGGGAGGAGGCACCACGGAGAACTGACTCATGGTGCAGGTAACAGCATCTCCCGTGTAACAGGTTCCTGTGATCATCTCTTTGGGAGACAGGAGACCTTCAACCTCTTTTTCCCATGAAGAGACTTTTCCTGGTCCAAAAGAGGAGCATAGATAGAAAATCTTTGTTATATATTGCTGGTGTCGTTTTCTTTTGTAGATGTAAATGTCTTTTACAGAACGAGCGCCTTTCAGAGCCATTCCTATGTCTGTGGAAGTCTGCAGTTTCTTTAAATAACAGGAAAGGTTCCAAGGAAACATTTTCTGGGTGGAATATTTTACTCTTAACAACTACTGTCCTTGTGAGACTATGTGATTTTGTGCTCCCCAGGGAGATCTCCTGGGGTAAATGACTGAATCTTATGATAGGCAGATGTTTAGCTTATTAGAAACAGTCAAACTATTTCCAAAGTTCATGTCCTGTATGCATTCCACTGTCAATGTGTAAGAGCTCTGCGTTTCTACCTCTCCTCAACATTTGCTGTAGGAAATCTTAGTCTAATGAGAACTAATTAGTCTTAATTTTCATTCCCCCGATGCTTCGTGTGCTTATTGGTTGTTCACACATTTTCCCCTGGGAAATGCCTAATAAAATATCTGCTCCATTTTTCCCACTATTGAGTTATACATACTCTTTATATAGTCTGGAAGTCTGGATCTCTAAATCCATACATATATAAATATATGTGTGTCTCATGATAGATGATACAGAACATATATACATATTACAGATATACTAACACATTACATATATGTTATACACCAATGCTATATACAACTGTTATACATGTTTACATATATCTGATATATGTTCATCTTTCTTCCATTCTGTAACTTGTCTTATTTTTGTTATGATATATTTAAAAGAGCCAATGTTCTATTTTTTTACTTTGTGTGTGTGTGTGTGTGTGTGTGTGTGTGTGTGTGTGTCTTTTTGAGACAGGGTCTCCCTGCAGCCCCAGCTGTCCTGGAACTCACTATGTAGACCAGGCTGGCCTTGAACTCACAGAGATCTGCCTGCCTTTGCATCCCAAGTGCTGGGACTACAGGCGTGCGCCACCACTCCTGGCTTTATTATTTTTATTTTATGTGTATGAGTGTATTGCCTGCATGTATGTGAGTGAACCCATGTTGTACAATGCCTGGACGGTCAGAAGAGGGCTTCGGATTCCCCTGGAACTGGAGTTAAGGACGGTTTGTAGCTGCCATGTGGGTGCTGGGAATTGAACCCACGTCCTCTGCAAGAGCAGTCAGTGCTCTTAACCATTTTGCCATCTCTCCAGCCCCATTAAAAGAGCCAACGTTAAAAAAAAAATTAATGGGGGCTGGAGTGAGAGCGCTACTGCTCTTGGAGATAATCAGGGTTTAGTTCCCAGCACCCAATGGTGGCTCACAATTGCCTGTAACTCAAGTTCCAGGGGATCTGACACCCTCTTCTGGTCAGGTACAAAGAACACATAATACAGGCAGGCAAAACACTCATATACATAAATTTAAAAAAATAAATTTGAGTCTTTTTGAGACAGGGTCTCCATGTAGCCCCAGCTGTCCTTGGAACTCAATATGTAGACCAGGCTGGCCTCCATCTCACAGAGAGTCACCTGTTTCTGCCTTTCAAGTGCTGGGATTAAATTTAAGTTTAATGAAGCTGAATCTACCATTTCTTTTAAGTCTCACCGTAACGTTCCAAGAGCTTTTGTCTGCCCCAGGTTACTAAGTGATTCTGTTTACTTCTAGAGGTGCCTAATTTAGAGTTGATGATACATTTTGAGTTGATTATAGTATATTGTAGAGGTGAGTGCCAGTGTTCATTTTTCAAGATTGTCTTGGATTGCTAACCCTGGTTCTTTCATATACCATAAGCAATTTCAGGCTTCTAGGCCTGTCTCAACAATACTATGCAAGGCACGTGCATTAGTCAGGGTTCTCTGGAGGAACAGAACTGACAGCATGAACATACATATATGTATATATGTGTGTATATATATACTATACATATAAGTATTAAAATAATTTATTAATCAGTTTTACTTCAAAATTATAACAACAGCTGAATCACACCTATGAGGCCGAGAACCTGGTAGTTGCTCAGTCCACAGAGCTGGGTGCCTCAGCAGTCCCAACCTGGGGCCTCAAACCTGGAGAGTTCCTGAAGGGCTGCTGGTCCTCAGTCAATTATAGGAACACTGGCTCTGCTGTGAGCAAAGGAATCAGCAGTAGAAGCAACAGGATAAGTCAGCAACTCAGGGATGAGAGGGAACATGAATAATCTTCCTTCAGCCACACCACCTTATCTGGCCTGCTACCAGAAGGTGATGCCCAAGTTTGGCTTGGGTCTTCCCATATCAATTAAAGCAATCAGGACAGTTCTTCAGATGAGACTCCCTACTCAGGAGACTCTCATTTGTGGCAAGTTGTCATTAAAACCAAGGATCACAGCAGGTGCTGGAGGAGTGAAGGTTGATCCGTGTTTAAGAGTGAGCACACATTAGAAAAGGGCAGACGAGAGAAGACAGGGAATTGGCTGAAAGGGCCTAAGGTGAACTGTGTATGGCATGGGAATTACAAGAGCAACTGGTCCCTGAAAATGTTAGGTTGTCAGGGTGCTTACCTCCAACCCCCTCATGTTCTAGGCTGGTATGTATTGAATGAAGTGCAGAAGACCAAGGAGTCGTCATAGAATCAATTCTATCTCACTTCTCCCCTCTGATGTTTGAAATGACTATTCCCAGTGACTGATAAAAGTAGCTTGTTTGGGGGCAGTAGATAAGGGTGCTTGCTACCCAGCCTAACAACTTGAGTTTAATCCTTGGAGCCCACGTGGTAAGAGAGGAGAATCAACTCTTGCAAGTTGTCCTCTGACTTTCACATATGGACCATGGCACACGTGCTCATGAGCACAATCACAAACACACACACACACACACACACACACACACACTTAATGTAATTTAAAAACAAGAAAATAAACCTCCAATGTGATTTACTTTTTAAAAGAAATACGTTACTTGAATGCTACAGAATTCTCTTACGGCCTAAGAATCCAGAAATCCTAAGGATCCTTTATTGACTTACATATTTCCAGAAGGTCATTACATTGAAAATAATGCAATTCAAAAACTTTTTTGCAATATCCATAAGGATTTTTCTCAATAGAAAGCTATTTGTTTGTTTTTTGGAAAAGTCTTGCTATTAACCCAGAGTGACCTGGAATTCAGGATCTTCCTGTCTCGACTCACTGAGTGCCTGCATCATAGGTGTGCACCACCAAGCCCAGCCAAGTCCTCAGTCTTACTCTGTACCACCAACATGAGCTGCTTTCCAAGAGGGTTCCCAGGAGCCCCCTTAAGATTAACACAAAGTTATGATGGAGCCTTTGGTCCAGGATGCACGCTCTGTTCTCAGAATACCCACACGTCCTTCTATATCCAAATTTTAAAAGAGGCCTTCTTTTTATGGCTCAGAGGAGGCCTCCTCCCAACTTATCAGAGACATGGCAACTTCTCTCTTTAGCAACTAGCCTGCTGCTTAACCTTTAGTGGCCTTGGCTTCCCACTCTAAAGTCAGGTCCATGGAGGTAGACAAATGGTACTTTGCATGTTTCCTGATTGAGGCTTTGAGCCACAGTAAAGAGAAAAGCTAAGAATTAACATCTTTTAGCTTTCCTGTCATTCTAATCAGTGCAAAATATTGGAAGAAGTCTGAATTTGTGTCAATCCCCTCCAGCCGCAGATCACTGTGAGCACACACAGTTGGATCCATCACTTAACGTAATTAGAGAGATGCATGTGGGGATTCACCAGGTGTCTCTGTAGAGGGATTAGAAAGGGTCGCTACTAGATGTGGGATATGTTAGATCAGTTCAAAGAAGTAAAGCTCTCTGTATTGGTTGTTGTCAAGAAAAGGGAATGTGGGGCTGGAGAGATGCTCAGCAGTTAAGAGCACTGGCTGCTCTTGCAGAGGACCTGGGTTTGGTTGCCAGCACCCACATGGCAGCTGACAACCTTCTATGACTCCAGTTCCAGGGACTCCAACGCCCACTTCTGGCCTCTGTGGGTATTTCACGATTCAAGTGCACTTACAAACATGCAGGCAAAATGCTCATTCTCATAAAATTTTAAAATAATAAATAAAATATTTTTTATAAAAAGAAAAGGGAATGAGGGAACTTGACAGTTTGTTCAGTCAATAAAGTGTCTGTCCCACAAGCATGAAGACCTGAGTTCAGATCCCCAGCATCCATGTAAAAATCTAGGTGTAGTGGTGCACATCTGCAATCCCAGCACCGGAGAGGCAGAGAGAGGAGAATCCCTGAGCTTGCTGGCCAAATGTCTAGCCAATGGTGAGCTCTAGTTTCAGTGAGAGAGATGAAGATACTACATGTTGTCACCTGGCAGAGAGAGAGAGAGAGAGAGAGAGAGAGAGAGAGAGAGAAATTCCATGATTGGAAAACATCACACCTGTACAAACAAATAAATTGAAGATAAAGGTACAATTGATGATGATTCAATGGCCATAAGTAGAGGAATATTGGACACTTTATATGTTTAGACAACACTCATGTTTCTGACACGTGTTGAGCCATGATTACAGAGTACTGTGCTTGTCTTGTTCCGACACAGCAGAGTGAGCTGGTCTGGAACTGATGTTCCATGAAACTTTAGGTCATATGAGGAAACTCCAAGCGTAATGAGGAACTACACAGCAACTATTAGCAGCCCCAGGGCTCAGCTGAGGCTGTAAAGCATGTGCCTGGCTGTCATTTCTGCCAGTTGTAGAAAGCAGAACCAAGAAATATAATGTAATCAGGGAGCATTAGAGACAGCTCCCTGAGGGACTGACATTTTAACTAAGAGCCTGAAATTGCAAAGGTCTTTTCTCTCCACAGTCCCAGGAGTTTATTTAGCCTTTTATTCTGTTTTCTTCCCTTTATAACACTATCATTTGTTACAAATGAATTATGCTTAGGAAGCAAGAGTCAAAGCTGGCTTCCTATCATCCTCGACCTTCTTTAAATCTGAGAACATTCCATGCACAAAGCTTCTGTCTCCTCTCCATTAAGAATTCTTGAGAAAATATAATCAAAATACCAGTTCAATTTAAAGGGTATAGTAAATGATAAATAATATACATTTTAAAAAATGAAATAACAATGTTTAAAGACATCGCAAGTTTGTAGGAAAATAATTTAGAAAATAATAGGATGATAGGAAATAATTTAATATTTCCCTCAAAATTATATGTAGAGTGGAAATTTTTTATTTAATAGTCAGGAGCTAGGAAGAGAGTGCAGTCAGTAAAGTGTTTGCCTTGCAGATGTGAGGAATTAAATTCATTCCCAGCACTCATTCACATGAAAAGTGACACATGGTAGCACACAGATTGTAATCCCAGTGCTAGGGAGGAGAGAGAGAGAAAGGGATTCCTCGGGTTCACTGGACAGTGAGCATGCACACACACACACACACACACACACACACACACACAATTAAAAACTGAAATTGTGCAAAGTCAGCGTATGAGTCTAATTGGTACCTGAGAAAAGAGGGAGGAAAGAAAACATACCTTTTTTTTCCTCTTCTGTTTCAAAGCTTAATGTTGTAAGGGAGGAATAATTTATCCCACCACAGAGTGAATTCATTATCCTGAGACACTTACTTTGAAAAGCCTTTGAAAGCTTTTGGAATTCCAGATCTTCAAAAGGCCTTAGAGATCAGAGGTTAGAGCCTTGGGTCCATGACTGAATACTCCCTGCTGTTAGGCTCACAAAGGGGACTAAGCAAGATCACCCACTGTCTGTCAAATGGAAGCACTCCTTTGAGAACCCGCTGTGAGAAGCCTGACCCCTGTAAGACATGGATTTCCACAAAAAACTCAGACATCTCCTCACAGAGTCTGTAAGTCCATGTCTTGAGCAACCTAAGACACTGTTTGCTACTTATGGCTTGGGAATTACAATTCCCAGGGGTACTGACATTTTTTATTATTTGGCACTGAGGGTGATCTCAGGCAAACAGAAAACATTGCTAGACGGATTGTTGTATGTCTTGAGGTCATCAAGATACAAGGCGTCAGTATACACCTCAAATAAACAGTCATTTGGAGGATTTTAGTTATATATTCACTTGGATTCAGTTTCAACAGATTCCTACGGAGGGCTAATCTGTTGGACACTGCTGAGTGTCTCCACCACACCACAGCAGATGCATGTTAGGCTGACCATCAACCACCCTGATTTTTGGAAGAGTGGTTAAGGGCCCACACACACTCCACATCACATTTACCCAAACAGTCTGGCTGCTGGTAAAGTTCAGCTTCTGAAAGAACACAGGACTCTAATCTCTGACCAAGAGCCAATCTTAGAAGTATGTTAAGGACAGATTGGGAAAGACCACAAATGAATTCAAGACCCAAGCATGTAAGTCCGCATAATAGATTTCATTTATAGATACAGAGATATGGTGTCTGAGGACCGTAGGAATGCAAATCAATTTCATACGCACTTACAAAAATGTCTGTCTAATTACAGGGTACCGAATCCAGTGCCCAGCATCTAAGAACTAG
>NW_008329135.1:1339223-1343712 GCF_000622305.1 Nannospalax galili
CTGAGAAGAAAGGTATCTCTGCATAGTTAAAACTGGGACTGGAGAGTTATAGTTCAACCTCATATGTTAATTTCTCATAAAAATTAAACACCTGTGGTATATAGTTTGACTTCTAGCATTCAGTGTGCCCAGTGGTGAGCACTGATATCCTCCCTCTAAGCACAGCATGGTGGAAATTAGCCACCACCCTCCTGCTTCAGGAAAGCCCTGCTTCCTGGGGATGCCTCAGCTGGTGACAGAAAGGAAGCATACCAATGACAAGGTCATCGGTAGAACAGAGTTAAGTATTCTGGGAAAATAACTCTGCACCACACTAGGAGCTCAGAAGACGGTCAGGAAAGGTCTGCCTCTAAGGATCTGGTGCACAGAAGAATGACTCACTGCTCCTCCCTCTCTTTTATCCCTGTCCCTCTTGTCTTGTGGTTGTCATGACAACCTTTCACTGAAAGGAAAGAACTGGAATCCTGGTAAAAAAGCACACAGGCCTAGAGTGTTTCCCTGGAGTTCCCAGCAAGCCACAATCCAATATTACCCATAGTCCACAGAAGAAAATATATTTGACTACATAAAACTTCCTTCATATCCCACAGGTATGGATGGAGGTATTTGGTATAACCAAAGTGTGGCTTTGATAGAGAGAGGGTGCATTTAGATATTAACAAAATTATCTTTTTAAAAAATTAAATTTTTGTGATTTGCATACAATATAGTTTGATGATATTTAGATCCCCTCCCCTATCTACTCCTCCCCCCACTGACTGCCCCCCCACCCAATTTAACATACCCTCATATATAATATGGCCTATAGAGTCTGAGTTGTGTCTCCAAATGTCTTTCACTGTGAGTCAATCCACTGGGCCCACCAAGGGTCCCATCTCTGTAAGAGACCGTCTTTTCCCCTCTCAGCAGCCATCAACTGCCAAAAGTTCCTAAATATTAACAAAAATGATCTTTAAAATTATTACCTTTGTTCATACAGAGAACTGGTAAAGTATATTGCCCAAGAAATTCATTTCCTGCTATCAAGCTTTGAGTTTCAACAACAAAACGTATCAATGCCAATTCTGGTACTTGAATAACAAACGTGAACGTTTCATTCCATCTTGGACTAAAAGCTGAAGTGTAAAGGGATAAACACAAATAACAATAGCTCTCTAAAAATTTCCTTTTTAATACTTCAGCAATGAATAACAATAATATTAACCTATGTTTTAGAACACTTGATGCTTAATGTTGTCAACGAGAGGAGAGAGTTATAACAACAATATTGCATACTAAAAGTTTTACACCAATTATCTTTAGTTCTTCTAACAGCCCCACTGGTTTATCAGGTAAGAAAATAAGCCACAGGATGTAGCATAAAGTCATAGAGTTGCCCGTGGCAAATATTGGTGCAGAGGTTCAAGCACAGGGAGTCTGATTTCAAAGCAGAAGCTGAATTATTGTACAACATGACTGTGGTAGTTTGACTAAAAATGTCCCCCATAGGCTCCAAGTATTTGGACATTTTGTCCTCAGTTGGTAGTACTGTTTTGGGAGGTTTTAGAAAGTGTGGCCATGCTGGAGGAAGCACATCAGTGGGGGCAGACTTAGAGTGTTCTTAAGCTTTGCTGAATCTGGAGTCACTCTCTTGATTCCTGTGCCTGCTTGAAGATGTGAGCTCTCTGCTTTCTGCTCCTGCTCCAGTCACCTCTGCCACCATGCCTCCCCACCATGATGGACTGTAACTCCCCTGGAACTGTAAGCTCAAATAAGCTCTTCCTTCCATAAGTTGTTTCAGTCAGTGTTTTCTATCACAGCAACAGAAAAGTAACTACTACAATGACCGATGCTAAGATTCCCTTCACAGTGAAACTGAGATACAAGGAAATAATAAACAGCATCATTGTCTGCACTAGCTCATTTCAGGCAGAGCTCCATGCACAGCTGTTGGCTGAGAGCTGGATAAAACAAGCTCTAAAGTGAGCTCTTTGCCTTTCTTTTCACTGCTGATGATTTCAAAGCTCAAAGTTGGTGAATAATCTTGGATTCTAGTAGAATAAATCTTCCCAAACAACCAATCCCTTACCACAGCAAGAAATCCAAATTGTTTCTCAATTTGACTCAAATCATCCAGAACTTTGACCTTAAGTTAATGGAATCAAGGTAGTCACATCTGGACCAAATTTATGCTCTTCTTCAAGACCCAAAGATTTGTAGAAAAATAATGCTTGTTTATTACAAAGGCAAATATTTCCAGGCCATGTCAATAGTTCTTGTTCTTTTTTTAGAAGCACAGATATATTTGCAACTAATTATACCAATATCTCTGCTCTCTCTGGTGCACCTGCATTCACAGGGGCACCTTCCCTAAGTGGCAACCCAGGATGTGCTCTATGCCCACGGAAACAGTAAACTCATTATCTCACATTGGAATAATGATCTCTGCCTAAGAAGAAAAATAAATCTATAGGGTACAGAGACAGATGTAGAGTCGATTCTTTACAGACACTGCAAAGCATCTGCAGAAAACTCTTAATATTGATGTATTCATCCTTCAGTTACTCTATTACACATGGCCTGTATGCCTCCCTCCTTCCTCTGTACCAGGTTCTCTCTCTATGTATCTCTGTCTCTGAGTCTCTCTCTCATATACATATACCTATACAAAATTGCATACCATGAAAAAGAGTCCTAACTTTTCATCATCAAAGTAAAAATAAGTAATCCAGAATATGAAATTTGACAGTGATAAATGTGATCTTCCAAGCATGACCCAAACTTATAAATTAACTTTACACCTTATCCAAATACAATCCTTTTCCCCAGACATTTGTCTCTCTAATTACACTACTATTACCCTGGTGGTTTTACAGTCCATCCTGTGCACCTCACTGCACTCCCCTCCTGCATGTCTCTCATCTTCCATTCCTTTCTGGGTGCTACAGTCTTATTTACAACTTGATTTCTACATCTTTTAACCATCAAAGCCATATCCTGACGCTGTTGTTTCTCATCCTGTCCTACATTACCAGGAAAAACAATCTCCTTAAAGTTCAGAGCTATAGTCCTCTTTGAGGGTCTTAATTTTATCCATTTCCCACAGTGTGCTTGCTAGAAGCTCAGCATGACTTCTAAATTTTTCCACAACATCCCCAAATAACTTTCACACTTTGGGTTTTGGTAATCTTTCTTAAGTATTCTTTACTCCACCCACCTTTGCTTCTCCCTTGTGCCTTTTAATTGTGTCTTCTGTATGTTTGAGATTCATATTGTTCTTTATCCCTTAAATACCTTTGTCACAATTTGTGAAAAAAAGAGCACTTTACACTTTTTCCAATAACTGCCTGCAAGATGCCCCTTCCATACAGTCCTCTATATTCTCCTTCAAGCTCCTATAACTCCCCATCCTAAGAACTGTACTTGTATCATCTCTCATTCTGAACCGTAAAGTATCTCTAATAAAGTTAATTATAAAATACACAAAAGTACATCTAATACCCAGATTTTAAGTCTTCTGCTACTTCTAAAAAAATACCAGGATTTTAGCAGAGGAAGAACTCAAGTTTGATGAACGGTATTGAATTTCCTCAGAGATATTTCCACAAAGCCCAGAGACGCAGTGAAAATTCTAGGATCATGTAAGGGGTACACTGAATGATTTAAGGTCCTATGCACTTTGCAGTGAAGACCCAAGTAGAAGATAAACTGAATAACAGTTTAATTCCACTTTCTTTTGTTAATTTTTAAAATATTTTATTTATTACTTTTATGGTTTGTGTTTGCGTGTATTGCCTGCATGTAGGCAAGTGCACCCGTGTCATGCAATGCCTGCAGAGGACAGAAGCGGCTGTCAGAGCCCCTGAAACTGGAGTTATTGACAGTTGTTAACTGCCATGTGGGTGTGGGATTCAAACCCAGGTCTTCTGTAAGAACAGCCAGTGTTCTTAACCGCTGAGCCATCTCTCCAGGCCCCTAGTCCTACTTTCTTGTAGAGCAGTTTCTACTTCCTAATGTTGACACTGGAATGTGATTGCAACTCTAATGGGTCTCCATGTCTTCCCTCTAGAAGTCATGCTGAGAAAGTGTTTGAATGGAGAAGAGAATGGAATTAACATTCAAAAAACACAAGACTAAAAGGACTGCACTCATTCATCTGCCAGGGCCATGAATGGACTTGAATAGATTTCCAGGCTGCAAAAACTCCACTATGGGAATATCCATTCAAAGCGAGCTCCACACTGAAAGATCATTCCCAAGGCCTCCTTCAAGGCGATCCTAGTGAGGAGCTATTCTCAGGAACCCAGCTTTTTCTTTATTTCCTTAAGGATTTTGACCTCAGAAAAGAAATGGCAATGCCAGTAACATACTCCATAAAATATTAAGGGGTACTGGCATGCAGAACATCTTCCCAAAGTCATTCCTTCCCATCCTGCATTCTGTCTCAGCAAAAGAAAAAAGAGACTCAATTATGAATATAAATATCACATTGTTAGATTTCTATGGCATC
>NW_008329135.1:1343848-1366143 GCF_000622305.1 Nannospalax galili
AGGTAAATGTTTGTATCCATCGTTTGAAAAAAGCTGAAATAACCTTGTCATTATCAAATTGTGTTTGCTGAAGATAACACTTGGCAGCCTTGAACATCATGTCAACCCCTTGCCTTAGGAATAATTAATATGCATAAAAACTATCAGCATAAGATTTTTCCAACAAGAAGCCTAATGGAAGTTCAGTAAGGTGTCATAGGAGCTCACCGTTTTTCTTAATAACATGAGTCTGCTGTTTTATGTGGTCATTTGGAACGCCATAAACTTCTATGATCACTAGTGTGTTGGCTTTGTTGGAGAATAAGCTCACAGGCAACTGGATTCCACTGATGAGCTAAAGAAACACATGTCAATGGGAGAGCTTAGCCGAACATCGAACAGCATCACCACTTTTGACTTTAAAAATCAGGTGACATATAGCAAAAAGTTGACAGACTCTAAGTTGGTTCTTAAAAAACTGAAGCTGGTAGTCAGGAAATTTTAAAGGGAGCCACCTGCCTTCCACAGGCCTTTACCCTCAAGTACCATTGGATAAGGACCAAGAGCACGTCTGAAATATTGGTTTACTGAAATGTGATTATAGTGAAATCTGCTTTGTCCAGGGTTTATGATTCATTAGTATGTATTTTCATTTTAAAAACAGTTTAGTCACTTTTTACTATAATTAGATATTGTTTTGTTCTGACAATGTGTTTAAATTCACATTATATATACTGAAATATTTCAAAGTAATAGGATAATTATTCTCAAAAATGAAAAAGTTATACCATATAATTTTTCATGATAGCATTTTTGGAAGAATTTACATTTGAATCATTTATGAAATTTGGCAATATCCATTGTTATACATATGATTATAATAAGTAATGAGAGCTTGACAAAATTAATTATTTCACATGTATGTTAGGGATGGAGGCATCAAAAGCGCACTTAACAAAGTCATTAGTTACTTTTTAAATTTAGGATTTTATTATCCAAGCTAATTATTTTTTAATATTTCATTCATTTTATTTTATGTGTATGAGTGCTTTCTTTGCATGTAAGTGCACTGATGTCATGAAATGCCGACAGAGGTCAGAAGAGGTCGTCAAATCCCCTGGAACTGGAGTTACAGACAGTTGTTAACTGCCATGTGGGTGCTGGGAACTAAACCCAAGTCCTCTGAAAGAGTAGCCAGTGCTCTTAACCACTGAGACATCGCTCTAGCTCACCAAGCTCATTATTGAAACAAACTTTGGTTTTACTTAAAAACAAATAAGTGAACACAAAATATTTGAAATATGTTGGTTTAGGGTAAGAAATAACAATTACAAGCCTAAGGCCCCAGCACCTGCAAACCTCGCTCAGATAGCTCTACTCACCCCACTGACCCTAGTCCAGACCACCTGAGGGCCACCAGGTGCCACATACCTTCCACAGTCCTCCTGACTACACCTGGCTTCCCAGGATCTCCCATGCACAGCCTGCAGTTGACCAGAGCTTTCTGAAGGCAGAGCTACAAGAACTGGAATGCCACACCAGGAGGCAGCAGAGGAGAGGGTCAGTGAAGGGTGTGCTATCCCTTGGAGAGTCTCTGTTTGTACAGACAGAAGTGGACTCTTAAAAGACTAAAGATACGGCCCGTAGCCCTCAATACACATTCCATTAAAGAAACAAGGTCTTGACCCAACTCTTATAACTTAATCCTCTCCTGAACATTGCACATGCCTGCAATGAAAGAAGAAAACAGCTTTAAGCAAAAAGAAAGACACAGCTAACAAACTATTACAGATGCACAAGTCTCAGCATGGAAATAAAAGTAACATGAAAAACTAAGACAGCATGTCCCCCCAGAAGTTACTAATCTCATAATACTGAATCCCAATGAAAGTGACCTGCAATACCTTCCAAACAAGTTCGAAAGAATGGAATAACTATTCAAACAACTCAGTGAAGACAAAAACAAAGAGCTGAATGGGATAAGGAAGTCAATTCATGAGCTGAAAACTGAATTCAGTAAAGAGAGAATTGCTGAATAAAAGCCAAACTGAAATGATGCTAGAAATGCAAAACCCAATAAGCCAAATTAAAACTCAGTGGAAAGCATCCCCCGCAGAATGGACCATGTGGAAAAGCCAGGTCTATAAGGCAAGGTAGAGGAATTCAATCACTCAGTAAAGGTCAATGAGAAATTGTATTTTACTTATTATTTTTATTTTGTGTGTAAGAGTGTATTGCCTGCATGTGTGTAAGTGCACCCATGTTGTGCAATGCCCGGGGAGGTCAGAAGAGGGCACTGGATTCCCCTAGAACTGGAGTTACAGATGGTTGTTAGCTGCCATGTGGGTACTAAGAATGAAACTCGGTCCTCTACAAGAGCAGTCAGTGCTCTTAACTGCTGAGCCAACTCTCTAGACAGAGAAACATTTTTAATGAATGAAATGTAGGAGAGCTTTGGGGCAAAATGGAAAGACCTTCAGATCATGGGCACAAAAGGAGAGTGGTAAAGGCCCAGAGAATATTTTCAATAAAGTCATAGAAGAATATTTCCAAAACTTAGAAAAAGAGATGCTCATCCAGGTGCAAGAGGCCTACAGAACACTAGATAGGAACAGAAAAGAAACTCCCATGATATCTTATAGTTAAAACATAAAATCACAGAATATTGAAAGCTGCAAAAGAGAGAAAAGTCAAGTCACTTACAAAAGCAGGCCCATCAGAATAACATATGATTTTTCAACAGACACTTTTAAAACCAGAAGGACCTGGAAAGATGTATTCTAAGTTCTGAAAGACCACAACTGTCAACCCAGACTAATATACCCAGGAAGTCTATCCTTTAAAATTGAAGGAAAAATATAATTTTTCCATGATAAAATAAACAGATTAAAGGAATTCATGATGACTAAGCCAGCTCTACAGAGCTTACTGGAAGGAACTTTTCAGCTGCCGAGGATAAACGCACCCAAAAGGTCATAAAGAATAAATAAACAGTGCAAGGACAGTTCATCAAAAGAGGTCTAAAAAAATACAAAATCAGTAAAAGGGCAGGAATTAATACACATCTTTCAGTAATAACTCTTATTATTAATGGGCTCAACTCCTCAATAAAAAGACCCAGGCCAGAAGACTAGATTTTTGTTGCCTCCAATAAACTCACCCCACCATTAAGAAGAGACACCGCCTTAGAATAAAAGAAAGGAAGGGGGTATCCCTGTGGCTGACCAGGTCATAGGCCCTAGGAGAGAACCTAGTATTATTACTCTACTAATTGGACAATAGTAATAAACTGGCCCCTAAGTTCTTATCTTTATACCCATAGATTAGTCAGCTCTCAACCTTACCACAGAAGCTTCTTTCTGCAGTAGATGGTGATTAATACAGAGATCCACAACTGATCGACATGAGTATTTGGCTAAATGGGACACCTATATCATACCCTGTCCCCAGAAGGCTCAGAGATCACTGAGGAAGAGAGGGTGGAAAGATTATAAGAGGCAGAAGGAGTGGATGTCTGTAGTGAAACAGCATTTGCCAGACATGACAGTGCTGACGCACACATGAACTCACAGCCTACGACTGACTGCATAAGATCAAGTCAGCCAAACCCAGCATGGACAGAGGAGGAGCTCATTAATCCGCACCCTTGTTTGGGGAACTATTGGTAATTGATGGCTGCTGGGGAAGGGAGAATCTGTTTTCTTCAGGGATGTGGGCACTGAGAGGTCATCCATAAGCACATCAGCATGAGGCTTCTCATTGTACAAGCACAGAACATTTATAAGAATCTGTGCACAAACTACCTCTCACCTTCATTCCAATAAGAGATGTACTCTCTGCCCTCTGCTCCACATGAGCATGAAACATTCAATCAGTCTGCATGTCTGGAGCATGTATTTTACACCAGACTCTGTCAATACGGCTTATATAGAACACGGTTCTTATCCTTAAAGAATCATCAGATTACTGGGGAATAAGGTCTAGTAACAGGTAAGCAAGTTTTTTGTTTTGGTTTTGGTTTTTGGTTTTTGTTTTGTTTTGGTTTTTTTTGGTCTTTTTGAGACAGGGTCTCCCTGTAGCCCCAGCTTTCCTGGAACTCACTATGTAGACCAAGCTGACCTTGAACTCACAGAGATCCGCCTCCCAAGTGCTGGGATTAAAGGCGTGCATAAGTTATAGCAATGCAGTGTGCCTAGTGCTGTAATATATACATGCACAGGCTGTGATGGAAAAATACATGGAAACCATAAAAAGGAGCACAGCCAAGAAAAAAGTGTCCAAAATGGAGCGATGTTTAAAGTCTTTAAAAAAAAATAATCAGGTTGGCTCTGGTAGCACACATCTGTCATCCCAGCACTTTGGAGGCAGAAGCAGGCAGGTCTCTGTGGTTCCAGGCCTGCATGATCAACATAGCAAGTTCTCGGCCAGACAAGGCACAGACTGAGACTAATTTTTTAAAAAGTTAGAACTCAACAGGACCAATGGAAGAAAGTTAGAAGAAAGACTGTGCAATTAAGGAGGTAAATCCTGGACATGGTTGCAAGATAAGGTTAAGGCGAGCAGTGGTGTAAAACAGGCACAGAGATGTAAGCCAAGCCTTGACTAGGCAAGTAATCAAGAGGCAGAAATAAGTAAGTGTTCATAAGGTTAGCATTGTAGCAAAACCTCTCTGTTCAACTTGAAGAAGGATTAAGAGGACCGAGACGGGCTGTTTTAGTTTAGTTTCTATTACTGGGATAAAATATCCCAACAAAGGCAACTTTAAAGGATTGTAATGGTTTGAATGAGAATACCCTCATAGGCTCCAAGTACGTGGACACTTGGTCCCCAGTTTGTGGTTCTGTTTGGGGAGGGTCATGGAACCTTTAGGAGCTGTGGCCATGCTAGAGAAAGCATGTGGGGAGGTGGGGCTTTGAAGGTTCATAAGTCATGCTCTGCTTGAAGATGTCATTGCTAGGCTTTCTGCTCCAGCCACATCTGCCACTCTGCCTCCCCTCCATGATGGACTCTAATTCCTCTGGAATCATAAGCCAAATAAACTCTTCCTTCTATAAGTTGCCTTGGTCATGCTGTCTTAAAGTGACTAATAGGAGGAGAGAGGACTTATTCGTCTCATGATTCCAGGTTACAGTCTGTCGTTGTGGAAAAGTCAAGGTGGGGACTTGAAGCAACTCATTAGAGCCACAGGAGCCACTGAAGCAAAGAGAGAATCAAGGCAAGCTTACGGCTGGGCATGCTGACTCCATTTTATACAGTCTAGGACCCAAACCCAGGGAATGACATCACCCACTTTCAGGCTGGATCTTCCCACCTCAATTAATCCAATTAAAATTCCACCCAGGGGGCTGGAGAGATGACTCAGCAATTAAGAGCACTGGCTGCTCTTACAGAGAACCTAGGTTCAATGCCCAGCACCCACACAGGGGATAAAAAAACATCCATAACTCCAGTTCAAGGGGCCAGACACCCTCTTCTGGCCTCTGTGGGCTTTGCATGACATGGGTGCACTTACATACACGCAGGCAAAACATTAATACACATAAAATAAAAATAAATAATAAATCAAATTAAAATTCCACATGCACACAGGTCAGCCCAAGCCAAACAATTCCTCATTGGGACTCTCTCCCAGGTGAGTCTAGATTGTGTCTTATAGTTGACAATTATAACTAACCATCACACAGTGAGGCAGAAAATTATTTGAGAAATCAAAAGGGGAAGGCCTAACGATAATGAAACACTGAAACAAGGCATTGGCAAAAGAGGTCAGGAATAGATAAAGAAGACCAGGAGTAAAATAGGCAGAATTTAAAGATGGATGATAAAGGAAGCAAGGACGATGTGTGAGATCAGACCAGCATCCTGTTTCGTAGTCTCAGCTGAATGGTGGCATTCACTGGCCTATCAATAAAATATTTAAAGACAGATTGACTAGGAAGGGATGTTCAGGTTTTAAATTTTTCAGTTTGACAGGATGGTGACTAAATAGGTACGTTGCTAAGGAGACTATTTAAAGCACACTTTAGATTCTGAAAAATTAGGTCAGGTTAAAGACTTGAGCCTTGCTGATGGTTAAGCCAGGAACGTTTGCAGAAGAGAACCCAAAGGAATATTTAGTTTGGAATGGGGGTTAGGTAAAAGCTTTAGATAATGTAAATATTTTAAGAGTAGGTACAGAAAGAGGAATCCATCAATGAATGTGAGACAGATTCCCATGGCAGGTAGGAAAAGACAGGAGGGAGCCAGTGACTAAGGGATCTTATGAGTGGCTAATTTAACCCCCTGCCCACTGAAGCAGCTATTTTAAAAGATGCAGAAAGGAGGTTAACAAGGTAATCCTCTTACAAACAAACCTCAGTGGTCAATAATATTTCTCCAGATTCCAGAAAAAGTGACAACTAATTATTATTTGGCTGTGTTTGCTGTTGTAGGTGATTTCTAACTATCCACTTTTACTGAATTTTAGTGTCACAAAATCCTTAACAGCCAGAAGAAAAGTCAGCTGTGTACTTCACCAAAACTGTTTCCTGCTAGGGCCTAGAGCATTTCTATCCCATCCGTCTTTGCTCTACGCTCTGTGGAAAGTAGCTCATAAAATCTCCCATCCCTCTCTGGGATCAAATGGCTAGGGCCTGAAGCAGATGTGGGTGGACTCCCAGACCCTGTGGTGTTATAACAGCAGAGGGCAGAGCTGAGGTAGAAGTTATAGGGGAAATACACTCTAAGGACTCGGGATTCAGGCCCTGTAGCCAGGAGTGAGGAGCAGGAGGTCACTCAACAGCCATCGGAGCCCCAGAACTCCTCTGAGGAGGAGAACAGACATGTGACTGGAAACAGCAAGATCAGCATTGGCCCAAAATCCAGAAGAGCATCTGAGTTGACTCCTATGGTTAGAGGAACAGCCAGTTACAGAGAAAGAGGCAGAGGCGCCAAAGAGGCCACACGGACCCAACTATTGGCAAACAAGCCCTCTGACTGCAATCTACACAGGTGCAGTTGCAGCCTAAAACAGAATGGCTTATAATTAAGTGGAGTGGAGAGAAAATGCAACCAGACCTTTTCAAAAGGTCCAGTGGCATCTTTAAAAGCAAATAAACATTGTAGTTAGGCTATAGAGAGAGGTTTCAGAAAGTCTGTGCTAATGAAGATAGTTGCTTTTGCACTAATGAGCTTGTACAGGATGCAATAAAACAAAAGATGAAATAATGAGGCAGAAGGGTTGGGGGGTCCTCAGACTCTGGGTAGGATTCAGATGGAAATAAAGAGGAAGCATATGAGGTAATTAACAATTGGGGAGACTAAAAGTGCAAAAATCTATATTTAAATGAAGAATAAAACTGGATCCAGGGAAAGGGTGTGACTGGCGAGATCAGATGCTCAGCAGTTAAGAGCAGGTGCCGTTCTTGCAGAGGACCCAATTCCAGTTCCCAGAACCCACATCAGGCAGCTCACAACTGCCTGTTACTCCACCTCCAGAGGACCTGATGCCCTCTTCTGGACTCTGCAGGTACCTGCATTCACATGTGCACATACCCCCACACACACACATACACATCATTAAAAACAAAATAAATCTTTAAAAAATTAAATACAGACTTTTGAATCATGAGTGTAAAGAACAAATGTTAAAAGTTCTCCCAAACACAGAGAAAAAAATAGAACATTCTAAACTTGTAAAGCATTAATAGACACGGACGATAGAGAGGAACATATGCAAAGCTTTCCTTCTTAAGCAACCAAAGTTCAGAGATATAAGGAGAAAAACCCTGCACTACAAAAGCATAAAAAATTAATGAAAAGAAAATAGCTCCTAGAATTTTCTGATGAAATTCTTTACAGTGAAGGGACAAAGAGTGGTATGTCTGCAAAGTCATCAGTGACTGAACTCAGACCTCTTCGTCACAGAGCTAAATGGTAAAACACAATGGAGTCATATAAATAGATCTCTCAGAGGGAAAGGTTTTTGACTCAATGTTTCTATTCACTGACAGGAAATCATTCATGTGAAAATGCACAGAAAGACATTTTTCAGACCCAGAAAAAAAAAAAGTGTTAAGATGGCACCTATTTATTGTACCTGAAAAGATGAACAGAAATTTAAAAGGCATTAAAGCTGATCATTGGAATTGAAATATCAATGTACACCATCTAGTTTACATAACAATCAGAATCAGCAAAGAAAAGAAAGAGCCACTAATCTTACCCGTATTGTAAGTGTAATTGGATGGCCTTCTCCAACCTCTCCACTTGGGTTAAAGCTTAGTGTTGTATCTCTTAAGAAATATGGCTTCAAAATATATCCAGAGCCTCCATTATCCAAAAATTTCCCATTTTGCAAGTCCATAGGCAGTCCAGGGGTCTGGAAATTTAAGGCCACTGTGAGAAAGAAGTACGTTGACATTGTCAGGAAATAGGGTGCATAGTTAAAGTGACAGTTCAATAACAGAGCAAAACCAAGTCATATTTTCCACGCTTTCACGAGTTCTATGATCAAGTACTATTTACTTAATTATTCATGGTTTTTAATCTTTCTCCCTATCTTGCCTACACTAATGTGTATTTGTGAGTTGTAACACTTATTACGTAGATGTTGGTGATTGGTTGGTTGGTCGGTTGATTGGTTGGTTAGTTGGTTGGTTAGTTGGTTGGTTGGTGGTTGGTTGGTTGGTTGGTTGTTTTTTGAGACAGGTTATCATGTAGCCCAGGCCTCAAACTCCCTATGTAGCTGAGGATGACCTTGAACTTCAGATCCTCATGCCTTCCCCTCCAACTGTTGAGATTACTGGCATGCCCTAGTTTTGACTAAGGAAATCAAAGTGGCATACTGTATAGATTACAGAAAAACAATGTATGTATCAGGTAACATTCAATAAATATAAAAATAAATAAAATAGGCCTGGAGCTATAACTCAGTGGTAGAGTGTCTGTATAGCATACATGGGCCTTAGATTTAATCCCCAATGTTCCCAAATTATCTATCTACCTACCTAGCTACCTACCTACCTACTTACCTACCTATCTAGCATCCATTTCAGGAAGAAAAGACATAAACTATATGACAAACTTTTAGGTCCTGAAGGTGAATTTGTCACTTGAGAAGGTGAGAAACAGGTAGATAGCCAGTCACTGAAATATGGAAATTTCTTGATAGAGGCTGGTAAGTAGCCCCTGCATGTGGTCCTCCCTCAAGCCCTCCACATCCCACCTGGCCCACCTCCCTCTCCTCAGGCTCGCAGGCCTCTCCAGAGCCCACTGAACAGATGGACTCTAACAGCTGTTCAGTTAGGAGCAAGGAGAGTCCAGTGTGGAGGAACCACCAGCCCTGTGAGCTTGTCCACCTTTCCGCACTGTGAATGTCAAAACTCATGCAAAGTTGACATGATGGAGGCCATTTGGCTTGAAGAGGTCTTGTGCCTAACTCAAACAAAGGAACTTGGTCTTCAAACTCCTGTCCATCGTGGCTTCCCTGTTCTCTTCCTCTAGGACACACAGGTCCCAGTATCAACTCTTCATAAATTTAGCCTCGATTTCCAACCCTCACCTACTTCACCCTCTCTGGCCATTTAGCAAAAACTTCAACTCTTGAGCCCAACAACTCACCATTTGCCTGATCGCAAATCCCGTAAAGCCAAAACTTCTCAGAAATGTTCCATTAATTCACACAATTAATTCATTTCAACTTACTTTTGCCAATAGCTCATTATCCCTTATAACATACCCATTTGACAACCTACATTCCAAAACTCTTGAGGGTTAAAATTAGAAGAGTCTGCTCTTGTTGATCTGGGATATACTCTGGTAATGAAAGTCCTGGTGTGAAAAATAAACTCATGGGCTAAAAAAAATAATAATAATAAAACATTGTGAAAAAATTTCAATCAGTGAAATAAGCACTTCTATATATTGCTTATATATACAAGATAATTCTATACTGTATGTCCTTAGCAAACATATTCATCAATGATAAAACAAAAATGAATACATGTATGTATGTTTACAGAATAATTCATAATTACAATAATTTAATTATATAATGTATATGTACTGAAATTTCATTTCAGGAATTATTTAACTCTCACACACCCAAATTAATTTCACATTAATATGAGCATATATACAATTCCAAAATAAAATATTCCCTTTTTATTAAAAAAAAAAGTAGTATATTTACCAACTTCAGGTTTTTTTTAATATGTTATTTATTATTTTTATTTTATGTATATGCATGCATTGCCTGCATGTAGGTAAGTGCACCCGTGTCATGCAGTGCCCACAGAGAACAGAAGAGGCTATCGGATCCCCTGGAACTGGAGTTACAGACAGTTGTTAGCTGCCATGTGGGTGCTGGGATTCCAACCCGGGTCTTCTGCAAGAACAGCCAGTGTTCCTACCCGCTGAGCCATCTCTCCAGCCCCATCTTCAGGTTTTTAAAAAAACTTTTGTTTTCACATTAAGGTGGACCCAAATATAAGAAATGTGAAACAGTATTTCAGATTAAATTAATTTAGTGAGCATTTCATTGATAGATGACAGGGGGGCCCTCAGGTTATCTAATAACTATCCCCTCCAGTCCAGCTTCTTCCCTCCAAATTAATTCAATCTCTGATTACAACTATCCACTGAAAATCTCACTACTTCCCAAAACTTTTACCTCCGAATAGCTTTCTTATTGAGAGACCTATATGCTTATAACATATATACCTATGCTTGTATCTATGTAATTCATATGTGTTATGTGTATTTCTGCTTATGTGATGAGGTTAGAAACTAATTTACATCTTTTACCATTTGATATTTCTTTAGACATTTTAAGATTTATTTTTATGTATATATATATATATATATATATATATATTTATATATACATGTTTTGCCTGCATGTATATATGTATACCGGGTGTGTGCAGTGCCTGCAGAGATCAGAAAAGGGTATTGGATCCCCTGGAACTAGAGTTATAGGTGATTATGAGCCTCTATGTGGGTACTGGGAACTGAACCTGGGTCCTTTGCAAGAGCATCAAGGACTCTTAACTGCTGAGCCATCTCTTCAGCCCTTCCTTTAGATTTTCAAACACAGATTTCATGTTTCTCCAAGATTTTTCTTCTTTCACTGAACAGATCATTTGCCACAACCATTCCTGATAGTTTGGTGACCATGAGAGAGGTGGTTATTTGGTATAGTCTATTGTCTTTGCTAGAAGAGAGTCCTTTCCTCCCTCATCTTAAATTGTATACTTTAAAAAGGGTTATTCATCAAAAATTGCCAGTGATGGCATCAGTTTTTAAAAACTGCATCTACTTGAGAGGAAGTTATGTTGCAACCATGCTCCTGTCTCTACTTTTAAAGCACGTCTTTCCATAGCACAACACACACAGTCTGGGATCTAGGGTTTACCATCCACAGATAATGCATAAAGAATGGCTAAAGTCTCTGTGGTGGTTAATTGTGATTGTCGACCTGACTGGGCATTTGTGAGATACACCTATTGTAGTGTCGGTGAGGGTGTTTCTAGAGGCAACTAACTGACACAAGAAGATGCCCTCAGTATGGACGGCACCATTCCATGGGCTCGAGTCACAGAGCAGCAACAAGGAGAGAAAAGGGGAAAGCCAGCTGAGCACATGCATCCTCCTCTCTTGCTTCCTGATCCACAGAGATGTGAGCATGGCTGTCACATGCTCCCCACCTCCATGGAGCGACAGGCATGGTGCCTTCCTGGCCATGAGGGGTTATGTCTCGTCAAACTGGGAGCCACTGTGTCTTCCTTCCTAAAGTTGTTCCTCGTCAGGCATTCGGTCACAACAATGAGAATATGACTGTAACCTCTGAGATTTACCTCTGGAAATTAAACATTATTTTTTACAAATGCACCTCATGTTTCTTTTAGAAGTATAAGGAAATCAAATAAAATTGAGGAAGTAAAACTACATATGATCTCCTCACTCAAGATCCACAGATAACCAGATGGTATGTGTCTTCCATTCTTTTCTATCTATATGCTATTTTTTGATTGATTTATGTTGTTTTTTTCTCTTTTACCAACTGCCATTTGCTTTGCTTACTAGAATAATGTGAGAATCATTCTTTTTCAGTAACATTTACTGGTCACATTATTTTCGTGATGTTTGTTATGTATATGATAATGCTAGGTACCTGTGCAGTTAAACATTTGCCAATATCATGAATTATTCACTATTTTTGCCTTTTGGTACAAGAAAAATGTTCTGCACACTTCAAAAGATGCCAGCACCATCCCTGCTCTGCTCTCCCAACCCCTTGCTAAATTTGTTTGCATGTCTTTAATATAATGAAGGTGACAGAAAGGTGACAACTTTTGCTATTCCCAGAGATCCTGTCCTCAGAAACCGAAAAAGTTCCCCACAGTTCGAAGGAAGAGACCGGCTAGTAAAACATTCAAATTCTCCTATGCTGTGCAGTGAGAAATTCTCACAACCTGGGCTGGGGAAATGGTTCACCAGGTAAGAACACTTGCTGCATAAGCATGAAGACTTGAGTTCAAATCCCCGAGCACCCATGAAAAAAGTCCCGTGTGGAAGTACCTGTAATCCCAGAGCTGTAGGTGACAGAAACAGGAGGATTATTGGGGTTTGCTGGCCGCCAGCCTAACTCCAGGTTCAGTAAAAGACTTTGTCTTAAGAGAATAAGGCAGAGAGTGGTAGAGCAGGACCCCAGCATCCTCCTCTTTCTCTGCACGTTCACGGGTGCATGCATCCACATACACTCGTGCATACCTCTGTCTGTCTCTGCATGTTCACGGGTGCATGCATCCACATACACTCGTGCATACCTCTGCCTGTCTCTGTCATGTTCACGGGTGCATGCATCCACATACACTTGTGCATACCTCTGTCTGTCTCCCCAGCCCCCCCCCCAGCTTACCTATCTCTCCCTCTTTCTTTCTCATATGCACAGTGAAAGAAAAACACAAAATCATGCACACATCTAGTTGTCATAAAGCATTTCTTCTCATCTCCCACAATGCACCTACTCCTGTTCTAGCCTATTCCATTCTGTTGCTTTCTATTGGCTATTATTCTACCCTATTCCGGTATTTATCTGTAGTCTATTTATCTGTAGTCTGAACTAATTTTTGGTTGCAATCCACAATTGATTTTGGGTTTTGTTGTTGTTGTCATTGTTTTTAAAAGGTCTCTAAAGAATCCAGAGCCTTTTTTACTAGGTAGTTTAAGAATATGAAGCAAAATATTCAAAGTCCTTGGGCCCCAGCAGGCCCACAGTGATAATAAGCCTATTAGTCTGTGTTTCCAAACATCTTTCCTCAAGTCAGTCTCAGGTGTTGATTTTCCTTCTCTAGTGTTTCTGCATAAGATGGAAGACTGCAGAGTGTTTTAGAATTACAAGCACCACCTGACTATGAAGTTAGTCATTCATCCTTTTCACAGATGGGGTGTTTTGTACTATATGGACAGCACATAGGGTCTGTTTCCCATTCTCTTCCCCAGGCTTCATTTTATCTCATGAGTGGTACCAAACAGGAGACATTTCAACCATTCTGATCAGAGGGTGTTAATGAAGGGGAAAATGCACAAAATGTGGGTATTTAACTGGGAGAGGGAGAGGGAGGAACCATGAGGGTAAAGGAGAAGGAGCTCAAGAGAGGGAGGAGCCATAGGAGATAGGTATTATCAAGAGTGAAATGGGGGTACTTTAACTGCAGAGGGAGGAGGGAGGGTTAGTTAGGGAAAGAGGGAAGAGAGATAAATAATGCTTAGTTGGTGTGAAAAAACAGAGGGAAGTGAATTAATTCAAAGTCTACTGAAAAGTTACACATATAATATCTCAGATAAGTCCATGTGTATAGCGGAAGACTATATAAAAAAAAAAAAAAAACAGTGTCAGACAGGAGAAATCTCCCTTCAAGTTGTTGGCCAGGGTAATTCAAGAGACTGCAAAAGTATACAGGCTATTGTCACAGCACTTGGTTGCCTCCCAGAACTTGAAGGAAGGACCCTATTTCTGAAGACAGAACATACTTCAGACACAAGACAGAGAGAAGGGGAGCTGGAGCTGACCTGGAAGCCTCCTCCCTGAAGGCAGCTCTCATAGTTTTGGAGGACAGTATGCAAGCTGCTAGGGGAGAACATGAATCAGTGTTCAAACCCAGCTTTAAAGCCTAATAACCACAACAAAGACTGACACAGCAAACTAATCTGGGGCAGTGATGGCACTTTTCTCTTGGGGGTAATCAACAGCTACCTAATTGGACTTAAAGCCCAATCAATGGGAGGGAACTCATGTGTAGTACTGTAAACATAGTTAAATACACATGGCTAGAGAGGTCATAGATCTTAGACAAAATCCTAAGGCTGTCACATCCCTAGACAAACGCAATTTCTTACTATGTGCAAAATATGGATCCCTAAATTTGTAGACAAGTATGCTAGTCACCACTCATTAAAGAAGCATCTTTTGCAACAGAGGAGATTATTACAGAGTTCTCTAATCACACACAGAGAATATGTGTCTGTGAGATGCCCAGCCCTAAGTGACACATCTAAAATGGAACTTCTACACCTAAGGCTCATAGAATATAGTAGAGCATGGGATAGAGAGAATACTAACACATCTCTCAACTCTCATCAATGAAGCTCCCTCATGTAATAGAGGACAACGAACACAAAATTCCACTAATGGCCAAAGCATAGAGAATAAGAGTCTGCAGAGTGTCGGTTCCTGGATAGGACTCCTATATTAAACTTCACCCACCCAAGGCTCAGGGACCATTGTGAAAGAGGAGGCTGGAAAGATCATTAGAGCCAAGGGAGGAAGTGCATGACCATATGAAAATAGAGTCTTACAGGCTCCTGGGACCTTGCTCATATGAACTTACAGCAATGGTGTCAGCACACACAAGACACATGCAAACTCAAGGAAACAAAACCCAGCATACTACTGGGGTAATGAGCAACAGGTCCCAAACTTAGCTGAAGAAATACTGTCAGCTGCGTACTGCTGGGTGACGGAGAGCTGATCTTCTTTAAGGGAATGACTCTAGATAGGCTGACTAGACCCCAGTGGATGAATTTGCATTGAGGGACATCTGGGTCACTAACTTGACTCAATTGGCCTTAACATAAATATCAGAATGCATGAAATCTGGTGGGGGGGGGCTATGGGAGCGTGCGGGTGGGGAGGAGGTATAAAGATGATTAAGATGTTTTGTATGAAATACACCAAAATTCAATAAAAATCATGCAAATAAAAATGGTGCCTCTGAGGGCTGCAGTGGCAGACACACTCTACAGCCAGCTCGTAGTTCATCAATCAGGGACAGAGACATAGAGTCCCCAGTCTCTCTGATTATCTCTATCTCGAAGATGACTGTTGAATCCACAGTCACCCCTGTCTCTACTTTCACTGCCATAAACCTTCATTATCGCATCCCTGCACCCTCTGGTTGTTGTCCAGGGCTTATTTCCAGAACACACAGTGATGGCTCACCCCACTTTGAGATTGCAATCTTCTGCTTACCTTTGCTCCCAAGAAACTCCAAGTACCTTGTAATTAGCTGGCCTGCCTCTGCAGCTCTGTCACTCATCACTCTGTAGTATAAACTACCCATCACAGCACTGCCCACACAAATGTCCATACCTAGCATTCTCCATTAAAAAGCAATGACTTAAAGAAGGCAATTAATGGTAAAGTTCTGTGGCCTGAAACATAACTTGGAACATAGAGTCCCTTTCTAAATTATATTCAATGCACTGAAACGTCATGAGACTATACACGTGAAAACACCACTGACCTTAGAAGTTAGGTTAGTACCTTAGAAGCAAATGAACTGATTTACATATTCACACATTTGAGTCATAAGACTTTACCTCTCAATTTGGAAAGTTTCCGGGCTCGAGATTCCCCGATAGAATTAGTCTCGTTAAATTCCTGATAGAGTCTTGAATACTGGAAGCTTCTGAATCTCTCAGCTTTAGTATAAATGACAAGATCAGATAAGGCCAGAGCTATTTTTTTCTTCCTGATCTAAAAATAAAATGCAGTCATCTCACATTTTTACAATAATTATTGAAAAAAATTCCTGTCTCATAAAGAAAATATGCTTTTAAACAGATCACTTCAGCCTTTTTATAAACTTAGCTCCTCCAAAGCTATTTGGATTAAGTCAATGTGATCATATTTATGACCTCAATATTTGATAATGATATGATCTAACCTGGATGCAAAATCTAGTTAATGTTTTATGTATTGAGAATCACAAACTTTACTATTTTCTTGTTCCCCAAAGATCTCAGCTAATTCTCACAAACTTTACAAATTTAAGAATTTTAATTGCAAGCATATTTCCAGTTTCATCTAACATTTCAGAATCTAACATTTCTATTGTATAGTAGACACTTGCCCTTTCACAGTCCAGTGTTGATCTCTTCCACGTTTCTTTAAGCCACTTCATGGGTTTTGTTTAAGGAAAACATCCCTCGCATTTTCTCATCCAAAAAATTCATTTTTAGGAGCTGGAGAGATGGCTCAGCAGTTGAGAACATTTGCTGTTCTTCCAGAGGACCCGGGTTCGATTCCCAGCACCCACACAGCAGCTAACAACTGTCCATAACTCTAGTTCCAGGAGACCTAATGCCCTCTTCTGGCTTCTATGGACATTGCACAACACGGGTGCACTTACATACACACAGGCAAAACATACAAACACATAAAATAAAAATGATAAAATATTTTTAAAATTCATTTTTTATTCATTTCCAAGTTAATATGCAAAGCAATACATATATGTCATTATGGTTTCTTGTTCCTCTACCACCCCCACTGCCTGCCCCCTTGGCCCTTTTGGCTGGATCCTTCCCTCCCCTTATCAGCATATATGTCACATATGTCTAGTGCCTCATTCTCCTTAGTCCCCTCTCATACCTTGATATCTCTCTCTCCTCTCAGAGTCCTCTTCCTACTTTTGTGACATACATATTTTATATATATACATATATATTTAAATCTTATGTCCATATGAGAAAGTACATGCAATATTTTTCTTTCTTAGTCTCTTGCTTAGTACAATGATTTCTAGCTCAAAAGTAGTAGGTGACAAGAAAAATAAAGGTCAAGGCAATTTATCTCTCTCTCTCTCTCTCTCTCTCTCTCACACACACACACACACACACACACACACACTGTCAAGGTTCAGGGAACATTGCAAAATGGGAAGGGCAAGAAGATTGTAGGAGCTAGAGTTGGGGAAAACTACTGAGAAAGTGTCTTCTGGACATGACCAGATTCATGAACAGGACTCATGAACTCACAGCAACTATGGCTGATTGCACAAGACCTGCACAAGAGCAAACCAATCAAAACTCCACCATGGAATGGGAATGGGTTCATGAGGAGCTAATGGCAATTGACGGCTGCTTGGAGGAAGGAGTCATTTTCTTCAGAGTACATGTGTAGCCTGTGCATGATAAGTTGCTCTGCACCCATGAACATACAGGCAGCACTAATTGGACTCAGTGGGTTGTTAGGAGAAGAAAGAAGAGGAGGAGGAGGAGGAGGAGGAGGAGGAGGAGGAGGAGGGGGAGGAGAAGGACAAGGAGGAGGAGGAGGAGGAGGAGGAAGGGCTGAAGAGGAAAAGGAGAGGGGAGGCTGAGACAGTTGGAGAGGGGAGCAGGGAGTGACACCATCCATGCATGAAATTGCCAAAGAGTAAATAAAAGTTTAACAATAATAAAATAATTAAAAGGTTTATAGGAGACCTAAAACCAAAACAATATGAATTGGGAACTAAAAGAACAGTTACACAGAACCAGTCAAACAAAAAGTTGGTTCTTTGAAAAAAATAATAAACACCCACTGAACCGTCTCACAGCCTAGAAGATGCACCGATCCAAGGTGGCACCAGTCCCAGACAAGTCCTTAAACAGCAGAGAAAGGGAGCTGAGCACCAGCCTTCATCACTCTCTGTTCCTGACCCTGGATGTGATGTGACTAGCTGCTTGCAGCTCCTGCCTCCTTGATGTCTCTGTTATGGTGGAATGTACCCTTGAACTTTGAGCTGAGATAAACTTTCTCCCTTAAAAAAAATAATAAATAAAAATAAACAAGATTGACAAACCTCTAGTCAACCTAACCAAAAGAGAAAGAATACCGAAATAAATAAAATTGGAGATAAAAAGAGGGCGTTATCACAGAATTGAATGAAATCTAGAGGATTACTAAAGAATACTTTGAAAATTATATTCGAAAGACAAAAAGAAAAGCTAGAAGAAAGTCATAGATTCCTATACACATGTAACCTTCCATGTGCTTAAAGAGGAATTAGGAAAAAGGAGGTCTGCCTAATCAGAGTTGACCATCCCACAGCATCAACAACTGGTTCAGAGTTATGCACATAACCAGATCATAAAACATTTACAAAGAAGTATTTCTCTTTGATCCTGAAAGCATACAAAGATGAATCTTTGTAATAACTTGCCCCAGTAAAGAGAAAATGATAGAGAAGCTGGAGAAAGAAAGTTCTCGCTACCTCTTTTGAGACAATATAATAAGCCATTCCCCAAGTAAAATTCCTTTCTGAGAATTTCTATGCATATGGGCCAATTAGTTCTTGCCTTCTTTAAACCAGTTAGATGGTCACACATAACATAATGTACCTTCTTTTAACATAATTATAAATACACATATATAACACTGTATAGCATAAACACTGATTCTGTTATCTCAGTCTATTCCACAGAGCAGAGAATTTATGTTATTTATCTCTGTATCTTTTGTACTCTGTACAATACCTACTACATAAAAACGTATAACTGTCAACTACAGCAAAAATATTTTTAGAAAAGCTACCTCCAGAAAAGAAATGTTTGAAATTTTCTTATCTACTGTCAACTTCTTTCAAAGTAACATTTAGGTATTAGGCTTGAGTTTTTATAAAGAGGAAACTTATTTCATGTCTGTAGAATGATTTTGATTCTCCACGAACAAGAAAACTAGAAAATTTCCAATCCCTTGTAATATTTCAATGAAAGTTAGCCTCACCTCCCTTCTCGTGAAAGGTCCCGATCGAGATAGCTTTGGAAACTCCTCCTCCTTTTCTTTCTGGATTCTTAACAAAAAGATATCTCGAGTTTCAGGTTCTCTCATGACTTCTTCCTGATCGTCGGGCTCTGTTACGTCTTCATCCCATTCAGCCGCCTGGCCATGTTTATCAGAACCTTTCCTTTGACGTGTTTCCAGTAAGGTTCCTATTTTCTTATTTTTCACTAATATTTTGAATTTTAGTGCCTGTAGAAAGAGTTGGGAACAGAGGCAAAGTTCCACATTTATAGGTAAGTCAATACTGCATATTTAGAAAGTACCTTGGTGTGTGTACAATTCATTTACAGCATTTAGATGAACAAGAAACTAAGTGTTTTCTGGGCCATCATTAATACTCATTGGAGACCAGTGATATTACAGTCCTGACCACAATTCACCCTAAAATAAGCCTGTCGTGATAGAGACTTACCTTTTTACAGTCCACAAACTGCTCCCATTTGATAAATTTTAAATAGGTAAAAATGTTCATATCTGTGTTAAAATGCTTGTCCCATTATTGAAGTTAGACTGTTAACAACTTCTGGCAGTAAGTACTTCAGGCCAATGCTCTTACCCAACAATATGAAGTTATTAAATGAGATCAGGTATGTAAAAATGTCCATTAGTGTGTCTAACGTTTAATGTGGATTGCATTAAAGACTTGTAAAACCTCTTCAGCTGCATCCCATGCGAGTATCAATCACTCAATTAGTTCTTGTCCATCAAAATCAGAGGCTTGGAAAAATTTACCACCACCAGGGATAGCCATTCACTCCAAATCCACACACTTCTCAAATATTTACTTGAATGCCTCCTATTTATACACAATGCTGAAATCTGAGTTCTGAAGTAAAGTTCTTTTCCCCGCAAGCAGTTTTAACTTTTCTTTCCTTTTGGTCAGCCTCGAGTCTTGAGCCATCTCTGTTTGACACTGGCCCTTATATTCTCTCTAATATGGATTTAGCAAGATGTACTCTGTGCTGCAAGGGGTGCTTGCTAAAGGGATAAATTCCTGCGATGTACTTCACAATTACCGAGTCAAAATTTTAAATTGTGGGGCTGGAATAAGGCCACTTTAGACTATCTCAAATTGTTCATTGACTCCTCAGAAACGTCTTCTTACATTAATATAGGAGCAAGAGGTTCAGTGAACGCCATATAGGAGAAAGACAGGAGAAGGTATTCAGAAACTTCAGACCCGGTAAATTTTCCAGAATTAGGGATGGAGAGATGCTTCCACAGTGAAGACCACTGGCTGCTCTTGCAGAGGACCTGGGATCGGTACCCAGCACCCACACAGTGGGTAACAACAATCTATAACTCCAGTTCCAGGGAATCAGATGTCCTCCTCTGACTTCATCAGGCATTGCACACATGGTGTACTTACATACATGCAAGCAAACTCTCCATACATATAAAATAAAAATAAATAAGTAAAAAAGCATTTTTTTAACTTCCAGAGTTACACTGTGACTCTGAAGTCCTATCTTTGGTGACATACATTCGGCATTTTTCACAAGTCCTTCTCTATTTTTACCATAACTGAACTTATTTAGTCTGTAAGCATTCTTCAGAGGTAAGGGTTATGATTTTTCCACTTATCGATTTATTTACTTTAACTTCTCAGTTCTATCATAAGCCTTACACTTGTCTTTAGGGTTAAAACACTTTCATTTTGAAATTTCTCACTAATTTAAATAAAATAAGGAAAAATATAGAGTAATATTCAAATATTGAAAAAATATTGCTATATTACCCAAACTGTAGATATATCAAAACGCAAGTACTGATTGTTAGAAAATACTATTGAGGGGGAAAATGTTCATTTAACCACTTGATGGTATTTGGGATCATGAATCAGCCAAGGAAACTAAGTAGCCAGGGGAGGAACATGGAAAACCTGAGGCACGTGTTGGAACAAAAGTGACTGTTTTAAGGAGAAGAGTGGTCCTGGGCCCTGCGTGTGACTGGGGAACAAGGCAGATGCAGAGGGAAACAGACTCACTTGGCTCCATCAGTAAGAACTCCAGTGAAGGCCTAAATGAGAGGCTCTTTGTGGAGCAGGTAGAAGAGGGGGCCAGACAGTGGGGATGGTAAGGAGATGAGGGAGCAGAAATTTAGAGTAAGAGAAAATAATGAAACACACAGCTGGAGAAAGAAGTGCAGCTGAGGGTGGGCAGAGAACGCTTCCTCTGTTCTTTTTTAAAATATTTTATTTATTATTTTAATTCATGTGTATGAGTGTATTGCCTACATGAATGTAAGTACACCTGTGTCATGCAGTGCCACTGGTCAGAGAGGGCCTTGGATTCCCTGGAACTGGGTTAAGGATGGTTGTTATCTGCCATGTGGGTGCTGGGAATTGAACCTAGGCCCTCTGCAAGAGCAGCCAGAGCTCTTAACCACTGAGTCATCTCTCCAGACCTGGGAATGCTTTTTTCAAACCAGATATTTGAATAATGCACAAGCCTAGACAGAAGATCTAGAGACAGGAATGCTCAAAGGAAAAGACTTTGAAAAGGACAACTTTCTCCCCTTTGGTTGAAATCTTGATTATGGATTCTGTTTACGGCCTGAGTATCTGACCTCTATCTCAGCCTCTAGTCTGTAAAACATACCATGTGTGGGGTCTCATATTAACTGCTTTGACGATGTAGACCCATGAAGGAAGGAAGGCACACAATCAAAATTGGATTTTACATCTATCTCTGTCTTTTCCTGTTGCTGTCATGAAATACCTTGTCAAAAGTAACTTAAAGGAGAAAGGGTTAACAGTCCCTTATATTAGAAAACTCACAGTGATAGGAAATTGAGGGAGCTGGTCACATTGTATCCATACCCAGGAACAGAGATCAACCAACACAGGCATTCCAGTGCTTGGCTGCCTTTCTCCACTTATATAGCCCAGGTCCTGACCACAATTAAGATGGGCCTTCCCACATCCATCAAGACAACCCACAGGCATGCCCAGAGGCCCATCCATCCCCAAGGTGACTCTAGATTGCATCAGGTTGACAACTCCATCACAATCTCTGTTTTCTTTCTTTATATATTCTCTTTATTCACAGACACACTTCATAGTTGCCTAGGCAACAGGAGGCAGAGAAATGGTCAGAAACAAGTGTTTTTGTTGCTCTTTAACCTATGGACAAAGATGATTGTGGCATGTTTTTGTTTTTTTTTTTTCCGGTTTTTCTTCGTTGGAACTTCTTAGCGAACATTACCTCTGGAGAAGGTAGTTTAT
>NW_008329135.1:1366194-1420583 GCF_000622305.1 Nannospalax galili
ATTTTACCATTCATTTCTAATGTTCAGGACTCTTGCAAAATAAGTATGTTTTAAACTGGAAAACACATTTGCATTTAACAAAGCAAGGGCTTTTAAAATCTGTGCAAGAAGAAATATAAAGAAAACCTGAAATATCCATCAGTGAGTATTTGTTTAAATAAATTGAACCATGTCCATAATGAGAAATGATGTGGACTCATTAAGAAGAAAGCAAAAGTCAGGCCTGGAGGCTTAGACTTGCAATCCCATCCCTCAAGAGACTGTGGGGGGAAGATCGCAAGTTCAAGGCGAGGCTGGACTAAAAAATGAGTGCAAGGCCATCCTGATCAACTAAATGAGACCCTGTCTTAAAATAAAAATAAACAAAGAGTGCTAGAGAGGCATTGTTCGTTAGTGAAGCATATACATGCCCAAGACCTGGCATTCAGTCCGCAGTGCCTGACCCCCGCCAAAAGAAGATAATGCTATATAGATCAGCATAGAACATTCTATAATAAGCAACTTGCTTATTATACCCTAAGACTTTGGGTATTGAAAGTCCCAGAAAGATCCAGAAGATAAAGGCCAAGTCCCCAAGTTGGCATTATTCGGAGGCGGGGTAGACTTTAAGAGGCAGGGCATGACCTGATAGAGCATAGTGGAACTCTTCCTTCCTTTCCTGTCCTTCAAGTTCTGACCATTAGGTAAAAGAACTCCTCCATTGCCCACTCTTACCATGATGTGCTGCCTCAACACAATACACTCAACAGTCTGTAAACTGAAGCCTCAAAATTATGAAGCACAGTAGACCTTTCCTTTTTTTAAGTTGATTACCTCAGGTGTTTGTTACAGCAACAGGAAGTTGACTAATATATTGCCAACTAAAATTTCTATTTTTTAATATACATGTATTTAGATATTTTAAAACATGAAAGAAATAACTGGGGGCTGAGATGACTCGGTTGGTAAAGAACATGAAAACATAAGGATCTGAGTTTGATCCCAGAACCCATGTAAAAAAAAAACACGCGTGATGGAATGCACTTGTAATCCCAGAGCCGACAATGCAAAGATAGGCAGATCCCCAGGATCAGTCAGCTCAGCCGAACCAATGAGTCCAGGTCCCAGTTAAAGACTCTGTTTCAGAAAACAAGGTGGATACCACGCAAGGTTGGCCTACTGTTTCTACACGCACATGTGGACCAGCACATGCACAAACACGTACACACCTGTGCACCCACGTATGCACAAACATATACTCACACATGCACACATACGTGCACCCACCTACACATGTGAACCTCCACATGCACAATTTTTAATCCTTAATATTGATATATCACAGGAAATATTAATGTTCTATTTTCCCAGCTTCAAGTCCCCTGCTTGAAAACATATCGCTTAAGAAATCAGAAACAAGGGTAAAATTATTTACAGTTTCTAATTTGAAGGAGGATCTTTTAAGTGAATTCCACAGGCAAGAACAAAACTTTCGAATGAAAATTTTTTCTTTGTCCTGATTTCACATATAATTATCAGGGCACAAGTCTGCCAACTAGAAATAAGGCCAGGATTCAGAAAGCTTGCAGTATGACCACAGCCCTCGAAACAGGAGGTGGGGTAGTGTAGAATCTCTCTCTCTCTCTCTCTCTCGCTCTCTTGCTCTCTCTCTCTTCCCCCCCCCCGAACCCACCCCAAGGCTGGTCTGAAACTCTATGTAGACCAGGCTGACTTTTCTCTTACAGAGATCTGCCTGCCACTACCTCCCAAGTGTTGGGATTACAGGCATGTACCACCATGTCTGGCATCTTCTCTTTTTGGTGTCAGAATGTATTAGTCTCTTTCCAGCTGATATAACAAAACACAACCAACTCAGTGGCTAAGGAAACAGAAGTTCATTCCCTCATGACTGGAGTTACCTGAGACTGAATCAGGTTTTTCTGTGCTAAAATCAAGTTGTCTACAGCTCTGCATTCCCCAGCAGTCCACAGGGAAGAAGCTGTTTCTCTGTTTCTACCAACTGCTTTGGAGGCCACAGACACTCCTTGGCTTGTGGCCCCATCACTCTATCCCCAGCTTCACATTGCCTCCTCTGATGTATCAGATGCCTCTTGTAAGGACACCGAGGATGGCCTGCAAGGTCCAACTAGATAACCTAAGACAATGTCCCCATCCAAACATTCTGAGCTTCATTCATCTGCAAAGACCCTTTTTCCAAATAAAACAGCACCTACACATTCCAGGGACTGAAATCTAACATATTTTAATAATTTCTAGTTAACATACAAAATAATGGGGTTCATTATGATATTTTCTTATATGTGTAATGTTGTACTTTTTTCATGGTCATATACACACCATCCAGAGTATTGTATGCTACTTACCATAAAAGAAATTTATTTCTTTAATTTCATTTTCAGTTAAGTCATTTTTGTGTAAAAAATGTCATTGTGTTTTATGTTGATTTTTGTATCCTATACATTTACTGAACCTGTTTGTTAGCTCTCACAGTCATTTGTGGAATCTTTGGAGTTTTTAATATGTATTATAATATCACCTAGAGATAGTTTTACTTCTTTCTTTACAATTTAGATGCTTTTTATTTACCTGTTTTTAATTTTTTACATTTACTTTTCGAGAAAGAGAATGAGAGAGAAAAAGAGAGAAGTGTGAGTGTGTGTGTCTGTCTGTGTTTATGTGCGTATGTGTGGTCATATCCTTGCCATAGAACTTGTGTGGAGGTCTGTGTCCTAGGGGGACATGTTCCTCCGAGGGGCAGGGCCTGCTGCAGAGAATTGGCTGCAGAGAGTTAGCTACGGAGAGGGACCTGCGAAGAGTTAGCATCAGAGGGAAGAGCGTTGGCACCATCTTGGCAGCCGTGGTGTGAAAAAATGGCCAGGTGTCTCACAGAAGTAGACTAGAGAGGAGGCATTTACCAACATGGGGCAAGACTGCAGGCCCATGAGACATGGACAAAAGCTAATGGAGACTGTGGGTGGGGCGTGGAAGCAATCTGGACCAGTGGGCCACTGAGCCATTGAGCGGAATAGGGCACCAGGTGTTTACCTTTGTAAGTTACTCCAGTTCCCCTACCCAGGATATAAACTATAAAAAATTCATATAAAGATGTGTTATATGGTTTGTCTAATAGCGCCAGGAACAAGGAACCCTGAGAGAACTTGGGCTGGTGCAGCCGACAGGATGGCGCTGGAAACGACAAACCGAGGGAGTTTGGGAAAAGCAAAGCAGCTAATGGCGGCAAGGACATGGCTCTTACAATGAATCATAAAATCTGTAACTAAAAAGAGGCCAGCCATCAGAAGCATGGGCCACAGCTATTTGTAAATGTGGGGAAATAGCTCAGTTGCAGATATATGAACATTTGTTTAAGGTTACAGAAAGGCCAGAAAAATTTTTACAAGCCTGAGACACAAGCAGAGAACCCAGAGAGGGGGCGTGGCCACTTTGCATAATGAAAGATTTGCCCCAGGCGGGGGAAGCTGAAAAGGCCAGGGAGGTCCTGGCAGATCCAGTTACAGAACTTGAGAGAGAGAAAAACCAGGACATTTTAACTTGTGTAAGGTCCAAGGACTCCAGAAAAAAGACAGATATTAATGAAAAAGGAAACAACCTAAAAATGAACGTGGCTAAGGCTACCCCTCAGATTTGACCTTCGATACAGAAAGGAAAGGAGTTCCACACTGGAACTGTTAAAACAAGGAAAAACTTACAAGCAAGCAATCAAAGAGTCCGTCACCATATGGCTCGTGAGGGTATGGGACATGGGAACAAACGTCATCAGTCTAGGTCCTTCAGAAGCTTCACAGATGAGTTATATAACCACCCATCTGTCCTTGCGATATAGGCTGCTCAACCTAGGCCAATGTAGGGGGGAGCAGTCCTTAATGGGGTGGCTGGTTGAAGGCATTAAAGATACATGGTCACCACCAAAGGAAACTTCCATAATTAACAGAGGCTGGATGACTATAAAGGAGGGACAGGCATTACTGAGAGAACGAGGTATGAGAAAAGCAATATATGAAACCCAGTTCACTGGGGCCAGATAAGACTGTGTTCACCAGAGACATAAAGGAAAGCTTAATTCAACTGGGACCTCAAGAGTGGTATGGAGCTTTAATGGTTTTGCTAAGTCCTTTAATAGGACAGGATTTTTGTAAGGTGAGAGAGGCTTTAACAGATCTAAGTGACTCTGACCAGTGTGCAAAATGTGTCTGTAGAACAACAGAGCACCCTACAAGAGATATTAAAAAAATAAAAAAGATCAGACAGAAGAAATGGTCCGTGTGGGTCACTCGAAGACAAATGTGGCAAGACTTATGTCAAGCCCAAATTCCCGAAGAAAAAATTGATAGAAAACCAAATTTGGTACTAGGGAGCTTCTGAAAAGCTTTAAAACCAGAACAGCAGTTTACAAAAGGCATTCAAAGGATAAAAACTGTCCCAGGGATGGTTAAGAATCCCCAAAGATTGAATAAGGTGCATTTCTCTCCTGATAAATGTTTTACTAGGGATGGAGGCAGTTTTTCCCACCAAGGCCTCCCCCAGCAGCCAGATATGGTCACTGGAGAGATGACAGATATGGCTACAGTCAGGAGGCAGACCCAGGGCCTGCCTGACTCAGGGAACCAGCAGGTGCAGCAGGAATAAGAGAAACTTCTTGCCTCCTTAGCCCAGTGCAGGGTCAGGCAACTGGAGCCAACACCTGTAAGTGTATCAAAGATAAAAGAATACAAAGAGACTCCATGCAAGATCCCCAGAATGCAGAATGACTCCCAAGGGCTAACTAAAGATAGTAAAGAACTAATCAAATTAATGCCTCTCACCCATGCTATGGTACCTAACAAAGATCTATGGAGAAAACAGTTAATATGAATGTACAAAACCTTTCCATGCTGTGTTAGACCTTGTCTATGATTGATTTAATATAGGATGTTAACCTTCCTTCGAGTGCTTTACAGATGTGAAACCCATTTAAAAGATACCTGAAGAAACAAAGGCAGGCTACAGCTGTAAGATTTTGGGGAGTTTTATGGTTGGGTAAGATAAGAAGAGAGGCTTCCAAACTATACAATTGTTAAGAAAATCTACAGTACCAGGGATGGGTTGCCCCCCCCCCATGGGCTGTTGGTCAGAGAGAGATCCTAGAGGTCCTCAAATTCACCAAGGCTATTGCCACTAATGTCAGTTGTACACTAGAAAGGTCAGTAAGGCCATGTTGCTGAGGACATTGCATGATGTGAGTGTGGGAGGAGAAAAAGAGATGGAGCTGAGACTAAGCCAAAAACTCCACGCCACTGGATAGATGACGTTCATAGTACCAGAAGGTGCTATGAAGATGGTTGGGGAAGAAAGGATCCCCTATGATTCTACTCAACAATGGACCCCATGTGCTATACACTATGGACATAGCAAGCAATGCTGCAAGTTCAATAATGGCTCAACTAACATACATACAACTGACAAATTTCTAATTGGATAAGGCCCACTCCTAGGGGTGGAACACACCTCTGGTGCTGTAGGCCAGGCCAACCCTCTGTGTTGAGAAAGGCTACAGGCCCTAGTGGGGAAGCCATCACAAGTATGCTGTTTAATGAATAAGGTACACCTACTGGGCTATCTTCTGGACATTTGCATTTACATTCAAGTTTGTTTAGATGTGTCTACTTCCCTCCATTTGTCTTTATAGTAGAAGAAACACCACTGAGATAGATCAATGGCCACAGCTTAAAGACTAGGCCCAAGAAGTCATTATCTCACCATGATACAAGAGAGACCACCCTACATCTGTCACTCCCTCCAAGGCTCAGGGACCTTAGTGGAAGATTGGCAGAAAGATTGTAAGAGCTGGAGGAAGGGGTGGAGTGTGTCCCAAGGGGCACTTGTTCCTCCGAGGGGCAGGGCCTGCTGTGGAGAATTGGCTGCAGAGAGTTAGCTATGGACAGGGATCTGTGGAGAGTTAGCTGCAGAGGGAGGAGCGTTGGTGCCATCTTGGCAGCAGCAGTGTGAAAAAATGGCCCCAGTGTCTTGTCCACATGGATGTGAGAGGGGGCATTTACCAACCTGAGGCAAGACTGTGGGCCCACAAGGCATGGACAAAAGCTAATGGAGACTGTGGGTGGGGTACGGAAGCAATGTGGAATGGCAGGCCACTGAGCCACAGAGCAGAACAGGGCACTGGGTGTTCATCTTTGTAAGTTACTCTTTTTCCCCTACCCAGGATATAAACTGTGAAAAATTCAGATAAAGATGTGTTATGTGGTTTATCTAATAGTGCCAGAAGCAAGGGACCCTAAGAGAACTAGGGAAATAAGGTCAGAGGACACCTTGCAAAATCTGTTCTCTCTTTCCACTGTGTGTGCTCCATGTGAAACTCAGCTTGTCAGTCTTGGAAGCAAGCACCTCTACCTGTTGAGACATCTCTCCAGCCCCTGATTCTCTTTCTTTTTCTCATCTAAGTGTTCATCCTTTGCTCTTTGGTGTCTTAGAACCTTGAGGAATTTTTACATCCCTGTGAAGACTTTGGATTTTAAGACTATGTGTATTTCTTTGAATTCTCCAGTTAACCTAAATTATGTGAGGGAGGTCACTGTACAAACATTTAGGATGAGCATTTCAGACAAACCAGACAGCAAGGAGTTGACATGTGTCTGAAAAAGACAAGTGAACAGGGGAAGAACAGCAAGAGAACTTGGAGCAGTCATGGAAAACCAATCACATGAGGCTTCGTGAGTCACAACTTTTATTTGGACTCTCGGAAGTGGAGGTGATCTGACTTGCTTTGAGGATGCTGTGATGGATGAGACTACAACAGACTGGGAAGAGCCACAGAAACACCAGAGAAGAGGCACCTGTTCATGTGAGAGGTGGTGGTGGTTGGCCAGGACAACAGCCACAGGGGTAAGGAGTCAGGTGGAGGAATGCATGTGAAGGGGCTGGAGACATGGCTCCGCAGTTAAAAGCACTGGCTGCTCTTGCTGAGGACCCAATGGCTCAGTGATTAGGAGCTCTGGTTGCCCTTGTCCTCACAAGCCACCCACATGGTGGCTAGCAACCGTCTTTAACTCCAGTTCCAGGGGAATCTGGTGCCCTCTTCTGGCCTCCCCCAGCATTGAATGCATGAGAGCACTTACATACATGCAGGCAAAAAAGTCAAACACATAAAAATAAAATAAAAATTATTTTTCAAAAAGTATGTTGGGAGTAGGAGCAAGATGATTTCCTGAAGAACAGATGGAGAGATCTGAGAAAAGAGGATGACAGTGAAAGTTGACAATGATCTCAACTTGAGCATATGAGAGGGACCATAAACATAAACAGAGCACGAGAAAAGCAAAGTTGGGGAAAGAAGAATGTCTTCAGTGTGTCCCAGCAAATATTTCCATTGACACACATATGCAAATGACTCATGGGTCAGTGTAGACACTGGTGTGGAGCTCAGGGGGAAGGAGAGGGTGGAGACAGAAATTTAGATATCATTAGAAAGTAGTTAAGGAAATCAGCGTTAGACCATCAGTGCTTTATATTAAGATAGAAGTTATTGATCTTTTGACATTTATACTTTGGAAGTCTTTATATGCTTTATTTAGTAAACAATAGAGAAATTGGTATAAAGCTGTGATTTTAAATTTACAGATTACATAATGTATTGATAAGGGAACTTTGAGTTTATTGAATCTGTAAGTTTTCTTCTTCTTTAGGGCATATATGGTTTAATTATTGAGGAACATTTTTGTTAAACCTCTTTGGTTTTATTACAGTTGAAGTTCTTAAGAAATAAATTCATTGTATGAAGTTGACAGAACAGTTACATTGTCTAAAGGTGAATAATTAGCAAACTTTGAAAATGGAGTATTATCCAAACGCCTTCCTGAAGGATTGGTAAACTTTACCCAGTTCAGGTAAGATTTGGACTTAGTTCTATGAAGGAGATAGATATGCTTTATTTTTATGTGAAAAGTAAAATAACTGAAAACTAGTAGAATATTTCTTATAATCTAGATCAGTATTTTGCAAACTTTAGAGGTTATCACATGCAAGATAAATGTACTTTACATCATAGTACACAGATTGAGCAAGAAGCCCCAAAAAAGGACATACACCTCACCGCCTGGCTTTAACTTTGATGAACCTTCCTTTAGCCTATACTACAGAGATTTTGCTACCTAACATAAGCCACAATTTAAAATATCACTGATCGGGGGCTGGAGAGATGGCTCAGCAGTTAAGACAGCACTTGCTATTCTTGCAGAGAACCTAGGTTTTGTTCCCAGCACTCACACAGTGGCTAACAACAATCTATAACTCTAGTTCCAGGGGATTCAAAACCCTCTTTTGACCTCCATGAGCGCTGCATGCATGTGGTGCATTTATATACATGCAGGCAAAACACTCACACACATAAAATAAAAATAAATAAATTGCACATATCACTGACCTAATGTAAGCCCAAGTTGTGAAAAGTTTTTGAAAGAGCAAAGGATGATGGATTCTATTTAAATAACTTAATATTTCAATTAATAATAAAACTTAATAAATTCTATTTAAATAACAGATATATTCACGTACCATGAAGGCATACTTTTTTATTGCCTGGATTACAGTTTTAAACATAAGCTTACTGGTGAGAGTATAACCGTGGTATACAACAGGTTCGTTCTGTGCTCCATCCCAGCAGTCAATTTCCAGACAGCGGCAGCCTTTCACGAGGGCACTAGCAAAATAGTGTCATAAATAGACGACAAATAATAGGTACCATAAGGTCAAGATATTCAGAAGACTATTTGTGCTTGTTTTAGGTAAAAGGTATAAGCCAATCTATAATAATGAAGTTTTGAGTACTTAGAAACTCACAACTTTATAAAGTAGCAACATAGTCCTTGTGTAGTATAGGTGATGCCTGTTCCTTTCTAGTCAACTCTCTCTCTCTCTCTGGTTTTTGAGACAGGGTCTCATGATGTAGCCCCAGCTGGCCTAGAACTTGCTATGTACACCACACTGGCCTCAGTATCACAATTCACTTGCCTGGGCATCCTGAGTGCTGAGATCAAAAGCATGGGCCACCATGCCTGGCTAGTTCCCTCTTTCCAAAGTTTACTATACAGTAAGAAAAAAAGATGTCTGCTTCTATAGTTATAGCTATGAAGGCCCTCTGCATCCAACTCAAATAATATTACTTATGATGATGTATATTATTAACTGTATTATCATCCAAATGGGATAGTGCCCAAAGCCATCTGAAAATTATACAATATATTAACAAATTTTATCTCATTTTTTTTCTTCATATCTCATTTTTGGGGAATGAAATATATGGTGAGAAAGGAAGGGGAGGGGAAGAGAAACCACAGCAATTCTGCTCCAGGGAGCAAAGAGGGCGAGCTTGACAGCTCAGCAAACAAGCGTGATCTTAACCCACGTCATCCAAAGCCTCCTCTAACACTGATCCAGGTAAGAAGTAGAGAAAATGAAAGTACATGATAGAAGCCTGGGTGCCTGCTCACCTGCACTGCTTTAACTCATTTCACTGGAGAAAGGTTTGAGTGACTGCTTCAGAATATACCAAGTTCACAGCTGTATCCAAACTGAAGAAAATATATTCCCACTTCTTCCCTCTAAAACTGATTTGATTTTCCACCTATCAAATAAATCAGCTTCTTGACCTAGACATAAATTCTACCTTAGGTTTAAAGTCGGTTGTATCCTCTGGGTATAAATGGCTTTTCAGAGTTCTTGTTCTGAGACAGTGACAGACACGTCAATAAACATATACCTTTATTTATATTGTCCATTGAAGCTGAATGCATTCAGATTTTTCTCTGACTTAACAGTAGTGAGCGTACACAAGTAGAGCTGTCTCCAAAGTCTGCAGGGACAGCCTTGAGGAGGTCATTTTATGTCAACGTGAAATAAGCTATGGTTTTTGCCGGAGTTCACTACAATATTTTTCATTTACTTACAGAAATTGCCCTGGAGATGTAGCCTGAGAGTCACAGAACTTATTTTCAATCCCCAGAATTACAAAACAGAATAGTTTAGTGAGTCATTCAAATGTATATAGTAGGAATAAGACGATTGTTTTTATTTCCAAGACACACAGTTGCACTGAACTGAACACCTCCCTTCTTTTGTTCTATAAGCCTGGCATGATGGGACGGCCATAAGCCAACCTCAGTACCAGCTCCATGCCACAGTGGAAAGATCTAATCTGCTGTGGCTTAGAATCCCCCAGTTCCCTAAGAGCAACAAGTCCTAGTCTTGTAAAAACTGTCTATTTCAGAATTAGCTATGAAGCAATGTTTCCATGCTTGTATTAGAAGAGGATGGGGTCTATAGAGAGGGGAAGGCAGAGCAGGAAAAATAACACTATTGGAAGAGACAGACGGAGCGCTGAACGGAAGCACAGCGATCCTAGAACTGATATCACCTATCAGGGAACGAGTTGAGGCAGCTCTCTTGCTGTACATAGAATGGTTCTCCAGAGAGAAGCAAGTTAAGGTTTATTTTCCCAGAGGTATATTAAATTGAGGTTGTGTTAACATCTCACAAGATGTTTTCTGGTGGCCACAATTGGAGATGATGGTAGGTACGAGGGAGGCACAACCAAGAACATGCTAAACATTCTATATGAGAAGGGCAGGCCACTACCACAAGAAATATTTGATTTAAACATGAAGAACACAAGAAAGGCTATGTTAAATCATGAGAGCATACAGGGGAGACTGCGGTCCCAGCACCACACACCTCCAGGAATCAGTAGTTCTCCCAAATAGAGCACCAGCTGACCAATGGAGAGTATGCCTTCAGAGCAAACACTTATTTTGAGTATCATCTTAGTCTTTTTCTAGAGAAATGAGTTGGGCAGTACTTGAGAGTACAGTGAGGAAAGATTAAGTAATTATGATAAGTCAATACGCTGAATCCAAGAAACAAAGGGATCATGCCTTCCCTGGGGAGTGACATGGGCAAAGGGGGGAGCAGAGTAGTGGAGGAAGAAAACCGGTGGGTTTTATCTATCTCGGAGGTATCACCAAGGCAAAGTAAGAAACCAAACGATTAATTGATTTTTTTTGAGGTTTTAGGGGTCCTTCACTTTTGCAGTGTAATTTCTTCGGGGATGCACTGATGACTATAATGTAAAGTCACACAGCTCTTGCCTGCATACCCTGCATTAAGGGCTTTCTCCAAGGCTCTCTAAGAAGAGAATTGCCTAAGCATTATCAGTCCTCGCAAAGGTAAGCAAGGTGCCCATTCTGGAATGAGACTCAAATTGGAAGTTTCGAAAGTATTTTATTTATCAATTTTATTTCATGTGTATGAGTATATCGCCTGCATGTATGTAAGTGCACCTGTGTCGTGCAATGACTGTAGAGGTCAGAAGAGGGTGTCAGATCCTCTGGAGTTGATGTTAAAGATGGTTGTTAGCTGCCATGTGGGTGCTGGGAATCGAAGCCAGGTCTCTACAAGAGCAGCAGCCAGTGAGTGCTCTTTGCTGAGCCATCTCTCCGGCCCCCACAAATTGTGATATTTTTGCAGAATTATAGATGAACACACTTTTTGACTGGTGGATTTTTTAAAACTAGTATTTAGATTTTTAAGTTAGAAAAGAAGGAATATTTACTCGTGATGTTTCTTAGCTCCCAGGAAAGGGTGTCTGCTCCTCAGCTGAGCAGCAAAGCAAACTGTCTCGCGCTTTTCACCAGTAGAGTACCCGTTCTCTGGGGTTCCACTGGACAATGACTGAACTCTGCACCGGCAGGAAGAAAAATTATCTCAAACTTGATGTGAAAAAAACTTTTCATGAAAACTTTCTGTCAATAGTACTGATTCTTGCTTTTACTCTAAATTGCCTTAACTTTATCCATAACCAATCAGTCTTTTCAAAACCATTTGGAGTACACGGTTTTTTTTTCCCCAACGAAAACATTTTAGGAAGATTGCGTAGTCCAGCGCCAACCACTTTTAGTCAAAGACTTGTAAAAGCCAGTCTTGTTTTCTCTGGAGGTAGCAGTGAGTTGGGTGAATCCTATTTCACGCTGATTCTCCTCTCAAGAATGAATGGGAGTCATTTCTCAGTCAGTAAGGAAACACTCTCCTTCTGGGGAGCTGTGTTGTTTTTATGATCATTGTAAATCTTATAACTAATCCTGTTCTTCTCTTGGTTCAGTGACTAGAAATATTTTGGGTGAATTTCTGCATGCATTCTAATCTGTACAAGACTTTCTGAGATGAAACTCCTACTTCTGACTTTCACTTATGTATCATTAAAATCTCCCTCGGATGCTGTCTATAAGGTATAAGGGTATAAAATGTGATGGGTTTTATTCATGGTAAGTTACTTTCTATTGTGTAAATGGTATTTTTTATTTGTAGTTGACTTTTAACTGGAAATAAGAAGTTTGGGATTGGGGCTGGTGATGTAGGCCATATGGTAGAATATTGCATAGCATGCAGGAGGTCCTGAACTCAATCCCCAGCACAGGATAAATCAATTTAACAATTTAAGAGGAGACAGGAGGATCAGAAATTCAAGGTTATCCTCAGCTACCTAGTAAATTCAAGGGCAGCCTATGATACATGAGACCCTGTCTCAAAAAACAACCAAAATATTGGGGTGCTTTGGTGGATTAAAATATTTAACACCAAATGGTTGGTGTTATTAGTTTCTCTCTTTGAAAGATAAGAAGAAGAGAATTGGAAAAGTTCTACCTGACAATTAGCAAACGAGGTGTGGTGGGGGAGGGGGATGTGAGAACAGAAAGCTTATACATCAATGACATCATTTTTATCCTTTGCTATGAACAAAGATATTTGGAAAGATTTTCTAAGGTTTATCATCCAAAGGCAATCAAAGGAATGGGGAAAGAAATATAATTAAATACAAATGTAGAGTTTTCAATTGAGCAGAACGTTTCTTAGAATTCAGAAGTAATTTTCTGTATGTCCAGATAGACCTTTTTTGAACTTATTTTTCTTTCTTCGTAAAAACTAACATAAAAATTTCTACCGTAAGATTATACATGTAAGTTGGACTCTCAAGTTACAAAATGACACGATTTTTAAAATTTCTATATTTCTGTGTTTTCTTGGATTTTAATTTGGAGATGCAGTGATATTTGTTTACAAATGTCAGCGTGGTGGTGCACACCTTTAATTCCAGTACTCAGGAGACAGGGGCAGTGAATCTCTTTGCATTCCAGGCCAATCAGAGCTACATAAATAAACCACGTCTCAAAGAAAAAAACAAAACAAAAATAAAATAAAAATAACAAATTTTATATTACCATGGGATCATAGCTTTTTTTAAGTTACACAATCCAGGCTTGTGGCTTGAAATATCACCTATGTACTGATGGCTTCCAATCATATTTTTCTAGCCTGGCTATTTCTTCTGAACTCCAAATTCATATCACACCCAATGAATTGGTATCTCAAACAGCAAGGGAACCATAGGCCTCTTGCTTTCACCTCACACCCTATAACTGGCTTCTCTTACAAGCATCACTGCAGTCAGCATCTCCCTACACACTTGGTCTTTGGGCCAAACAACTTGCTTCCTTTCCTTCCCTCCTGCTGGTCAAGCCACATGGTAAGTCTTGTTGGTTCTGCCTCTTCAACACATCTCAGCTGCTGCCTATGATCCTCATACAGACTACTGCCCTCCTCACAGACTCCTCTACAGTGTCAACATACGACACCATCCAAACAAAAGTCCTCCAGTGGCTCCCCAGGCTCCTATCCATGGTCAATAAGACCTTCACAAACCAACCTATCTTCTTCCCCAAACTCCTCATACACTTAGCCCACCATATTTGCAATCTTCCAAGACTTGAACATGCCAGGCATTTATCCTTTCTCTGGCTTAACCTGTCTTCCTTACAGGATCTTCCCATGCCTCTGTTTACCTCACTTAGGTTAACTGAGAGACCTTTCCAGACGTTATCTAAAACATCATCCTCGAACCCACATTGTTTCCTGCTACATAGCTTTAGTTTATTTTGTTCTTAAGACTCATCAGTCCCTGAGAATAATCACTTATCTTTTCATCTGCCTAGTCCCATGAATTTGTATGTAGAGGAGTGTGACCTCTTTGAAAAATGTCATTTGCCACTGTATCTCTGCCAACTGACTAAACAGAACCCAGTATTAACAATATGTTGTGTGCTGGAGAGATGACTCACAGGTTAAGAGCACTGGCTGCTCTTGCAGAGGACCCGAGTTCAATTCCCAGCACCCACATGGCAGCCAACAACCATCCATAACTACAGGTTCTAGGGTTTCTGATGCCCTCTTCTGAAAGGCATGTGGTGTACTTACATACATGCAAGTAAAGCATTCATAGACAAAAATTAAAAACAAATAATTTTTTTTTGGTCTTTTTGAGACAGGGTCTCCCTGTAGCCCCAGCTGTCTTGGAACTCACTATGTAGACCAGGCTGGCCTTGAACTCACAGATATCCACCTGCCTCTGTCTCCTAAGTGCTGGAATTAAGGGTGTGCGCCACCATGCCCGGCCAAAAATAAATAATTTTTAAAAACAATATGATGTATTGTAAAATGCAAGATTGGAGTTGCAGCATGGATTATGTTAATCTGTGTAAATTATTTGCCATATACATCTATTAAAATCACTATATATAATACTGAACTACACAACTTGTGTTTATGTTCTGACTTTTCTTAGAACACTGGGTCCTGATATCTAGATATCAATACAATAGTAATTGTTAAAATCTAATATATTCCAAATGAGCATAAGAAAAGTCATGCTTTCCTGTAAGAAGTATCCAAATTGTTCAAAAAACTTCCAAGGATCTACAGGCACAAAGAAGGGTCAGTAGGCGGGGTGAGAAGGAAAGCCTGTGACACCAGCACAAACAATGCATGACATCGCCACTTTACCCAAAGGTTAGATCATTGAGCTAAGAGCACGTTAAAATTCCTGTTTCCTGCAAGTGCTGTTTCCGGGCATAATCTCTTTACAACTCAGCACTCTCAATTCCAGAGCTTGGTACAACTAGACGCTTCCAGGTTTCTTAAATGTAGCAGACTTAAAAATCAAAATAGCCAGCTTTGGTGGCCCATGCTGGTGGGGTATACTGACAAGGTGGAGGCACAAGGGTTACAAGTTTGAGGCCAGCCTGAGCTATACCTTGTAGGGGCTGGAGGGATGGCTCAACAGCTAAGACTGCATATTGCTCTTGCAGAGGACCCCAGTTTGATTCCCAGCATCCATGTCAGGAGGCTCAAAACTGCCTATAACTCCAACTCCAGAGGATCCAACGCCCTCTTCTGGCCTCTGTGGGCACGTGTACTCCTGTGCACATACCTACACATAGACACATTAAAAATTAAAAATAAATACCTTACATATCCCCAAAGGTCACTTGGTCCTACTAACTGATCAGATATCAAATATGTGTTATGCGAAGATGAAATGAAATAGTGATTTAGCGGTTGATTCATATCTTGATAAACTTTTTTACACTCCTCTTTAAAAAGCAGGCATTCAGGTGAAGACATGTATCTTACAAAGCCTTCAAACGACATCTTGCAGTCTTTTTTAACTACAAAAAATAATAAGTAAAAAGGATGCAGATAAAACATTAGTAATATAAAAATATTATATCTCACCTGTAAGCTTAGTGGTAGAGCATATATCTGAAGTAGTCACTAAAAATATCACTCTATTTCTCATTTTTTTCTAGGAAAACAATTTTTGAAGTAATTTTTATAAGGCATATTTGTGTGTACCTGCTTATCTGTATGTGTACCTGCTTACCTGCAGTGTCCACAGAGCTAGAGGAGGGCATAAGATCCCCCAGGAACTAGAGTTACAAGCAGTTTTGAGCTACACGATGTGGGTGCTGGGACCCAAACTAGGGTCCTCTGAAAGAACAGTGTGGTGGTTTGAAGAATAGCCTCCACATGCTCCAAGTATTTGGACACTTGGTCCCCGGTTCATGGCACTGTTTGGGGAGGGTTATAGAACTTTTAGGAGGTGTGGTCATGCTGAAAGAAGCACATCACTGGGGGTGGGCATGGTACAAAGCCATGCCCATTTCCAGTCTGACTCTGTTTCCTCTCTTTGCACCTTGAAGATTTGATAACTCAGTTTTCTGCTCTGGCCACCTCTTGCCACCATGCCTCCCCACCATGATAGAGTCTCCCTCTGGCACCGTAAGCCAAATAACCTCTTCCTTCTAGAAGTTGCTTTGTTCATGGTGTTTTATCACAGCAACAAAGAAATCACTAATACCGGCAGCAAGTGCCCTTAACTGCTGGGCCATCTCCCCAGCCTGGGCAAACAGTTTTTCTAATTCTTATATGATTGGATAATCATATATTATTTTATTACATCTGATTTTTTACATTATACAAATATATACAACTGTCATATAGATCAATAAACATTACCAATATCTACCTTCTAAGAGCACAGGTTAGGTGCTCTGGTTTTGTCTTTTATTTGAATGGATTGATACAGCATGTATTTCTTATGGCAGTTTGTGTGGTCTGTTCCTGTGCTTGCAAACTGTTACAGCTGCTTTATTTCCATTACTTCACAATCTCATTGTGCAAAGATGCTGTGCTTCATTCATCCATCCCTTGAGACACCGTCATAAAATGTGTTTCTATGAACAACTTGTCCATGCACTTTGGTGCAGATTTGGTTACATGTCTGTTTCTTGCAGGCCTAGGAATGGGCTTTCTGGGTCATTTGCATATCATCACCAATAACTAAGTGACTCAATATAATGTATACCAGAATTATTAGTTTAAGTGGAATATGGTATCTGGATCCAGATGGTCTGCTTCTAAATCTATTTGCTTGCTATATAACCTGGAACATGCTGGTTAGCCTCTCCTAATCCACACAATAGTGGTTACCAGAGAACCTAGCTTTACTTTCGTTTTTGGCTATATAAATGTCCGTTACTATTATTGCTGTTGATTTCAGTTTAACTCCAAAGAAAAGCTGAAATGAATATTCACTTTAGACGAGATTGTGGTCCTTGGAAACCAAGTTTATTTGTAGGAATTGGTCCTATAGAAGTAGGAACACAGACACAAAGTAGTGTGCTCAAACACTCATGTTAACATTGTTTCTAAAAACAAAAAAACAGGAGGAAGGAAACCAAAGAAATCTCAAAGTATGCTACAGTGCTAAGTAGCCATTAACAACTGTATCATAAAAGTGCACAGTGGGATAAGTAATGCTTATGACACCCTGAAAATGAAGACAGCTTTCAAAACACTATTAGTTAAAAAAAAAAAAAAAAAAAAAAAAAAAGCAAGCAAAGCCTGCTATTCCTATTTCGATTAAAAAACAAAAGCTAGAAGAAAAGGCAAAAAAAAATGTATATGCACACAAACCCTCTATTACAAAGCGCTATAAATTATGGAATATAGGAATACACAGAACAAAGCATCATATATCATAATAATGATGGTTTACATTGATTGATTCGGCTTTCCTGTGCAACTAGAGGGCATTGGTGTATCCTCCTTTTGAACTATTGAATAATTGCACAGTATCTTTGATACTAGAATAGAAAACAAGGGGCTAGAGGCTTAGTTGGTAAAGTGTTTACATTTAAAAGCAACAAACAAACAAACAGAAAGAAATCTTGTACAGTAGCACAAGCAGAAACAGGAGGACCTGTAGGGCTCATAGCCAGTCAGTCCAGCCAAATTGGTAGCTCCAGGTTCTGTGGGAGACCCTGCCTGTAAAAACAAAGTGGAGAGTGATGGACAAAGACACCCAACATAAACCTCTGGCTTCCACATACACATACACACTCAGGTGTATGCAGAGAGGGGGAGGGGTAACCGAACATAATAGAAAGCAAAGTCATTTTGTGTCATTTAAAACTACCAGATGGAGAGCTGGTGAGCTGGTTCAGCAGACAAAAGCCTGCTAACCTAAGTGCCATCTCTGGAATCCACAGTGAAAGGAGAGAACCAACTCCTAAAAGTTGTCTTCTGACCCCCCACCCCCTACATCCACACAACATATTTTTTTTTTTACAAAAATATTCTAAAACCGCAGGATTGAGATGAGGATTAATCTCAAGAATTTTGAAAAGCCCATTGAGTACACAGGACATGCTAACTTAAGATGAGATTGGAAATCTTGGCAGCATTTGGGAGTGTAGGATCATACATTAAATTGGTTTTAATAAGACTAAAGGGATCAATAATTATATTGATGAAATGGAAAGTCTTGACTGTACACGACAATGTCAAAGACAGAACTCCGAAGATGACAAGGATGAGCAACATGATACTGGAGATAAAATGCAAATACAAGTCCAAGCTTGTACCCAGCACCATCTTATATATTTAATTTACCACCCTGAGGTAATAGTGCCAGCATAATTTTTTGTGTGATGCTCACTAAATCATGCTACCGAAAGTACTTACCTACAAATGGTTGTTTCTAGATGACAGCAACATCCAGAGCTTGAGTCAGAGCATCAATCAATTTACAACTTCCTTAGAGAAAGCTTGCATAAAAAGGTCAGCGGAACTTCCCAGTTAGTCTTAATGAAACAGCTGCGAGCTACTTTACATGCTCGTGAAAGTCCTTTACATTATTGCAAACTTGAAAAAGGTCAGCGGTGCCTGGCACTGTGCTCCATCACGTCGCTGCGGTGACCCCCGCCCTCCCAGTCTTTGCCGAATGTCATCCTGAAGCCCCAGTCTTAGTTAACTCTGGCCTCCAGGTCCTTTAGGTCTGTGTTCAATGTCTGCCTGTGCTAGCTCATTCTTCCCTCGTGCCTCAAGTTCTAACCGCACTGTCCTTTTCCTGTTCCCCAAATTCTCCAGCTCTGCTCTAATGCTACTCTTCCTAGCACCTCAGATACCGCTCTCATTTGGTCATATGACTTGTTATTTCATGTTATTTAGGCCTTAGCTCAATTAGAACCCCCTTAAAGGATTCTCCCTGAACACTGAAACTAACCTAGACCTCCTGGGTCATTTGTACTCTGCCACCTTTTCTGTTTTATTTCAGATGACTTAGCACTGTCTAGAATGTCCCCTACCTATGCTTAGATAATGCTAATATCCATCTAACCCTCATTAGGCCTGTAAGAATTAATTGCCTTGTTTTCTACCAAATCCATGTCCTCCAGAACGAAACTTGACAGCCACAGATGATTGGAGTGAATTGCAAATATGTGAACCAACAACAAAATCAATTTGGTCTTGTTAAAGCCCATTTTGTTGTATGTTAAATATTGGCGGCCTAGAGCAAGGTTTAGTGGAGTTGCCTAGAATGCCAACTCCAGGGAGGGGAGGGAGTCAGGAGAATCGGGACTTCAAGGTCATCCTCAGCTACAAAACAAGTTGAGGATCCCCTGGGATATATGGGATCCTGTCTCAAAACACCATCAGCAGTAAAAAATGTGTAACCTGTTCTAATTTACTCTGTTGCTGTGATAAAAAAAAAAAAAAAAACACTCTGATCAAAAGCAACTTAGGGAGAAAAGAGTTTATTTCAGTTTACAGGTCCCAGTGCGTCATTAACAAAAGTCAGAGCAGCAATTCAAGTAGGAACTTGAAGCAAAAACCGTGGAAGAATGCTATGTGCTGGCTTGCTGACCATCTCTTGCTCGGCTAGCTTTCCTACACAGCTCAAGACTACCTGCCCAGGAAATGGTGCTGCCCACAGTGGGCTGGGTTCTGCTATGCCAGTTAACACTGAAGACAGTCCCCCACAGACATGCCCAAAGGCCATTCTGATCTAGACCATCCCTCAACTGAGACTCCCTCCTCAGGTGACTCAAGTAGGCAGTCAAAGCTGAGAAGGACATACTCTGAGTTAAATTTCCAAAGCAGAGCCTCAAAGCTCAAACTCCGGAAAAAAAAAATTATTATTTTTTCATTTTAGATATATGAATGTATTTCCTGTGTGTGTATAAGTGTACCTGTGTTGGGGCTAGAGAGATGGCTCAGCAGTTAAGAACACTGGCTGTTCTTGCAGGAGACCCAGGTTCGAATCCCAGCACCCACATGGCACCTAACAACTGTCCATAACTTGAGTTACAGGGGATCCGGCAGCCTCTTCTGTCCCCCATGAACATTGCACAACATGGGTGCATTTAGCTACATGCAGGCGATACATGCATACACATAAAATAAAAACAATAAATAAAATATTTTTTAAAAAAACTAAGTGTACCTGTGTCATGCAATGCCCACAGAAGTGAGAGGGGACATTGGGATCCCCCTGGAACTGGAGTTAAGTTGGTTGTTAGCTGCCATGTGGGTGCTGGGAATCCAACCCAGGTCCTCTGCAAGAGTAGCCACTGCTCATAATCACTGAGCCATCTATCCAGCCCCCACAGCTCAAATTTTTTAATTTAATCTTTTTTAATTTATTTTATTTTATGTGTATGAGTGTTTTGCATGCATGTATGTAAGTGTAACACATGTGGGCAATGCTCACAGATGTCAGAAGAGAATGTGGTGTTGAATCCCATGGAACTGGAGCCACAGACTCTTGTTAGCTGCCATATGTGTGCTGGGAACCAAACTTGGGTCTGGGTCCACTGTAAGAGTAGTCAGTGCTCTTAACTTCTGAGCCATCCCTCCAACCACAAAGCTCGAACTTCTATACCATCCTTGTTAAATGAATATTTTCATATATTATGTCAGTTAATTTCTGTAGCGTTAATTATTATGATTTAAAAATGTTTTGGGAACCAGGCGTGGTGGTACATGCCTTTAATTCCCACACTTGGGAGGCAGAGGCAGGCAGATCTCTGTGAGATCAAGGCCAGCCTAGTCTCTACAGTGAGTTCCAGGCCAGCTGTCGCTATAGGTATCTGAACACTTTAGAAATTCAGTTCAGGGGCTGGAGAGATGGCTCAGTGGTTAAGAACACCGGTTGTTCTTGCAGAAGACCTGGGTTCGAATCCCAGCACCCACATGGCAGCTAACAACTGTCTGTAACTCCAGTTCCAGGGAATCTGACAGCCTCTTCTACATTACATGACACGGGTACACTTACTTACATGCAGGCAGGACATGCATACACATAAAAATAATAAAATATTTTTAAAAAAGAAATTCAGTTAAAAAAAGGAGCTAGACAAAAAAGTAGGACAAGATGTCTCAGTGTACAATGTGGCTCTAGAAAAGATAGATATAAAACATGATTGATAGATAGATGGATGATAGATAGATGATAGATTAGATAGATAGATAGATAGATAGATAGATAGATAGATAGATAGATAGATAGATAGATAGATAGATAGATAGATAGATAGATAGATAGATAGATAGATAGATAGATAGATAGATAGATAGATAGATAGATAGATAGATAGATAGATAGATAGATAGATAGATAGATAGATAGATAGATAGATAGATAGATAGATAGATAGATAGATAGATAGATAGATAGATAGATAGATAGATAGATAGATAGATAGATAGATAGATAGATAGATAGATAGATAGATAGATAGATAGATGATAGATAGGTGATAGATAGATTTGCTCTATGAAATACAAACAAAATTTATATTTTGTAGTTCATCCATACAAAAATTTGAATTTGACACTCATAATTTGTACAAATACTTTATATATGAATTTTAAACTAAGTATACCTTCATCAATAGGCTCGTATTTTTCAATGATCGCCTTTGAAGTAGAGTGATCCTTCTTCTCCAATATGTATTGTTCTTGAGTTAGAAATTCAGCCAGATTTTTTTCAGAAAGTATTTTCCGGTTTTCAGAATACGTGTTGAAAATCTCAATAATTTCTTCTCTGTGCACAATACACCGATAAATTGCTCTAAATTCCTCAATGGTGATTCGTCCTAGTTTCTGTCTGTCATTGTCCTACTAAAAAAAATGACTAGTGGGCTCACAATATAAAAATCAAAAGATACAAAATAAAGGTTAGCATAGTCATGTAACATATGTAATTTATACTTTAAACTTACACTGGATCCTTACTGAAGATAAAATACATTCAACTGTGTGGAGTGACGCCAAAGTTCAGAACTGATTAGTAGGTTATTACTTCCTACACTCAGGAGCCAGCGTGAAAGAGGCACAAAGATGGGGAAAGATGGGCATTGCAGTTATTTTTTTATTACATATTTCCTTTTTCTATTCCATTCCACTTCCAAAAACCATGAACTAAAATCACACAGGCAGGCAGTGTGCTGCAGCATGCCACCTACCTGGACCATACATATCAGAGATGTTAGAGAGCACAGCAAACTCTGGACGCTGTAGTAGTCAGGGCACACCTTGAAGATGGGAAGTCTTGTCTCGGCAATTATGGTAGGATTTGGCCCAGGGACAGTCAAAATGGGTTCTACCAAGAAAGAGTGGATTCACCTAGCTCCTGTGGGAAATTCATATTTAAACTCTATGAGAGAAAAGCCAGGAACATGGGGTGGGCTTAGGTATTAAAAGTAACTGTGAGTTCCTGAGTCCGAAAACAGTCAGACAAAGTGGGACCTGGGGGCTAGGGACATGGCTCAGTTGGTGGAGTGCTTGCCTACTATACACAAGGCCCTGAGTTCAACCCCTAGTACTTTGCAAATTGGACACAGTGTGGCATGCTTATAATCCTGCACTCAGGAGATGAAGGCAGGAGAATTGGAAATTCAAGGTCATCCTTGGCTACATAGCAAGTTCAAGGCCAGACTGGTCTATATAAGCCCTGTCTCACAATAATTAATTAAAATTTTAAAATAGATTTAAAAGTGGAAACAGTATGATTAATTATGTATTGACAATTGGAAGACATGGAAAACTACAGAAAAAGGCAATTGAAGTGGGACATGGAAAATACACACTGAAAACAGCTACCAGTGGAATTATGAGGGAGAAGTCAGAAGGACTTGGGGTAGGACAGGAGCACAGATATAATGCCAACTAGAGAACAGGAGTTCTCCCACCTGGGGAGGTTTAATTTCAAAACAGGCTTTCCTTTTTCTGTTTTGCTTTTTTTTTCTGTGTATGAGTGTTATGCCCGCATGTGTGTGAATGCACCCGTGACGTGCAGTGCCCGAGGAGGACAGAAGAGGACATTGGATCCTCTGGAACTGGAGTTATGGACAGTTATTAGCCACCATGTGGGTGTCGAGATTTGAACCCAGGTCTTCTGCAAGAACAGCCAGTACTATTAACCACTGAGCCATCTCTCCAGCCCTCAAAACAGGCTTTTCTTAAAAGCAACTTTTGTTCTTTTTATTTTTCTCTCAGTCCTTCCAGTAAATTTCTGAATGTGCATGCATTCGGTGTTATGATGAAATACAATCTCTGTGGAAAGTGTTACTCTTTGAGAACTTAGTATATTCAGCATCAAGAACTCGTTCATAAGAAATCCAACAATGATGTATTTAATCAGTAGTATTTAATTGTCCATTTGAAATGACTTAGAGTAATGATATTTACTGATGGTGGCCAGATGCAAGCATCCATGTTAAATATGTGGTCATAGGACTCTCTTGGATATAGGTAAGGATCTATCACTACTTGCCACTATGATTTTAGCCTCATATTTATAGTTTTCTCTTCCTATAAAGAATTCATCAAGACATTGGAAAAGTAATAGTTTTTTTCCTCAAACTCCCCTCATACAATAATATCTAAACAAATTGAAATTTAAAGAATAAAAATAAGTATATTGAGTCTCTTGTTACACCTTGAATTCACAGAACCTGGATTAGAAGGTCATTGTGTTGAGGTAAAGCACTAACAGAAAACATTATTTTCAAACCCCAAAGTTTGTGGTACTTTAGACATGCAAATTCAACTTTCTGAGTTTTATATTTTTATCTGGAAAATAGGAATACCACCTATGCCATCAGACTGCTGTTGAGAATCAGAAAGACACACCAAATAGCTGTTCTAAATACAAATGACTTCTCCGGCATTCTCTATGCCTGGCTCCCTCAGGTCCAGCCTGGTTGTGTCTCGTCTTTTGAAGTTCTTCCCTATGAAGCATACAACACTATGGAGCCCCTGGGGTATAGCAGGAGACAAATACACTGGATATCAGAGAATTTGATATAAAAGGAGACAAGAAGCCATTTGAGCTTGGAACCAAATGTGAATAGTACTGAGTCAGTTCAAAGAGGAGAACTAAGCATGCATAGGAACAACTTGAGGATGCAGGGTCGAGACAGGGGCAAGTTGGAAAGAAAAATAAAATGCAGGCTGTGGTTATCACATCAGATACTGGGTCTCAAGAGCTCTGTAAACAATCATAGCAACTTACAATTAGATAAGCTCAAAGGAATGTGTTTTGGTGTTTAGTAAACTAACATGGTTCCACTATTTGGCTTGAAATTCTAGAATCCGAGGTTCTTGAAAGTGAATATTATGGGAAGCTCAAGAGATGGCTAGTGGTTAAGAGCACTGACTGCTCTTCCAGAGGACCTAGGTCCCAGCACTCAAATGTATGCTAACAATGATTGGTAACTTCAGTTCCAGGAAACCTAATGCCTTCTTCTGGCCTCCAAGGGCATTGAATACGCGGATACACTCACATACATGTAGGCAAAGCACACATATACATAAAATAAAAATAAAGGAAATATTATGAAGTTAAAACAATTTCATTGTAGCCCCATCCCATGCAACTTTCCATAAAATCTTAGTCAGTAAAAATCAAAATGGCCTTATAACTTAACGAAAGTTTTTATTATACACGATTACCAAAATAACTTTTGATAGGCCTCTTGAATAGCAATATGAAAAAAATATATGTTATCCAATGAGTAACAGAAGTTTTGTTACTTCAAGAAAGAAACAGACGCTGTCATCTCACATATGCTCTGATAACTTGTTTTGTCACGTTTTCCCAATGATGGGAGTATCAGCTGGTGTCACAAAAAGTCAGAGCTACAGAGACCAAATGAAACCTCACAAGTCCATGTCACTGGTCAATACCAAAGAATAATTTTGGGTCACAAATTAATCAAATTACTAGAAGTGAAAGCTACATAAGATAGTTAGGACTGTATCACAGAACAGGGGAAGATGGTTGAAAATGGGAAGGTCTAAGTACAAAGAAAAAAACAATAGAAACAATTGGGAAGACGTAATAATGGACAATATAGACAGGATTTGAAAGAGAAAGTGGTGATCCTGCACAGCAGAAATATGAAAAGCAGCAAGCGTGAAGACATGAGCCTGGGGAAGGAGACAGAGAACAGTTAAAACTTTCAGTACCGCTGTATTTATATGTCCTCTGTGTATAAATTGTCCCAGCCCCATGTGTAGACTAATTCCAGAACCACACAGAGATCAGTGAAAAGAAACACTGTTCCCACCACACAAACTGATGTGTGCACAAATAAATCTACGAAATGCAAAGCTAATCACTTCATCTGTCTCTTAAAATGCTCAGAATACTCCGTTCATCTTCAAGACAAACCCAGCTTATGCTGTCTATGGTGTCAGAAGTCCCTGAAGACGTCAGTGATGGTCTCTGCTCCATCATCCTTCTCTTCCTTGAACCTCACACAGCAGGTGCTTGAATTACAGTATGTACAGTTATAGATACTGAGCTAGCTCCTGCTATGGTACAAGCTGGCCCTTCTGTGTCTTCTTAACTTATTAAAGCCTGCTAATCTGGGTGTCATGTGTAGAAATCATTACTATGTCCCCATGTCTGTCCCCCATCTTGTTTTAGATACATGCTCCTTCTAGAATTGACTCAGTCAGGGCATTTGTCATTTGTGTCTTGTATTCTTGGTATTTAATAGAGTGCCTGACCTAAGGTACTCAGAATATTATCACCTAAAAGTTTCAGATGTACAGATAAATTCTACCAAAATGTTTTATAGTATTTTAATTCTCTCTTTCTCTCTTTTTTTCTCTCTCTCTGTGTCTGTGTGTATGCTTTCTGTGTATGTGTGATGTGTGTGTCTGTGTCTGTGTGTTTGGGAACACACATACCATGGCACAGCGACTGTTAACTGCCCACTTTTGTGTGTACCGGGTACATTCATAAATAATATCTGATGTACTACTTAGAACAATCCTGTAAGGTAAATATATTCACTTTCCCATTCCACAGACTAAAAAGTTTGCTCAGGAGATTTCTTATTCACTCTTCAGCTGACATCTATTAGTGCCTAAAATCTCTGTATTGAACACTGTCACCTAAAGAAGCTTTGTTCCATCAGATTTGTCTCAGTAGGTTTCCTCCAACAGAAAGCACCCCATGAAGAAAGGAAACCTTAGCAATTAGAATTAAATGAAAGAGTTGAATGCTCTGCACTGCGGAGATGGGTCGACACAAGAATGAGAACTGGAATTCGGATCCCAGAACTCAAGGAAACAGCTAGAAAGAATGACAGCCCGCCTGTCACTCCAGCCCTCAATCAGAAGAGAGATGATCCCCAGGCAAGCTGGCTACCTGAACTTGTCAAATCAAACCCTGTCTCAGTAAATATATTGGAGAGCAATCAAGGAACAGCACCTGATGCCAACCTCTGACCTCCACACATACGCATACACATGCAAACATGCGTGTATAACACATACATATACACGTACCAAAAAATGAGTTGAATGTTCGAGCTGATTAATCTTAAGCTATCCACAAAATTCAGTTAACCAATATAGCTTCCCTAAGTTTTCTGTTTAATCAATTTTTTAATTTCAATTTAGCCAGTCACAGCAAAGTATCAGAAGGCTGGGAATTAGACAAGAGTAATTTATCATAATCATCAGCCTCATTTTGTAATTTATGTTTTTATTAAAGTTCTCAAGGTCATGAGGACATTTTAAAGACGTTTTTATATATTCTAAGCAAATTCTGTCCCTAATTTTTAAAAAATTTTATTTATATAGGTATGTGGGTATGTGCCACAGTGCACATGGAGAGGTCAGAGGACTGCGGGAGTCAGTTCTCTCCTTCCACCATGCAGGTTTCAGGAACTGAACTCAGGTCATCAGACTTGGCAGCAAGTGCCTTTATCCACCGAGCCATTTAGCTGCCCCCTCACCCCTAATTGTCCTGATTAACCTTGTTCTCACAATGACTTCAAGAAGATTTTGCTGAAATGGAGAGATGGCTCAATGGTTAAGAGCAATGGCTGTTCTTGCACAGGACCCGACTCAATTTCCATAACCCACATGGTGGCTAACAACCATCCATAAATCTAGTTCTAGGGGATCCGATGACATGGGTGCATATGCATACATGCAGGCAATACACATAAAAAATAATAAAATATAAAAAACTAAATAAAAAGATAAAAAATAAAGATTTTGCCTAACAAAATAAAGCTGCAGGCCTGCCCACATCTAAATAACCAAATTTCCTTCAGTGACTCATTTCCACACTTTTACAACTACTGAACATTCTAGCCAGTGTTTTGAATATGGTATGTGTTATACCCAACTCCACTTCAGAGCATCTCTGAGCCTTAAAGAAATTCAGAGCCACAGGAGAATGATTGACTACTATATGTCAGTTCCCATTTGATGCAGGTTTTTAACCTATTTCTGCTTCTACATCAAACTGTATGTGAAATTTATTACACGAGGAAGCACACAACTTTCTCCCTTCTAAGAGATGCATTGGATAGAAAACGCTAGGTATAAAGTCTTATGCAGAAAACAGACAAAAACTCGTGTTCTTCAAATGTGAATTTAGACATGAGTTGATGAAAAATTGTAATCATTTCCTCCTGTAGACTAGGCTGGCCTCAAACTTACTGAGTAGCTGAGGATGGCCTTGAACTCCTTATCCTCCTACCTCCACCTACCAAGAAATGAGATAGCAGGCATGTGCCACCACACCTGATTTTATATAGTACTGGAGCGCTAACCCAGGGCTTCATGCATGCTAGGCAAGCACTTTACCAACTAAGCTACATTACCAGCTCCTGATAGGTTACTATGGTATACAGTCCTTCAATTCTCAGAGATGGCTCTGAAACTGTCCTTCACTACAGTCTCCCAAGAGCAGATTTTCATTTTCTGAATCTTTTCTCTGGAATAAAGTTGAGGCTTAAATCTCATTGAGAGAAATGGGCTTGGGAAAGTTTCCACAGATCTCAGGTTTCCAGGTGTTTTCTGAGCAGAGGTACTGACCGCCCTTTTACAAAGATATTTACGCAGCAAACATACCTGGGAGCAATAGCCTCTGCTTCCAATGCAGGATCATTTCCTGTCCACTGCAATGATGATAATATCCAGGGCAAAGATTGGACAGGCTAGCTGCCCTTCATAAAAGATCTAAAACTCTTAAGTAAGAGATCTTGTCCTCTCTGTCACAGCCACTCCAGGTGTCACCTGGTCCTCCCACATCACCTTGGCAACCTGGGCTCAGGAAATCAAAATGCTAATACTTAGGCAACTGTCATTTCTGTGAGTAAAAGCTGGCTGTTCCCTCTGACCCACAAGCCTGCCCCTACGAGGATGTCCATTTTTTTCTGTTGAAGAGGCCACCTATGCTCCATGTATGTTCTTAACACTTCAGTAGAAGCTCAGTTGACTGCATAACAATGGTTTGTTTCTGGGCTCCCTGTATTGTTTCACTGGTTTCTAACCATACACTATACCCATACCATATTAGTTTTTTTTAATTATTTTTATTTATTTTTTCATGTGTATGAGTGTTTGCCTGTATGTACATGAACCACATGCATGCAGCACCCACAGAAATCAGAAGAGGGCACCAGATCCCCTGGACCTGGAGTTACAGACAGATGTTAGCTGCCATGTGGGTGCTAAGTACTAAACCCAGGTCCTCCAAGAGTAGCCAGTGCTCTTAACTGCTGAGCCGTCTCTCCAGCCCCTTTTTGGATTTCTGTTGGGATAGTTCATTGCTAGTGTACAGAAATAAGACCAGTTTTTTTTACTTGGTGCTACATTCTTCCACTTATTAAACTTATTAGTTCTGATAGGATTTTTTGCAGTCTTTATTTATTTTTTGCAGAGAAGATTATCTGTGAATGGGGCACATTTTACTCTGCCGTTCCAATTTGAATGTTTTATTTCTTTTTCTTACATATTTTCTCTGGCTAGAATTTCTGTTACTGTGTTGAATAGAATAGTTGGGAATGGGCATCTTTGCCTTGTTCTAGATGAGAGAGGAAATCCTTAAGAGCTTTTCTCCACTGAGTATGCTAGCTCTTGGCTTTTCATTTACAGACTTTGTCATCTTGAGATAATTTCCTTTCATACCTTCTTCTGAGAATTGTGTCTGTGCAAGTGTGTGATACATACACACATGTGGACATAAATGCCAGAGGTCAACACCAGTGTCTTTCTCAATAGCTTTTCCACCTTATTTCTTGAGACAGGGTCTCTCCCTGAACCAGGAGTACACTCACTGACTAGCTGGCCACCAAGCTCCAGGGACTCTCCTGGCTCTGCCTTCCCAGCACTGGCTTATTTACATGGATTTTTACATGAGTGATAAGGATCCAAATTCAAATCCTCATGCTTACATGACAAGTACTTTATTGATGATATAACTATCTTCCCCAGCCCTGAAAGGTTTTATTTTTTAACTTAAAAAAATAAAAAAACAAAAAAAGAGTAATAAGTTGTCAAACGCTCTTCTGCCTTTTTAAAAATGATCACGGGGGGACTGGAGAGATGGCTCAGTGGTTAAGAGCACTGCCTGCTCTTGCAGTGGACCTGGGTTCGGTTCCCAGCACCTACATTGCAGCTAACAACTGCCCATAATTCCAAATCCAGAGGATCTGACTCCCTCTTCTGGGCTCTGCAGGTACTACACAACACTGGTGTACTTATGTAAATGCAGGTGATACACATATACACATAAAATAAAATAATTTTTTAAAGGTATAGACATTTTAAAAATGATTATGTGAATCTTTTATTGTTGATTTGGTATATAATTGGTTTCTATCTACTGAATCATCCCTGCATGTGAGTGGTCCTAGTCTAGAATCTGGTCATAATATAGAATCCTTTTTGAAGGTTGTTAAATTTGGCTTCTTAGTATTTTGTTGAGGAATTTTAAATCTATGTTCATCAAACATAATTGCTTGTAGATTTCTTGTGCTATCTCTGTTTACCTCTGGTACCAGGGTTTCATTATATTTATAAAATGACAAGTATTCCCTCTTCTATTTTTCTATATGCACTAAAGATTGGGATTGGTTTTGATTCTTCTCTAAATCTTCACCCATGAAGCCATTTGGTCCTGGGCTTTTCTCTCTTGAGTATTTTATTTTATTAGTTTTTTTATTACTGACCTAATTGAGGTTTCTGGTTCTATTTATTGTATTTAGGTATTTCTCTATTTCTTACAAATCACCAATTTGTTGCTATGTGATTGTTCTTTTCCCTTCTGATGTTCTTTATTTCTGGAGGATCACTTGTAATGCCTCCTCTTTCATTTATAAATGTATTTATTTGAGCTTTCCCTCCTTTCTTCTGACTTGCTAAGGGTTTGTCTTTTTTTCTGCAGTTTCTTGTGGGGAGACAGAGTCTCCCTGTAGCTCCAGCTGGCCTGGAACTTGTTATGTAGACCAGGCTGGCCTTGATCTCACAGAGCTCTCCCTGCCTGAGTGCTGGGACTAAAGGCATGTACCACTACAGGCTTTTTCTGCTCTTTTTTATACTGTTTCATTCACTAGTGTGCTAATGCAGTTTTTGTTTGGTGGTAGGGGTGTGTTTTGTCTTTCAAGACTAGGTCTCATATAAGCCAGGCCAGCCTCAAACTCATTAGGTAACTGAAATTTAATTTGAATTCTTGATCCTCCTTCCTCAGGCTCCCAAATGCTAGAATTATAAGTATGCCCTACAACACCCAGCCTTTGTGCTAATCTTCATTATTCCCTGCTTCCTTCTAGCTCTTAATCTTACCTTTTTTTCCCGCATAATCAAAAAGAAGAAAGAAAGAAAGAAAGAAAGAAAGAAAGAAAGAAAGAAAGAGAAGGGAGGGAGGGAAGGAAGGAAGGAAGGAAGGAAGGAAGGAAGGAAGGAAGGAAGGAAGGAAAGAAGTCCACTAGCATTCATTTTATTTTACATTTAAAAATTTATGATTTTGATCCTTGTACAACCAATTCTAATTTTGCCTCTCAGCCTAGGTCTGGTATGACCATTTCTGTACACTCAGGAAATCTTCCAAGTCAATGGCCTGGTATCTTTTTTAAATGTTTTGTTTACTATTTTTATTTTATGTGTATGAGTGTATTGCCTGCATGTTTAATGTAAGTGAACCCATGTTGTGCAATGCCTGCAGAGGTCAGAAGAGGGCATCAGATCCTAGAACTGGAGTTACGGATGGTTGTTAGCTGCCATGTAGGTGCTGAGAATCGAACTTGGGTCCTCTGCAAGAGCAGCCAGTACTCTTAACCATTGAGCCATCTCTCCAGTCTCTGCCTGGTATTATTTTAAATTTTAGTAATATCTAATTTTACCTCCTACCTAAACCCTCTCCAATTGGATTATAAATGTATTTGGCACAATTAATTCATTTTGTTCTTCAGTGCAATGTTCCATATGTATTTTCTAAAGAAACACTCAAATACCTATTAATGTTCACTTACATGGGATTAAGTCCTTCACAGGATGGGAAAGGCAGGGGGTGGGTGTCATCTCACCTTAAAAATATGTTTTACATGAGCAAAGTTGCACTGAATATTTAGTTTTTCAAGTAATCTGTAAGTATTTTCAATGTTGATTTTTCCACCTCTAAATTCATCCTGAACCTTTGACAAAAACCATGTATGAAGCACAGGAAGTCAAGGAAATCTCAAAGAAAGTCACCAAGTATTTAAAGTCCCCATTTGCCTTCAATTTTTTTAATGGTTATTCTAACTGTACTTAAGCTGCTATATAATAAATACTATTTAACAAAATGATATTGTTATTATATAATAGTAAAGACATAAATGGGCATAACACAATTAAAATGCAGGAAAAATTTTAAAACTTGAGAAAGTCACCACTTGAGAATTCAGTATACTATTATTACAATGTACTGGCTGAAAACTAAGACTTCCAAGCCTCTGGACTCCAAGATCCTCCGACCTGCCTGACCTCCCTCATCCAGAAAGGTGGGCAAATCAACACTAAACCTTATAGGAGGCAAAAGCATTAACAAGTTCACAGCATATTGTTGGCCACAACTTCTAGTACTGAGCACTCAGTAAATATTAACCATGATTGATATTATTATTCTTATTACTCTTGCTATTTCACTAGTCAAATGTCCCATTACAAGCCTGCCTCCAAAACCATTTCAAATACCATCATAAAACCCAGTTGGTTGTGTACTCGTCTATCGTGCAAAAGAGCCTGGATTCAATCCGCAGCATCTCATAAAGCAAATGAGCTGGTGCACACCTGTAATCTCAGCACCAGAAGGTGAAGGCAGGAAGATCAGAAGTTCAAGGTTATCCTTGGCTACACGGAAAGTGTTAAGCCAGCCTAGGCTATATGAAATTCCATATCCAAACAAAATAAACAAACGAAAACAAATAAAAATCTCCAGTGGTGGTTGAACTTGCACTGAGGGAAATCTTGGGGCACTAATTTTACATAATAATCCTTAATACAAATGACAAAAATGTATGAACTCCAGTGGGGAGGGTGCCAAAGAGGAAGGGGGGAGGGGGTATAAAGATGATTTTTTGTATGAAATACACAAAAATTCAATAAAATTTTTTTAAAAAGAAATGCACAAAACAAAACAACAAAAAAGCTCCAATGACTATATATTTGATATGATAAAGAAAAGTACAGGAATCAAATTTACTTATTATGAACAGATAAACTAAAAAATTTAGGATAGATACTTCAACTTGAAAATTCAAAGATTGAGATAAAATAGTAGGATAAAATAATAATAAAGCCATGGAAGCCATAGGTAAAAAATTGTTAGAGCTAATGAGCTGTTCTTAAACTTATTGGCTATGATTCAATATGGTAAAGTTCATTTTCTTACAATAATAATAATAATAATAATAATAATGGTAACAGGAGTCTAAGGAAACCCAGAAAAGCTCAGAACAACTGTGCAGAAAAGTAGGACGTTCATACTTAGATGGCACACACTTAAATTCAGGACTCTATAGAGTAACAGTCAAATGCAGAAGATGAACCAAGAGGAAGAAAAGCAACGGAACAGAAAGACCTAATGAATGGATATTTGGCTTCTGCGCTGTCATGGATATCTCGTTTCCAAGGTTTCATAGTCTGATACATGTTGCCTTCTTTAGAGGTATCTCCTCTTCAGACAGTGTCATCGGTTCCAAATATACCTAACTCTGCCTCTTTGTGGAAAAGGAATTTTGTAGTGTGCACGGGCTGTTATCTCTGCCACGGACTTTCTAGGGAGAAACCAGAGAACACAGCACTGTTACCTCTTTGAAATTAGCTCACACTTAAGTCTTACCAAAAAAAAAAAAAAACCCATCATGAAAGATGTGGCCCTCTATGAGCCAGTCCTAAAGGTCTGACTTCTTCATTCTGAACATTTCCAACCCCACAGTGTGCTTTTATGTGCAGCATCTGTCTGGCATTTTTCCATAAATTCCCATTATATGTCTATTTTTACGTGTGTGTGTGTGTGTGTGATTGCCATGCCCACATGTGGAAGAGGACAACTTGCAGGAGTCGGTTCTCTCCTACCATATGGGTCCTGGGGACCAAACTCAAGTCATCAGACTTGGCAGCAAGCTCCTTTACCAGCTGAGCCATCTCCCTCATCCCCCGTGTATCTCGCTTTATTTTTCTTCTTTTGTTCCCAACCCCTCAAACCTTTCATCACCATGTCTGTCCAGTGGAGGGAGGCACCTATTCTAATGGTCCAAGTGGAAATCAATGCCCCTAGGACAACTGAAAATATAACACCCTGTCAAACGCTGTCTAGAAACGCTAGGCTATTTCTCTAGATGGATGACAACACCCAGCACACCACAGAGAGACACATACGCTTTTGAAGAATACTGTTCAGGAAGCTAAGTTCTTAAAATCCTCACAATTGGGATAGCTGGTTGGCTGGTACCACAGCTGCCAGGTGACTCCTTTTCTTCTTGTGGTCTGAGCACCCATTGTGACATCATAAGTTCCATGCTTCCTAAGGCAAGCTCCTTTCCAACTTCACCAGGATGGGCAGGGCTTAGCAGCTGACCTGTCCTCATGCTTAGACACACTGACCTCAAGCTTGGAAGATTAACACCTTGAATGGGCAAGGTGTCCCATGGACTGCTCTCTCCTCCTGTGAACAGGCTTCAATTCAGATGTTTTACTTCTGCTGCGATCAATTATGTCACTCAGCATTTTGAGAAGGAAAGAAAAAGAAAAAGTAATTCGAAGACTCTTAATTCAGGCTCCTCCTGGGGAATTTTTGAACGCCTTTGACGATCTCTGTCTACTTATCCGAGATAAGAAACTTATGCACCAACAGGGTGAGTGCGTTGGCCATCAGCACTGCCAAAAATACTATGTACCACTCTGCATCAATGGCAACCCAGTCCTCTTATCTCACCACAATGTGATGGGCGACTTCCGATTCTTTGACCATCAAAGCAAACTTTCTTTCAGATTTGACCTGCTTCAAAATCAGCTGAGAGATATCCAAAGCCACGGTATCATTCAGAATGAGACTGAATACCTGAGATCCGTTGTTCTGTGCGCCTTAAAACTGTACGTGAACGATCACTACCAGATGGGAAATTGCAATGTGCTGAGGAAAACCATCAAAAACAAGGAGTTCTTGATAGCTTGCATCGAAGATCACAACTACGACAACGGGGACTGTTGGAATGGTCTGTGGAAATCTAAGTGGATCTTCCAAGTGAATCCGTTTCTCACTCAAGTAACAGGAAGGATTTTTGTGCAAGCTCACTTCTTCTGGTGCGTCAACCTTCACGTTGAAATCTCCAAAGACCTCAAGGAAAGCTTAGAGGTGGTGAACCAAGCTCAGCTGGCTCTCAGTTTCGCAAGGCTTGTGGAAGAGGAAGAGAACAAATTTCAAGCCGCCGTGATGGAAGAATTACAAGACTTGTCCAACGAAGCCCTGAGAAAAATTTTACGGAGGGATCTTCCAGTGACCCGCACACTGATCGACTGGCAGAGGATACTCTCTGACTTGAATCTGGTGATGCACCCTAAGTTAGGGTACGTCATTTACTCAAGAAGTGTGTTGGGCAACTGGATCATATTAAGGCGGTTGTCTCCTGCCAAGTGGTTCTGTTTCTGGGGAGGGGGTGTTTGCACATAACTGAGCAGCTCCTGGACTAATTGGGCAGTCGCTAGTCCTATGAAAGTTTAAATAAGGAAAAGAATAAGAAGTCGGTCATTCTAGCAGTCAGTATTCAGTGATTTATAGTGGGGAGGTGGCCAGGATTAAGGGTGTGTGTGTGTGTGTGTGTGTGTGTGTGTGTGTGTGAGAATTCCACATCTCTGGAACTGTGTAGTTAGACACATAAGCATCACTGTGTGATCTTTTACATTACTCAGTTCAGTCTTAGACCAACCAAATATGGTAGACTTTAATAAATGACATTGGATTTGGCTAATTCCATAAAACCAACTGAATTTGAAAATCTAAGCTTATCAGTTAAGGGTGTGACTTCTCTCACAAGAGGATCTGAATTAGTTACCAACACCCATGTTAGGCAGCTCACAACCATCTGTAACTCCAGCTTCCGGGGATCTGACGTTTCTAGCCTCTGTGGACACTGGCAGCCACATGTGCATACCCACACATAGACACACACGTACACATCATTTAAAAATAATAAAAATAAATCTAAAAGAATCGAGCTCAGATGACAGAGTGTTATTATTACACCTGGTCCCACTTCCCCCTTGCTTGCCACCTTGTTTTGTTGAGCCCTTACAAAGTCATCAGTATAAACACTTTACAGATACTTCATGACAAGCCTGTACTAAATGTTTAGTATGCAACACTTCATCATCCTGGTTCTAGTATTAACTTCACTTTACATAAAAAGAGCCGAGTTTCGAGTCCTTTAAGATACCAGTTTCGGTCTGTTCAGGCTGCTATGAAAATATACCATTAGGTGTGGCCAGGCTATGTGACTTCAGCCTGTAAAGGTACCTGCTGCTGAGACTGAACACCTGAGTTCTATGCCCGGGACACAAATGGTGGAAGTCTAGGACTGACTCCACAAGCTGTCCTCTGCCTTCCGCATGCACCCACTTCTTCCCTTCCCCACCCAGAATAAAATAAAATAAATGTAAGCGAGCAGCTAATAATAGAAAACTGGAACTCACAGTTTTGAGGTTGGAAAGCATAAGATCTCAGCAGAGTGGGTGTCAGGTGAGGGATCTGTTTCCTCACAGGGGGAGTTTCTCCATCTCCTCACAGGATGGAAAGGGCAAGACAGATCACCAGAGTCTCATAAGGGCACTAAACCTGTTCATTAAAGCTACAAACTCAGGATTTCCCAAACTCTCCATCCTCTAAGGCCACCACCCTGAGGATTACATTTCACCATTCAGACCAGAGGAGTCTGGTCACACTGGCAGATGTATGTGACTGAAGAGTGTTCACACTGTGTGGGATCTCAGCCATCCAGGGAGGCCTGATTCATTATGTGATGGTTTGAAGGTGGCAACGGCCCATTTACTGAATGCTTAGTCCCCGGCTAGTGGCATTATTTTTGGAGTTTCTGGAAATTGGAGATGGGGTCTTGTTGGAGGAAGCAGGTCACTTGAGGGCATGTTTTTAAAGGTTACAACTGGTCTCTGGTCCCTTCTTTGCATCCTGTCTGACATGAGGTTAAACAGTCCACTCCACCTTGTGCTCTACCACCATGATGTTCTGCCCATGTGCATGCAGCCCAGGGAACATGGACTGAGCCCTCCTGTGCTGGTTAGTTTTAGTTAAGATGATACAAACTAAAGATACTTGGGAAGAGGGAACCTCAACTGAGGAATTTCCTCCATCAGACCTGCCTGTGACATGTCTCTAGGGCATTTGTTTGATTGCTAATGGATGTAGGAGGGCTCACTTGCTGTGGGTATTACCATCATCCTTGGGCAGGTGAGGCTGGACTGTGTGAGAAAAGCGGCTGAGCAAGGCAGGAGAAACAAGCCAGCAAGCAGTGTTCTTCCATGCTCTGCTTCAGCTCCCCTGCAGGTTCCTACCTTGGGTTCCTGCCTTAACTTTCCTCGGTGATGGACTGTGAACCATAAGCCATATAAATCCTTTCCTCCCCAAATGCCTTTCCAGGGGTTTATCAAGGCATCAGAAAGCAAATTGGGGTCCTCTGAAACCATGAACCAAGAGAAACCCTTCCTCCCTCATGTTTCTGTCAGGTGTTTGGTCAATGATGAGAAGAACAGCACACAGGAGCACTGTGCTCTGCTGATCAACGACCACCAAGCATGCCACACCAAGACATCCCAGAGCAGGTAACTGTTGCCTTCCAGCTCAGCAAGTCCTTGGAGATGTCACCCAGCCACTGTCCCCGCATTTCACTGGTGTCTGCTCTTTCAGTGAATGCCAATCTTAAATCCAATAAACAAGATTATGGAAAAACAGTAGGAAGACCCCATCTTCCAGTTCTGAATTACCTGGAAAGGAAAGTATTTTGTGCCTTGAGTGCATGCAAATGAACAAAGATTTAGTTCTACTCAACAAACATCAGAGCAGAGAAGTCTATGGAAGAGTTCCTAAACCTCAAATCTTTGCCCCAACTACTAACTTATTTGTTTGCTTATTGTGTGAGGGGTGTGTGTGTGTGTGTGTGTGGGTTCGTGTGTGTGTGTGTGTATGTACATGCCTAGGGAAGCAGCAGGTCAATGTTGGTGTTGTCCTTGATCTCCATCTTATTTTTGAAGCAGAGTCTCTCACTAAGAGGCTAGACCGACTGGCTAGAGAGTTCCCAGGATCCTCCTGTCTCCACCCCCAACACTGGGGTTACAAATGGGTCACCACACTGGATTTTTCATTTGGGTTCTGGGGATATGAACTCAGGTCCTCACGGCTGCACAGCACATACTTTACCCACTGATTCATCTTCCCAATCCTGGCTCTTAAGTTTTATTAGAGAATTTCAAGAGAATTATCTGGGTTTAACTTCAAAAACACAAGATCCTGGAGCCCATTCTAGGATTCTGATTTAGCAGGCTGGGATCTCTCTCTCTCTCTCTCTCTCTCTCTCTCTCTCTCTCTCTCTCCTCCTCCTCCTCCTCCTCCTCCTTCTCCTCCTACTGAGATTTCTTGTCCTCTACCACTAAGCTACAACCCCAAGTCCAGCATATCTATACTGTTAGACCAATATCAGAACTATCAGAGGTAGCTCTGACACAGAGGCTATCAACCAGGAACACAATTTAGGCAACGGAGCCATAATTTATTTAAAATCATTTCTCACCAAACCATTGCCCAGCAGACACTGTTCCCACTGCTTACTGTGTATGGCCCAAAGCCAGGCTTTCATCTGTCATGTGAAAAAAGAAAATCCTTCTCATGTACTAAAAAGAAGCCATCATCTGGACCCTTTAACAAAAATGTGTGATAGTTTATGGTTACAGCTGTAAATATGATTTTCCAGATCATTCCAGAACAGGACTCGATGGTTTATGGGAAAATTAGAGACATTGAGCTCCCACTCTAAGTAAGTAATTTAGTTAGTTAGTTAGTTAGTTAGTTAGTTAGTTAGTTAGTTAGTTAAATTAGTGTCATGCTAGTGTGATAAAATACCCTGATAGATGCAAGGTAAGAAAGGAAGGGTTTATTTGGGGTTATAGTTTAAGAGTTCAGGCCATTATGGTAGGCAAGGTGTGATGGCAGGAGCCTGAGGCAGCAGGTCACACCTGAGGCAGCTGGTCACATCACATCCACAATCAGGAAGCAGAGAGTGATGAATTCTGGTGCTTAGCTCACTTTCTCCTCTTCATACAGACCACGACCCATCACCAAGGAATGGTGCCACCAGCATTCAGGGTGGGCCTTCCCACTTTAATTACCCTAATCAAGAAAATCCTCACACGCATATCCAGAGGTTAGCTTAATTCAAATAATCGCTCACAGCATACTTGTCTCATGGATGACTCTAGATCCTGTCAAATTGACCATCAATACCAACTATCACATACACTAACTTGTGGCTTTAACAGTAATGTTACTGAGTGTGTAATCTTGGCATTCAGAAAGCTGAGACAAGAGGATCACAACTTCAAGTTCAGCCTGGCCTACATAATGTGAGCCTCTCTCTAAAGACGAAACAAAAACTACTATAAACAAAAATAATATACTGGGCCGGGTATAATGGTGCACATCCTTAACCCCAGCAACTCAAGAGGCAGAAGCAGGCAAATCTCTGTGAGATCGAGGACAGCTTGGTCTACCTAGCAAGTACCAGGCCAGCCGGGACCCACAGAGTGAGACCCTGACTCAAAAAAACATTATCGATATTTTAAGATATATGTCACATGTAAAAATTGTAGATAATGCTTAAAATTTAAAGTACTTTGATTTATTTTTTCTATCTGGCTTTTAGAATTATTTTAAATATTAAGGATATATAACATAAAATTTATATTTCGTTCTTTTTACATAATGCATGTATCATAAACATTGTCCCATGTCATCCAAAACTTCCTGAGCATATACATTGAATTATTTAGATGGTATTCACACTATAAATGAACCATAACAAGACAGCCTTTTCATACTTCATATATAATTCACATATTTAGCATTTTATTCTGCTATCAGTTATTCTACAGTGAGCATATATTTTCCCACATCTTGGGTTGTTTCCCTTAAGATAAATTCCTCAAAGTTGCATATTAAAAAGACAGTCATTAATGGTCAAACTACATACTGCCAAATGCTCTGCAGAAATACTTTTTAACAACATTTATAACCCCTTCAATAACATTGAGAAACTGCCTCCTTGACACACACCTGTAATCTCAGCACTTGGGAGACAGAAGCAGAAGGATCAGGTGTTCAAGGTCATTCTCAGCTTCATAGCCAGTTTGAAGCCAGCCTGGGCTACAGGAGCCTCTATCTAACCAAAACACAAAAGGAAGGAAAGAAGGGAGGAAGGGAGGGAAGGAGGGGAGGGAGGGAGGGAGGAAGGGAAGGGAGGGAAGGCAAGAAGGGCCTAACTACAAAGGTCTTGACAATAGTATCAATTTATCATTTAAAACAATACAGTACAGAATCTTGAAAAGGTATTTCATTAACTTATGCCACATTATATACCAAGAGCATTCACTGAAGATTATGTACTTGGTAATTATTTCTTTATTGGTATAGTCAGGGAAATGTAGTTTCTCTCTCTCTCTCTCTCTCTCTCTCTCTCTCTCTCTCTCTCTCTCTCTCTCTTGCTTCCTCCTCACACACACATACATTCACACTTAGACCTTCACTGTGCCTGCACATGCCTCAGCATCTGGACACACACACACACACACACACACACACACACCAGATATTGAGGAGTGCGATGTATGATAAAGACAATGTTGATCATTCTGAAACAATTCAGTGTTTTATCCCCACCCATTCTTAACTGGAATATAAGCTCCATCAGGCTGGAATTTAGTCAATCCCAAATCCCTTATTGCCTGTCCTATGGTAGATCTTCATGTAAACAAGAGCCAGAGGCAGGGAGAGGAGAGATGGTAAATATATGAAGCATGGGAGGTTTCGCTGGCCTCCGGGTTTTATAAACACCAGCACATCTCCCCACATGTGTCGTTGCAGACCCACAGGGCCAATGTTCTCGCCCCTTATTCCAGAGCGGTTGCTTCCATTCTGATACTGCCAGAGACTTCTTCCTGCCATGATAAAAAGTAAGCACAAAAAAGTTAAGCCCTTGTTCTTTTCTCTAAGTGGAAAGTTCTCCTCTGTTAAGGTTAAGAAAATTAAGTTCTTGGAAAGTCACGGGTTTTTTTTTTTGTTTTCTTTTTTTCAATTTGGTGATTCTCTGTCAAAAGTTTCCTACCTTTCCCCTTGGGGGCTGATCCAGAGGGCTAAATGAGCATATTGTGTTCCACTCAAGACTCAAGCAGAGGGGCTGGAGAGATGGTTCAGTGGTTAAGAGCACTGGCTGCTCTTGCAAGAGGACCTGGATTCGATTCCCAGCACCCACATCGTGACTAACAATCAACCATAACTCCAGTTACAGGGGAATCCAATGCTCTTTTCTGGCCTCTGCAGACATTGCACAACACAGGCACACTTACACACATGCAGGCTATACACTCATACACATAAAATTAAAAAATAGTAAGGTATATTTTTAAAGAAATACTCAAGCAGAGGTCCACCACAGGGAGTTCTGACAGAGACCAACTATGTCATTATGGCTGAGTTAGCTTAAGAACCGTCTTAGTTTGTTAAACTGTTAAACTTAGTTTGTTAAACATAATTGCCAGTTGTGTGATCCTTAAAAGAATTTGATGAGACAGGTGAAATTGCTTGGGAGAGTACCCTAGAATGTAGCATGACCTTAATTAAGTCCATCACCTTTTGAAGATAATTAAGTAACAAGGACATAGAAATAAAAGGAAGTCGTGAAAATTTTGGTGTTGAAAGTACCTGAGAACTTTATGTGGAAGATTTTTTTTAAAGAACAGTGGGAACAGGATGTTTTTTGAGAGGACCAAGATAAAAGAAAGTGAAAAGTTTATGTATATATATGTGTATGTGCATCATATATATATATATGTATATTTACACACACGCACACACACACACACACACACACACATTTGAGACAAGGTCTCTAGCCCAGGCTGGTCTTGAACTGGCTGTGTAGCCAAAACCGACCTTGACGTACTCATCTTCCTGCTTGGATTTAGAGTTGTGTGGCCATGTTTGGTTTATGTGATGCTCGGGGTGGAGCCCAAGAATCAGCTGATTGCTGATCAAGACAAAGAGACTGAAGTGTAGCTGAGATCAGATTTCACAAGAGTTCAGGAAAAGGTCAATTGAAAACTCAAGCTTCAAGAAGTCAGTGGAGCCTGGCGGTGCACACCCGTGATCTCAGCACTCAGGAGGCTGAGGCAGGAGGATGGTAAGTTTAAGACCCGTCTCAAAAGCAAAACTAAACAACAAAGGGCCACAACATAAAGCAACAACCACCAAGGCCCAACCTGGCAATATGCAGTGTGTTATGATGAGGGTCCTTGGAGACAAGGTGCCATCCATCAACAGCAACAAGAGACAGCAAACTGGAAGCACTTTTCACACTGACTCACTGAAATTCCTCTCGGGTGTGTCACGCCTCAAAATCGCACTCTCTAGGTACCATCACAGCCTTACTCTCCATTCTGGCTTCTTGCCAACAGACTAATAAAAATTCATCCTGAGTCTTAAAATCCATCCATGTTTGTTCTCATGACCTTTCCATTATCAAGAGAACTCTCTTTTTAATCTTAAAAGACTTCTTTCCTTGTTTGTATGCACATCTTAAGCCCTTCATTTCCCTTTATGCCCAGTTCCTTACCCCAAATAGAGCCATCTTCCAGACTTCGTTCTCTGTCCTCTTCATGTTTACCCAGGAAAACTTATAGTTGCTACAAAAGACTTTACACATCAAATGTGGGTGTTTTGGGATTGGATACATACATACACTCATGACACTCTCACCACAGCCAAAGTACAAAGCATATCCACCACCTCGACAAATATTTCCTCCCTGTTTTTATGGGGGTTTTGGTAAGAACATTTAATAAGAGATGTATCTTCTTAACATATTTTTAAATGTACAAGGCCATAGAAATTATAGCTACCATGTTGTAAAGCAGGCATTTTGAACCCATTCATCTGGTACAACAGAAACTTTGTGCCATCAAAGAAAGCTCCCCCTGTCTCTCTCCCAGTCTCTAAAACCCACCATTCTCCTCCCTGTCTCTAGGAGTTAGCTATGTAAGAAACCTCAGTGTCAATGGAATCATGCAGTATTTCTCCATCTGTAATCAGCTTATTTCATTTAGCACACACTCCTCTAGAGTCAGCTATACTATCACAAGTAGCAAGATTTTTCCTTCCTTTTAAAGGCTGAATAGTATTCCATTCTGTGAATATCCATTCTTCATTGCTAGACACCTAGATCACAGGGCCAGAGATAAAGTTCAGGCGTTAAGAACACTAGTTACTCTTGCAGAGGATCTGGGTTCAGGTCCCAGCACCCACATGGCAGCTAACAACCATCTGTAACTCCAGTTCCAGAGGATCAAACGCCCTCTGTCCTGGCCTCCATAGGCAATGCACACATATACATGCACTTACACACATGCAGGTAAAACACTCATACACATAACAAAATAAATTTTAAAAGAAACCTTGATTGCTTCCATATACAATATGATTGTGGGGTACGAGTATTTCTTGAGGTTCTGCTTTACTTCCTTGCTGGATAAGCCATAGTGGCTCTGTACCTTTTGAGGAACTCGTCTGTGGTGCCTTCAGCAGTCTACGGTCCTACCATCAACATTTTAAGCACTCTACTTTTCCCACACTGTTCTCACTTACAGCCTTTGCTTTTGATTTATTTAGACTACCCAGCCTAACAAACATAAAGGGATGTCCTGCTGTGACTCGGGTAGTCAAGCTTGGCGGCAGGTGCCTTTCCCCACTGAGCCATCTCAGACCCCATCAGTTTCACTGATGGTTGGTGATGCTAAGCACCCATTCACATCCTCCTCCTCCACCACAGTTCTCAGCATGCCCATCTTCATGATACTCATCAGAGACAGTGTGAGTGGAAGACTTCACTACTCATGATCCATGACCTGTTGCTAAGCACTTCTTGAAACTTCTTTTTTTCATAGTGTGAGCATCTTTTCCTTTTTTTTTTTTTTTTTGGTTTCTAAACATTTATCTTTTCTTTTCTTTTTTTTCTTTTTTTGGTCTTTTTGAGACAGGGTCTCTCTGTAGCCCCAGATGTCCTAGAACTCACTATGTAGACCAGGCTGGACTTGAACTCACAGAGAGCTGCCTGCCTCTGCCTCCCTAGTGCTGGGATTAAAGGCAAACACCACCACGCCCAGCTTCTCTTTTCTTTTTAAATTTTACTAAACTTTTCACTAAGCATTAAACCCTAAAGTCTGCAGCCTTGACCCATCTCTGCCAGAACAGCTTTGCATAAACACACCTTCTTGTTAACTTGACCTTAAAAGTATCATATCTTAATACTGCAGACATCAGGCAGCTAACAATTGCCCAAAACTCTAGCTCAAGGGAGAGCCCGTGTCTTCCACTTGCTTAGTGAGAGGGTCTGCGGCAGTAAGACAGAAGTTGGGCGTGCAAGTTAAGGACGTCACCTTCATGACAAAGCAAGGTGCCCTGATGTGTCTCGTGTTGGTCTTCAAATTAAGCACAAACTGAAAGGAAAGTGCTTAGGGTGGTCTGTCCCTATTCTTGCCTGGAAGATGATTGGAAAACATGAATTTGACTTCAGCTGCTGGTCTCAAGGCATTTATTAGGAGATATCAAAAGATGCCACGACTTGTAAGGAGTGCAGAGTCCTAACAGGCAAGTGGCAAAGCTCCTGTACTCCCTACCAGGTCCAGAGATTATGAACGTTTGATCATAAAGACATAGTGTAGCTTGAGCTGAGCTCACTCTAGATCATAACAGGTCATTTTACCGCACTGCTTCCGAGGCATAAATCGGCTGCTTCTCTGGTCTCCCACACTCCAGCCTTCGACTTCATTCGCATCTCTCCCAATGCCTCCTTCTCCTTTCCTGCTGGCAAAGACAGTTAGCGGAAAGAAATTGCTGAACTGTTCATTTTTTAATTTCTGCTCATGATAGTCCAATGAGTTTGTCAAAAGCAGCCAAACCACAAAGATAAAAACCCGTTTCCTTTTTTATTTTTTAAACTGAGTGCTGCATTGGAAGGAATTTCACTGTAAAATTATTAGTGAGATGTTTTTTCTGGGAAATGGCAGTGTAAGAGAAAATGAGTTGACACTTTTCAAATAAGTGTTGGGGATGCTTTGGTGCCCCGACACACAATCACACAGACCCTCTAGATGTCCTGGAGTTTCTGGCACAAAGAAAGACAGGCAATTTACATCCACCCCAAGATAAAAAATTCTGAGGAATTTAATGCACTTTTGCAGTTTAGTCCACAGCAGCAGAAAATGTTACAAGCATTACTATAGCCTAACTCAAAATATAGACATTAATATTTTAAGCATGTCAGTAAAATACAGCTCTGATGCACTGAGCCAAAAGGCATCTGGAATAACTAAGTGGAGAAGGTATTCTTTGGAGTGACTAGAACACAAGAGATGCCCTCCCTGAATCTAGAATTGGATTTCTAAATCCAGAGATAGAAATCTAGGTATTGTCAAATCAAGGTTTTCTTTTCTATCCCCAAGAATTCAGTGATGGAACTAACAACACAATCTTTCCAAAGGTGTGCAGGACAAGGGAGTATCCAAAGCCGAGTTCATCTTTCTACAGCACTGGACTTAGATGGCCCAATGCTAACATAGCAAAGGGACACCTGAATGTCAAATGAATTCCTATTCTAATTGTGTGTGAGTTGGGGGGGGGGGGGCCCATGCAAGTACACTTGTGTTTGGAGGCCAAAGACAGTGTCTTCCTCTGTCACTCTTCTCCACCTCATTTAAATTGTTTTAATTTGTGTGTGTTTGCACACGCACTTACATTTGCCATGGTGCATGTGTAGAGTCAGGACAACATGCAGGAGTCGATTCTCCTCTATACCGTGTGGGTCTCAGGAATTGAACTTAGGTTGACAGCCTTGGTGGCAAATATCTTTACCCACTGAACTAGCTCATCACCCTCGCTTTTCCATTTTTCATTTTGTTTTTGAGACAAGGTCTTACTATGTAGCTGTGGCTGGCTTGGAACTCACTATGTAGAACAGGTTGACCTCAAACTCATAGAAAGCTGCCTGCCTCTGTTTCCTAAGAGCTGGGACTAAAAGCATGCACCACCATGCCCAGCCCCGCCCCCCAAACTTATTTTTTGAGACCAGGTCTCCGACTGAACTTGGAGCTCACCAATTGGCTAGACTGGCTGGACAGCGACCCCCGGATCCTCCTGCTGCCCCCTCCCAGTCCTGGGATTACAGATGTGCACCACTACACCTGGCTTTTTACTTGGCTGCTGGAAATCCAAGCTCAGGCCCTCATGCTTGCACAGCAAGCACTGTACTGACTGACAAAGCCATCTCCCCAGCCGTTATTATAATTTAAAGATGAGACTGTGGGTATTTCCTTATTTCCAGCCACTTGGAGATAGTAATTACAACCGAGAGCTTGACATTAGTATTCTTGCTTTCTGTTCCCTATAGACCTAATCAGTCAAAAGAACAGAGAAGTCACGTTCTCCATCATGGGAAGCAAAGTTTGAGATGAGCAATCCTTGGTCCTATAATTAAGGGTTGTTTTTTTTTTATTGTTTATTTATTTATTTTTTTTTTTATTTTTTTTTTTTTTGTAGGCCCAGCTGAAAGTTCCACAGCTGCTCACATGCGGAGAATAACTGCCTGTGAAATGCCCAACCGTAAGTGACACATCTACACCTCCACACCTCTACACCTAAGGCTCATGGAACATAGTGGAACAAAGGGTAAAGAGAATACTGATGCATCTCTCAGCTCTCATCAACGAAGCACCTTAATGGTTGTTTTTTGTTTTTTGTCTTTCTGATTTGGATCCTGAGGAAGCGCATGAAACTGGGTTATTCCGAAGTGGCAGTGGGTGGTGAGTCCTGTGTTTGGGAGGCACAGATAACCAAAGTTAAGGAAAATCTGATGGAGGTGTCTGCACTGCTCCTTCTTCTACATGCCCTAAATGTTCAGGAAACACAGAGCCACATGCAGAGGAGTGAGAATTACTTCTAGAACCAAATGTGAGGTTGAACTTGCACATTTTGCTTTCCTTACATTCTAATGGCATCAACCCATTCACAAACAATCCATGGAAATAAACTAAGCAAGGGCTGGCTTACAAGAAACTTGCTTCTGAAGAAAAAAAAAAAAAAAAAAAAAAAAAAAAACAAGCCTTGCAATGGCTTACCCCATGAGCTCCTGGACAGCTGACCACTTGCTTCCTACTTAACAATCTTACAAAAAGCAAGGAAGTTTATGTTGACTAAGCCCATTCTTTATGCCAGACCCTGAATTCTATATTCTCAAAAAGAACTAAGGCAGGATTCTTGTTCCTGAGGATACTTGTTTCTGAGTAGGTCCCCACTGCGCAGGGGACAGTGGCAGGTGAAAAGCTAATTACATGATAACTAGTAAGAAATTTCACTCTGTGGAAGAACAGGAGAGTACCAAACTCTCTTAGAGAAGGCAGGTACCGAGGACTTCACCAAAGCTACCACCCACCCTCAGGACCGGAATGGCCACACACAGGCACCTTCCCCATGAGCACACGCTGCCTCCTCATTAACTCAAGACTGCTGTGTAGCAGCATGCCAGCTCCCAAGCACCCTAGAACTGGCTAGGTCCTTTTCTATGAATGCGTCTGTAATTCCTCTGTCAACTTCTAACCCAGGAGTAAACTTTTCTAAAGCACTTGGGTAGTAAATTTAGTCTTTGCAAACCACACACACACACACACACACACACACACACACACACACACACACACCTTTTTTAAAGTGAGCTTATTGTATAGTTTGTTAAAAATGTAAAAATTGGGGTTGGAGAGATAGCTCAGTGGTTAAGAGCACTGACTGCTCTTGCAAAGGACCCGGGTTCAGTTCTCAGCACCTACATGGCAGTTAACAACCATCCGTAAACTTCGGTTCCAGGGGATCCAACACCCTCTTCTGACTTCTGCAGGCATTACATGACACAGGTGCATATTCACATACATGCAGGTAATATACTCATAACCATAAAAATAAAAATAAGTATAAAAATTGTTCTTTCTTATTTCAGAATCATACACAGATACACTAAGGACCAGATTTCATTTGCTGAAGCCTGGTCCCCACAAAATAGCTTTGCCTCTTGCCCACAGATGCCAGTCTCAAAAGGAGCCCAATAAAAGCCTGTAAGCAAATCTCTGCCTCAAAGGCTGCTTCCTGGGGAACCTGTAACAAAGGAAAGTCACCAGACAGAAAGGTTTACCACAAAGTTGCTAGTCAAATGTGGTGACAAAGTTGTTTGACCTGAACCCTGTAGTCCTAGAAAAAAGACAGTTAACCTTTACTCCTTCTCTTCCAAAATCTACCTCCCTTTTTGCACTCCAAGAGCCAGTTTACTGTAATGAACCACCTTCCCCAGAAAACTTAGCTCAGGGCCTTTTTTTTTTTTTTTGGCTGACCTGCCACGTATTTCTCACTTCCCCTTTGGGCCCTTGTTTAATTGAGCTAATATAGGTCCCATGCTCAATGCCATCACTGCCACAGGCTCACAGGAGCAAGCCTCCCATGGTCTGGAAGCCTCCTGTGTTCATGAACCAGCCCAGCTCAGGGCTTCTTAAACTTCTTCCACTCATGGCCCCTTTCACCTGAGAAATTTTTACCTGATATAAGAATATAGGTATATAATATACAAATCAAGCATTTACTTATAATAAATCATAAATAAATGAATTTTAAAACAATTCTTTGGTATACAGAGGATTCTGCCATTTATTAAAGATGATTTGTGTATTAATGAGATGGATATACTTGCTTATCAAACAATGCAATATAAAAATATACTAATTTAATACGCGATGAGGAGTGATGGTAAAGAAATATTAAAAGTATCTTCTGTCATTAAACAATTATGTCTTTATAAGAGCATAAAACTGCGTATACTGAAAACACTATTTCATAACGTACAGTAGTCTCAAATCTGAGCTGAGGTGTTTCTGACAGCTTTCGTTGGCGTTGTGTGATGTCACATGATGGCACACGCAGTATAAAGTGCACACAGACTCAAGGCTGCAGTGAAGTCTCACAATGTAACACACGTGGGCTCTGCCAGAAACACCTCAGTCCATTTCATGTGTGGTGGCTTGAATGAGGAATGTCATATTTGGCCTTCAAGCATTGGAACCCTTGGCCCATTGGTGGCGCTGTTTGCAGAGGTTTAAGAGGTGTGGCCTTGCCGAGGAATCCCGTCACTGGGGTGGGCTTTGAGAGTTCACAACCCTGTCCCCTTTCCAGCTTGCTCTCTCTGCTGTCTGTGCCTGCTTGAAGATGTGAGCCCTCAGCTTTCTGCTGCCGCTTCTTCCCACCACACCTCCTGCACCATGATGGACTTTACCCTCTGGAACCATAAGCCCAAATAAACTCTTCCTTCTATAAGTTGCCCTGGTCATAGTGTTTTTTCACAACAACAGAAAAGTAACTAATACACATATTCAATTTTGAATCTGTTTTGGCTATGTGCATCCAGAAATCTTTTACTATTGCCAATATTTTCTCTGCAGCCCCCACCTTCAGTTATATGATCTGCAGTTTGAGAAGCGTTGACATCAATAAGATTCACAAATGACTCCTTCCTTTATGGGTGACAAAGCCAGACACTGGCCCTAATAATTCCCACCTTTATCTTATAAATGATAAACTCGATGCATCCCCTGACCTCAGAGAAACTCGGCTTGAAACAGGGATAAGCATTTCTTGTCCTTGTGTCTGAGACTCCCTCTGATGACAAAAGGCAATCCTAGCTGCAAGCTTGTCTGCCCTTCCCTACAAAATCTAAGGCCAAACCATCCTGCCACAAAACTCTGGTCCTCAGGTCTGGGCAGCTCTCTCTACAGCAATATTCTGAAAAAAAAAATCTTTTAGTTACTTGTTTTGAATTTTTCCTTCAGTAATTAAGCTATATCTGTATATACAATGTACCAAGGCATACAAGAACAAAGGGGCCTGATTGGTCAAAGACAATGAGCAGTTTGATACTAGGGAACACGTAGCTCTGGTTGGGACCAGACCACAAAGTAGATAACAAGTGGAGTCATCTGAGGACCTTGCATATTAAACCAAGCTTTCCATCTTTAATGCTATAAGTTCCTGCCTTTGTACTATCCCCTCTTGAAGATCAAGTGGCTTGGCCACTAGCAGAGAACAGTTGCTACAAGGGAGAAAAAAAATAGATGTTAAAAGTTGTCACCAAAAGAACACTGTCCCCTAAGGTAGAAGCCTTTAGCCAGCAAACATTAAAATCCTAAAAAAATACCCTTAGAAAAATTTGCATCCAATTTTTACATGTATGAGTGTTTTGCCTGTGTGTATATAAGTACACACATGTAATGCAGGGCCCATGGAGGTCAGAAGGGGCTCTGGATCCCCTGGAACTGGAGGTACATACAGATGGTTGAAACCGAACTTGGATCCTCTGCGAGAGCAGTTGGTGTTCTTAACCGTTGAGTCATTTCTCCAATAGTACAGCTCCTCAAATAATACATTTTTCACTCGATATTTGACTTCTTTCCTTCCTTCCTTCCTTCCTTCCTTCCTTCCCGCCTTCCTTCCTTCCCTCCTTCCCTCCCTTCCCTCCCTCCCTCCCTTCCTTCTTTCCTTCTTCCTTCCTTCTTTCCTTCCCTCCCTCCTTCCTTCCTTTTTTTTATTTCCTCACTATAAACCCAGGCTGCTTTGGAACTCACAATCCTCCTGCCTCAGTTTCCTAAGTGTTAGGGTTAAGGCAAAGATTTACCTTTAAAAGTTTAAAGAGTTAATGTAGAATTCCAGGCAATACTTATATTTTGAAATATTATTATCAAGTCTTCAAAGGTCTCCAATAGAATCTAAACATATGATTTTATAGCTAAGTGAATATTTTTCTGATTTTCTATACTTTCCTATCTCCTTGAACTTTCCTAATTCATCTCTCCAGCAAATTTGAGCTTAAAATAAAATATATTTATGTTATAAAATCTTTCTCTGGTACTCTATCAACTATTTTTGCTACCAAAAAAAAGGTGTATTTTTCATACACTCTTAAAACTTTAATAAACTTTAGACTTTTTCTACAAACAACTGTTCAAAGCAATATGTTAGTTATAATAGATATATTATAAATTTGATAATTATTAAAGGTAAAAATATAATTTATTGGCAATGCATCGCATAGAGACAACAATAAGCCTAATTTATTTCCAATTGGTTTATATGTCACTGAATGACTATTACTTATTACTACAGAAAGTATTCAGCATCAAATCTAGCTTTATCTTTACGGAGATGAGCAATGAACAACTTTGATCTGATAATAAGTGAATAGAAATGAAGGGTTTTCTTATGATAATGTTGCTCAGTTCTTTAAATCCTATTGAATTGAAAACTTTTCATTAAACCTATTTATTGAACTTTTGATTAAATTTGTGTGTTTGGGGGTGGGGCATACACATGCCCAGTCACTGCACACGTGTGGAGAACAGAAGACAACTTTCTGGGAGTGGGTTCTCTCCTTCTACCATGTGATCTGAGAATCCAATTCAGCCCATCAAGCTCAGCAGCCATCACCTTTACCTGCTGAGCCATCTTTCTGGCCCCCAATTGAATTTTATAGCAAAAGCCAAAAAACAAAAAACTTGCACACAGCCACACTATAATCTAAAATTATTTCTAATGCAAAGTCAACTGAAATCTTGTTAGAATGTTTCCATTGTATTGACAGCAAAAAATTAAAGGCTGACTCGTTTGCGTAAGCCATTGTCATCCCAGCCCAGGAACTATCAATAGTCTCTGCTTAGAGAAAGAACAAAATCAAGACTCTTCCAAGGTCAGCCTCATGCCTGTAGCTCATTCACTTTTGTCTTATTTAATCCAATGTATTCAGACAGGGAGAAGCTGTAATATTAAATTTAATACATGAGGCTCAGCAGTTAGGAGCACTGGCTGCTCTTGCAGAGGACCCAGATTCAGTTCCCAGCACCCACATGGCAGTTCATAAGCACCTGTAACTCCAGGTCCAGGGAATCTGACGCCCCCTCTGGCATTGCACCCACGGTTCACTTACATATAATCAGGCAAACACTCATACACAAAAAATAATTTTAATATATCTTAAAACACATCAAAATCCAGGAGCAGCAGATTTGACTCATTTAATAAGTGGAAAATGTATCACATACTCTAATTGAGCAAAGCCTAGTCTCATTGTTGAGCCCATCAGCTAAATCTGGGGAAAAAAAATCAAGTTTTAATTTTTTTACAACCAAAAAATATTTACACATATTTTCTAAATAAAAAACTCAGAACTGAGGTGGTGGCCTAGGTCAGAGTGCTTGTCTAGTATGCACAAGGTCCTATGGGTTCTGTACTCAGTATGACATAAAACTCCCAGCACTCAAGAGGAAGACAAAAGGGTCACGAGTTCAAGGTCATTTTTCACTACAAAGTAAGTTCAACACCAGCCTGGGATACATGAGACCCTGCCTCAAAAACACAAGAAATACAAAAAAAAAATTGGGAAACAATCAAATCTTGTAATACAGATTACTAAAAGCCACCAAAGACTAAACACTTCATATCTAATATAATGTCATTTATCCATATTCTTATGAATTGGAAACATGACAAAATGCCCTGTTTGCAAGACTGTGATGGGAAGCTGGGTTTATGAGCTGTTGATAGACTAAGGACCATGGGACTGCTCAAGCATCATAGTCCTCTGGAAAATATGTGTCCATGCATGTACTCCTCATGTAATTCAACAAGAGCTACATATAAAATACAGCAATATAAGCCCATAACTAAAACTTCCATGTTTATGGAAGAAATTATATGGACTACTAAAAATGACTTCACCTAGCAGCTAGTATATAATTATATTTTGCTAGCAGGAAGTAGTCAATATTAAATACTTTATGGATGAAACAATATTAGGCTAGATGAAAACAGAGTGGATATTTTATGAACCTGGGTATGAAGATAAAACTTGTAATCTCAGCACTTGAGATGCTGAGGCAGGAGGATCACCAAAAGTCCCTGCCCAGCCTGGGATACAGAGTCAACAAACTACAAAAGAATACATGTTTTATGAAATGTTTGAGAAAATAAGTTTACTTTTGCAAATAAAGAACTGCAATCTGAAAGAAGTCATGGGAAGTTTACCTGCAATGTCATAAAGTACTTTTAAAAATGTAATGATGGAGCTGGAGAGATGGCTCAGCAATTAAGGGCACTGCTTGCTCTTGCAGAAGACCTGGGTTCGGTTCCTAGCACCTACATGGCAGCTAACAACCATCTATAACTACAGTTCCAGGGAATCCAATGCCCTCTTCTGACTCCCACTGGCATTGCATGCATGTTGTGCACTTACATACATGCACATAAAACATACACATAAAATAAGTAAGCATTTTTTTTAATTTAATGATCCCAAGTTTCCAGTTCAATGTAAAAGGATTATTAATGAGGCCCTGGGTTCAATTATTGGTTCTTCAGGCTGAACTATGAACACACTTGAGGATGCCTGTTGGAAATCAACTGGCAGGAAGCCCTTAGCTTTGAGTGGGCACCTCTGCTCCCGGGGCACTCTCTCTCCAGACAGGTTCATTCTACAATATTCAAGGCAATGGAAGAAACCGAATCACCTCACTACTGCACTGCAATGTTCAGAGTTCAGAGCACTGGAAACACTCAGCCAACACTAAAGCATCCTCTTCTTAGTGTGCAGAATTTTCCACACCCTGGGAAAATCCGTTTTAGTAAGATGAGGGTGGGTGGCACTTGAGATGCTTTTTTAAAACAATATTCAAGGCAATGGAAGAAACCGAATCACCTCACTACTGCACTGCAACATCTGAGTTCAGAGCACTGGAAACACTCAGCCAACACTAAAGCATCTTTTCTTAATGTGCAGAATTTTCCATACCCTGGGAAAATCCGTTTTAGTAAGATGAGGGTGGGTGGCACTTGAGATGCTTTTTTAAAACTATGGAAAGGAAGGTAGCAACAGAGAATTTCCTTGACTATGCAGAAGCTGCTATCTGCAAATGTGCTTCAGGAAAGTACAGCGTATGGGAGCTGGGGTGCTAGAAAATCTCCTCTTACTTTTCTTGACAAACTCCCAAAGGTACTTCCCATCCAGTCTGAACAATGCTTCACCCATCTTGTGCACCATAGTTCTCAATAGACAGTTAAACTATGAGGTGTCTGGCAACACTTACACCTCACTGTCACTCACAAGAGTCTGTAATTGCCCAGTGATGTTTCTATTAAGAAGCAGAAGGAGAAGACCCTCCTTAGGCCATGCTTACAAATGGAAAAGGTGTGGGAGGAGTCATTACTCCCAATGATCTCAAGTGAAGAGAGAGGGTCACTTCTATCCAAGTTAACGGAGAACCATCTATCCCAAAAAGCTAGTCTTCTAAGTCTCGAAGTTAGGAAGGAATGGGAAAGGATGGACAGGGATGAGATAGCATAGGATGATATGGGATGGGACAGGACTAGAAAGGAGGTGACAGGACAGACAAGAAGGGAGGGGAGGGGACAGTAGGGAGGATATGGGATGGGATGGGAAGAGGGG
>NW_008329135.1:1420662-1423303 GCF_000622305.1 Nannospalax galili
TCCCAGCACTTGGGAGGCAGAGGCAGGAGGATCTTTGTGAGTTCAAGGCCAGCCTGGCCTACATAGTGAGTTCCAGGACAGCTGGGGCTAAAGGAAGACCCTGCTTCAAAAAGACATTAAAAAAAAAATTCTGAAGTATTTGGGAGCTTTTATCCCTAATCTTTAAAAGACTTTAGGGTTACCTCTTCACAGAGGGGAATGTCAGAGTAGCAAAAAGCCCCATAAAAAAAGAAAAGAAGAAAGAGTACATGATGTTATCAGAAAAAAAGTGATGGGGGGATATGGGAGGAGTTGGAGGGGAGGGAGTGGGCACAGATTTGATCAAAACACCTTATACATGTATGAAATTCTCAATACATGCATTTTTAAAAAAGAATACATTCGGGGGCTGGAGAGATGGCTCAGTAGTAAAGAGCACTAGCTGCTCTTGCAGAGGACCCAAGTGCAAATCCCAGCACCCACATGGTGGCTAACGCCAGTTCCAGGGGACTTTTATGCCCTCTTCTGACCTCCATGGGCACTGCATGACATGGGTGCCCTTACACACATGCAGGCAATACCCTCATATACATAAAATGAATAAAAATAATATAAATAAAAATTTTGTTAAAAAAGCTGGACATGGTGGTGCATGCTCGTAATCCCAGCACTTAGGAGGCAGAGATAAACAGATCTCTGGAGCTCACTGGCCAGCCAGCCTAGCTGACTTGGTAAGTTCCAAACCAGTGAGAGACCCTGTCTAAAAAAAGAGGGGGTATGGTGCCTAAGGAACAATACTTGAGTTTTCTTACAGCCTACACACACACACATACACACACACACACACACACACACACACACATGCACACACACAAAGCAGTATAATGCATGTGGCATAAAAATAGAATGGGGGACTCACTGGGAGGAGAAAGGAGACCAGCAGGCATGAGACGGGGGGATGAGAAAAAAGTATAGTGATATGAATGTATGGAAATGTCATAAAGAAATTTTGTAGGCCAACTTTTAAAATCTATTTTAAAAACCAATATAAACAATACTTTTTACTTAACATTTTTTACAAGAAGATAAAGGAGATTTTAAAATGAAAAACCTTCAAGCTTGATGCCTAATCTTTAGAATCCCGCCTATTTAACTAACTGGTGTATAAGAGACTCATTTAAAAATTTAGCGCATGTAAAACAGAAAGGGGCCTCTTTTTCAGCCAACAATTTATCTAAATTACGTGATATATAATTTTATATTGTCAGAACTATTATACACATGTATATATGAAATAAATTCTAAAAAGGAATTTGTCAAAACTATTGTAGAATACTGTGTATTTTCACATTAATCATGATAAAATATTAAAAGAAAAAAAGTGTTTCCACAGAAAACCTAATACAAAAATCACTTGAGTGCTTTAATTTCTATTTTAAAAATTAATCTTGCAACATTTTCTACCAAATCTTGTAATTGGTTCTATAGCTAATTAAAATTTCATTAGTGAGCAGACCTGAAAAGCACAGCTTATTCGAAGTGTTTATTATTCCTTCTTGGATGGCTAATGAATTAAAGCCTCAAGTGCTTCGGTCTGAGAGTACCTCCCTGCTCATTTTTCTATATGCAGAAAGTAATATGTTAAAATCAAGAAGGCATCATGTATTTGGTACTGTTATTTTCCTAACTAAATTCTGAATGTAAATTTATTCTGTGGTACTTTCTGAAAAATTAACTTCTGTTTCAGCTAACATAGTCTGTTCCAGTCCAGTTACTTTAGTAATTAAGATTCTATTTGAACCTCATTTTTACTTAAGCATATTTTAACTTTTGTCTACATTTTTCTCTTCGCCCAAAGATCTGTGTGAAGTTACATCAACAGCAGTAACTTCTTAAATCTGTAGATTCTCCATGGAATGAGATGCTGTTTCACTCTCTGGAGTTTTTGGTGACATATTCCTTCATCTGCTTTAAAACATTTCAAAGAAACGATCATCAGTAGAAATATCAGTAATGTTGAAGACACTTGGTATAATGACTTGGTTTGAAATGTCCCCTAAAAGACCCTAAATTAACAACTTGGTTTCTGCATTAGTTTCTTTCCTGTTGCTTTGATGAAACACCATGACCAAGGGAACTTAACTCTTCTATTGGGCTCATCGTTCTAGAGGGATAAGAGTCCATCGTGGAGGAGAGACATGGCAGGAGGCAGCCAGAGCAGAAAGCTGAGCATCCACATCTTCAAGCACGTGCGGGAAACAGGACATAAGCTAGAAGTGGGGCAAGGCTACGAGCTCTCAAAGGCCCTTCCCAGGGACAAGCTTCCTCTAGCAAAGCCACACTCCTAAAACCTCCGCAAACTGTGCCACTAGCTGGGACCAAGTGTTCAAATACGTGAGGCTATGGGTGACATTTCTCATTCGAACCCAGTACAGTCCCCAGTGCAGTGGTATACAGAGCTGAGGCCTTTGAAGGCGCTTGGATCGTGAGGCTCTGAAATTACTGATGTGTTGGTCCATCAGTGGACTATATAGGGAAGTAGAAGAAATCTTAGGAGATAGATGCCCTAGTTGGGGCAGGCAGATAACTGAGGATGTGTCTTGAAGGGCATATTGTGTTCTCTCTCTCTCTCTCTCTCTCTCTCTCTCTCTCTCTCTCTCTC
>NW_008329135.1:1423365-1425255 GCF_000622305.1 Nannospalax galili
CAACAGTCCTGCTCTACCACACACTCCCTGCCAAATTTTACCTCTTCACAGACTCAGAACCAAGTGATCATGAACTAAAGCCTGACCCAGAAGAAACTCATTTTCTTATATATTTCTTCACAGTAACAAAAAACCAATATACTTTACATATTTCTTATTAACATTGCCCTATTATAAAACTGATTAAATCATCTACAAAGTAAGATCATGTATATACTGAGATGCAGACAGTTTTATTAGTAATGAGTTTTATTAAGATCTATTTCTAGATTCAGAAAACCATGAGAAACATTCCTCAAGGGTTTAAAGCATTTCCTGTTGTGAATATTTCTCACTGTTAATTAAAAGTCAATTCAAGAATACTATTGTAATTATAAGCATTAGAAAAAGCTTACTAATCTAAATATAGCAAGTAAATTTTTCCCACCTGAAGTGGGAATAGACCTTTTGATAAGAGATGTGGAGCTTTTGGAATTCCCCTCTATTTACACACACACACACACACAGAGTAACCTCAAATTTTAAGTTCATTTAAGAGAGGATAGAGTGATATAGGGCATGCGAAGATGAGGCTATAGCTACATTCAACCTGTTATTAGCTTGCCTTGTTTGAAACTGCTGATATTTGACATTACGGAACTGCAGAATTGGCACTTTCTTACAGTTAAGCCTATATGATTGATACTGGTTTCTCTTTTTGATGGTGAGATTGAACTCGTGTTTGCACATGCTACCCATAAGCTCTATCACTGAGCTATAATCCTAGCCACAGGTTGGGTTTTAATTCACTTTCATCATGGTTTTAAAGCATGCTATAAGTTCTGTGGAAGTGTGTACACTGTTCCTGAAGAACAGCGTGAGGAGGAGACTTCGTGGAGGGTTCTGGGAATCCCTCACTATTTAATCAGAAAACCTGTCATATTTTTCTATTATTATAGGCTCCTAGTAAAACACATTAAAGGAAAGAAGAATTATCCTTCTAAAAAATGTTTTGGGTTGTTTTGTTTTGTGTTTTGTTTTATTTTGTTTTGAGACAAAGTCTTCCTGTAGCTGTAGCTTGCCTGGAACTCACTATGTAGACCAGGCTGGCCTCTATCTCATGGAGATCTGCCCATCTCTGCCTCCAGAGTGCTGAGATTAAAAGCATGTGCCACCATGCCCAGTGGTCTAAAAATAATTTTGAAAAATCACAGATACATGGGAAGAGGGAAATAGAAGATGAGGATGAATATGGTCTAAAGTACATATTCTTATACGAAAAGGTCTTCATGGAAACTATCACTGTGTACAAAGAATATATATCAATAAAATGTACTTAAATAAGGGGCTTGGGAAATGGCTTCAGTGGTAAGGTGTTTGCTTTGCAAACATGAAGACCTGAGTTTGGGTCTCCAGGTGTGGTGGTGTGTGTTTATAATGCAGTACTGGAGAAGCAGAGCTAGGTGACTCCCTAGAGCTCACTGACCAACCAACCTAGCCAAATTGGTTAGCTCCCATTTCAGTGAGAGACCTTGCCTCAAAAAATAATGTGGAGAGCAAGTGAAGAAGATGCCCAGTGTCAATGTCCAGCTTCCACAAGCACATGCACAAATGTGCACATACAACCTGCATACATGTGCACACACATGAACACAAAAGAAAATGTACATTTAAAAATCACAAAAAGAAAAATCACAGATGCATTCCAGTATCACATAAAAAATACTGAAATCATAGTACAATAAACGGTACAAATGACCTAATCCAGTACCCTTGACTTAAGAGTAGTTGAGGCCCCAGAGAATGCTGTCCCAAGAACAACAGGGCAATCGCTTAGCAAAGCCACCACAGAACCCAGCTCCTACTCCAGCCCCATATTCTCTTCAACTCATTAAATAGTACCATTACCTT
>NW_008329135.1:1425913-1463676 GCF_000622305.1 Nannospalax galili
AAAAACATAGAAGGACATTTAAAGACCCAGAGAACCTAAACAATTTATCAGTAAAGTCAAGGTATTTACATTTCAAGGCACAATCTAAAATAAAACACATTTTCCCGGGTAATCTGATAGGATGTTGATATAGTTAAGCTTTTAGCCCTCTAAATTTTACCTTGTTAATTTGTGTGAAATTGGAATCAAAATAATTTTTTCTTCCACTGAGAGCACAGATGTCTTTGGGCCCCATTGCTAGTGTATTCAGCTCCTCTAGTGATGTATTTAATTCCTACACATGTTTATGTCTGTGTTCCATCTTCCTGTTTTCCTTCCTTTAAATCCTCAGCATATACTTTTAAAAAATATTATATTAGCCAGGTGCGGTGGCACACACCTTTAATCCCAGCACTCCAGAGGCAGAGGCAAACAGATCTCTGTGAGTTCAAGGCCAGCGTAGTCTATATAGTAAGTTCAGGCCAGTGCTGGGGCTACAGGGAGACCATCTCAAAAAGACCAAAAAAAAAAAAAAAAAGTTATATCAGCATTTAGTCATAGATTTGGTTGAAAGGTCTTGACCGTCTTAATGTAGTTATTTTCCTCTAGATTAACTTTAGAATTTTCATCAGAATTATTTTTCAGTTCATTTGGGATTCTGTTAACTTACCACTGAATTTTGGGGAAATTAACAGTCATTTCAACATTTTTGAAACATTGTGATTCTCAAAATACTGAGGGCATTAAAATCTTCAATGTATGCACACAAACCCCAGGAAGAATCATTACTTACCTAAAGAGGAAAAATGAATTTAGGGAATTTTTCTTTTTTGGCTACTCACGCAGCCCCGTCTGGCCTCAAACTTGTGTAGTAGAATACGATCTTGAACTTTTTAATCCCCCTACCTCCACCTCGCAAATGCTGGGATTACAGGCAGTTACCACCATGCCTGTGTATTATGTGGTGGTGGGGACTGAACTCAGGTTTTATGCTGAGTCTTGTGTATTTTTAATAGCTAATAGAAGAGGTAGACTCCCAGGCTGAGTCAGTTTGGTACTAATCTTACTATCTAATTTTAATGGTGTATAAAATACAAGAGAAAAATCAAAATAAAGGAGGAAAGATATATTTCTACACACAGTTTTGGAGGTTGCAGTCTGTGGTTGGTTGGCCCATTGCTGTGGGGCTCATGGTAGTGCAGCAGAACAGGACAGGACCACATGTTAGAGCAAAGCTGCTCACTTCATGGCTGCCAGGAAGCAAAGAGAGGAGGAAAGGGGCTGGAGTCATAGGCACACCCCCAGTGACCTAACTTCCTTCCACCTCCCAGAGGTACCTCTGAATACGGTCACAGACTGAAAACTAAGGCTTTAGTACATAGGTCTTGAAAATACAAGATGAGTGTGGTAGCTTACACCTGTAAGCACCTGGGGAGGTGGAGGCTGGAGGACTGTGTGTTTGAGTCCAACCTCAGATGCAGTGAGATCAGTTTTAAAGAAATAATCTGCAGGGTGTGGTGGTGCATGCCTTCGATCTCAGCACTCCAGATGCAGAAGTAGGCAGATATCTGTGAGATCAAAGCAAGCCCAGTCTGTGTAGTAAGCCAGCTGGGGCTACAGGGAGTCCCTGTATCAAAATAATAATTAATAATAATAATAATATAAATAATCTAAGCTTTAACTCTACCTTCTTATCAAGTACACAATAGCAAAATGTTATGTTTCTTTACATTTCTTAAATTGATCCCTACATATAAAGTATTTTACTCTGTTGCAGTTGTGAAAATTCCCGTGCTGTTTTTTCATAAAGCCGGTTATTTCACTAGGAGAAACGTATCCATTTGGCAATATTTTGTTAGGACGAAAAGGAAGGTGAGATTTGTTTGTACTTCCTGACGCACTCACACATTTTTCAGGTTTGGGCATTGTTTTAATACCATAATCAGTGCTTACCTGTGTGTCAGGGGAAGGGCAAGAAACAAACGTTTAAGTCAAATCAAGGTGCTTCTGAGGAAAAGGAAGTTGTATGTTCAAATGAGGGTGAGGGCTGCGTGCAGGTGAAGCACAGCCCAGCCCCACTGCAGTCCCATCATGCCCCACTGCAGTCCCATAGCTCCACTGCAGTCCCATAGCCCCACTGCAGTCCCATCATGCCCCACTGCAGTCCCATAGCTCCACTGCAGTCCCATAGCCCCACTGCAGTCCCACGGCCGCACTGCAGTCCTACAGCCCCACTGCAGTCCCATGGCCCCACTGCAGTCCTACAGCCCCACTGCAGTCCTACGGCCCCACTGCAGTCCCACAGCCCCACTGCAGTCCCACGGCCCCACTGCAGTCCCACGGCCCCACTGCAGTCCCACGGCTCCACTGCAGTCCCATAGCTCCACTGCAGTCCCATAGCTCCACTGGAGTCCTACGGCCCCACTGCAGTCCTACGGCTCCACTGCAGTCCACTGGCCCCACTGCAGTCCCACAGCACCATTGCAGTCCCACAACCCCACTGCAGTCCCATCATGCCCCACTGCAGTCCCACAGCTCCACTGCACTCCCATCATGCCCCACTGCAGTCCCACAGCTCCACTGCACTCCCATCATGCCCCACTGCAGTCCCACAGCTCCACTGCACTCCCATCATGCCCCACTGCAGTCCCACAGCTCCACTGCACTCCCACATGCCCCACTGCAGTCCCACAGCTCCACTGCAGTCCCATCATGCCCCACTGCAGTCCCACAGCTCCACTGCACTCCCACATGCCCCACTGCAGTCCCACAGCTCCACTGCACTCCCATCATGCCCCACTGCAGTCCCACAGCCTCACTGCAGTCCCACAGCCCCACTGCAGTCCCAAAGCTCCACTGCAGTACCACAGCCCCACTGCAGTCCCACAGCCTCACCGCAGTTCCACAGTCCCACTGCAGTCCCACAGCCCCACTGCAGTCCCACGGCCCCACTGCAGTCCCACAGCTCCACTGCACTCCCATCATGCCCCACTGCAGTCAGTCCCTAGCTCTGCTAACACACTGAGACCTGAGAGACTAGAGAGGAAGTTACTAGAAACCGTGAAGTAACAGGGAAACAAATGGGCCCCTGAAGAACCCTGTGATCACTGGCGGGGGCTGACAGCTGGTCTCTGCTCAGGAGGGAAGCAAGAGCGGAGGACCTGCACTCTCAATCCTCCCTTGCTCCCTCGGTTGTAATACTTTTTGCTTCCTAATGTCATTGAAATGTTGACATTGTATGCTTTGCTACAGGGAGTCTCTCGGGATTTCATTGTCTTGTTTATCCTAAACTCTGATTTCTCACTTCAAACAGCTTACATATTCTTTTTCTGTTTTATTCAAAAGATTTTCATTGACTTGACTTATTTCACAAGCTGGTTCATGTAAGCATTTATCACTTTGGGATCCCATTTCTTAATTTGCTTATTTTTAAGTTATATATTAATATGTATGGACTTCCACTATTTCTAAAATTAATTTTTCTTTTATTTCTGTCTCTTCTTGAATATTTGATATTCCATTCCTCTTTAATCAATGCTCAAGTGCAAGTGTTTACCTTCGAGTATCTTTGACCAAATAACATGGATTTTATGTGATTTTTTTTTTTTTTTTTGCTAAGCTGTTAAGCTTTTCTATTTTTCTTCTTAATCTTAGGATAGTTGGTGGAGAAGTTTTAAATATTCAAATGACTGAAGAAATTTTATTAAAATTATATTATTAATTCTAGTTTTAATTTTTCTCTCTCTTTCTCTCTTTGGTTTTTTTTGGAGACAGAGTATCCCTGTAGGCTCAGCTGGCCTGGCACTCACTATGTAGACCAGGCTAACCTTCTTCTCAAATAGATCCTCCTGTCTCTGCCTCCCGCCAAGTGCTGGGATAAAAGGTGTGCACCACATGCCCAGCCCCCAGTTTTGTTTTCAAGAACTAAAGAATATAACCTATATGGTCTCTAACTTCCAGAGGATACCTGTTATCTTACATTTAATGTTTATCATTTCCACCTTTATTCATTTTTTATTTTTTATTTTTAATTATGTGTATGGATGTGTGTCTGTGCTTATGAGTGCAGGTTCCTGTGAAGCCAGTGTCAGATCCACTAGAACTGGAGTCACAGGTAGTTGTGAGCTGCCTAACGTGGGTGCAAGGAACTGAATCAGGATCACCTGCAAGAGCAGTACATGCTCTTAACCATTGAGTCATCTCTCCAGCTTTTTTCAAACCTGCACCTTACTCTATGTGCCAATAACAAAACATATTGTTACGTGTTTTGAGATTTATATAAATATTATATTCTTTATTTGAAAAGCTTGCTTTTTTGCTAAACTTTATATTTTTAGATCCAGCTATGGATGTTAAGAATCATAGGCTAATTACATCAATTACAGACACAGCAAACGACATTGATGCAGTAGTGGCATTTTTATCTTGGGTTTAATCAATAGCTACCTAATTGAACTTAAAGCCCACTCAATGGGAAGAAATAAATCTACAAATACACATGGCTGGAGAGGTCACAGATCTTAGAGAAAACCCTAAGGCTGTCACATCCCTAGATAAATGAAATTTCTTACTATGTACAAAATATGGATCCTTATATTTACAGACAAGTACCCTAGTCAGCACTCATCAAAGAAGTTTCTTTTGCAAGAGATGGAGACTATTACAGAGTTCCACAGCTGGTCACCCACAGACATTGTCTGTGAGTTGCCCAAGTCTAAGTGGCACATCTGCAATGCAGCTCTACACCTAGGCTCATGAAACATAGAACAAGGGATAAAGAGGACACAAACGTATCTCTCATTTCTCATCAGTGAAGCTCCCTCATGCCACAGAGGGCCAGGAACACAAAAGATCAAAAACGCTCAAAGCATAGAGAATAAGAGTCTGCAGACTGGATCCTTGGACAGGACTCCATCCACCCAGGGATCAGGGACCACTGTGGAAGAGGGGGTGGAAAGATTGTAAGAGCCAGGGAGGAGGTACATGACCATATGGAATAGAGTCCTACAGGTTCCTGAGACCTTGCTCATATGAGCCTACAGCAATGGTGTCAGCATGCACAAGAAGCACGCAAACTCAAGCAGACAAAATCCCAGCACAGAACTGTGGGAATGGGCAGCAGACCCCAATCTCAGCAGAAGAATTATTGGCAGCTGATTACTACTGGGTGAGGAAAAGCTGGTCTTCTTAACTGGAGGGACTCTAGATAGGCTGACTAGACCTGAGTGCATGTACTTGCCCTGAAGGACGTCTGAGGATACTAACAACATGATAAGCCTTAGCAAATGACAGAATGTATGAATTCCAATGGGGGAAGTCTATGGGAAGGAGCCAGTGGGGAAGGGGTATAAAGATGATTACGGCTGATTAAGACATTCTGTGTGAAATATCCAATTCAATTAAAAAATTTACCCAAACAAGGAATCATAGGTTATTTATTTGAACTGCTTTAGAGTTTTCTGTGGCCTCTATAATCCACAGTAGATGAAACTATTATTCTATAGATGGGAGGATAAGTTGTGTACAGTGGTTTGCAAGTGTGCGTGATGCTACCCATACCCTTGTGTTTATCCCTTCCTCCATAAGAGGAAAAATTTCTGCTTAGGCCTGGGAACAGCAGTGATAGGTCAGGCACATCTTCACCTGAGTAAAATATCATCAAGTTGCATTCCAATCAATTATTAGAATCTTCACATTCTACTCTTGAAATATATTGAAGGTTTTCTTGCTTGTTTTTAGTCATCTAGATTTTATTTGAATACATAATTCTTTGAAAAATAAAAAAGAGTTTTTCTCCATGAATTATAAAGTCAGGTTCCAAACTGTAGTCTCAATATTATTAATCATAGTATTCAATATTATGTATGGTTTTTGTTTTCTTACTGACATGGATGTTTGGAAAAGTGTTAAGACTCTCAACTATATTCTTTTATTATTATTACATTTATTTTGTATGTGTATGTGCATGTGTGTGCATGTATGTGTGTATGTAGGGACGTGTGCAATGTGCTATGCATGCGGAGGTCAAAGGACAGCTTGCAAGAGTTGGTTCTCTCCATCTAAGTGAGTCCTAGGGACTGAACTCAATTCATTAGGCTTGACAGCAAGTGACTTTACTCACGCAGCCATCTTGCCTGCCCAAGATCCCCTATTATCTGTCTGTGCATTCCACTTCATACTTCTAATAAAATCTGGAGTTACCCAGTTGCCTTACCCTGCATCTCTCTTCAGCATGGAAGAAGCCAGAGCAGTCTGCGTCCTGATTCCCTATCAATAATTTGGGTAACCTTTTCAGAGGATGGTGTGATAACAATAGGAGGTAGGAATTGGCTAGGCAGTTAGAGTAAAAAGACCCTAAAGAAAAATAGCCAGTTTCTTGGCTAAAAGTCAAAATGTCCTTGGGCCTCTTAGCAAAATACTCTGTTCCAAAGGCCAAAAATGACAAAAGTATTTGGGAGCTCTTATCTAATCCCTAACAATACCCACACACATCAATACATACACCGCACAAGAAAGAAAGAAAAAGAAAGAAAGGAAGGAAGGAAGGAAAGAAAGAAAGAAAGAAAGAAAGAAAGAAAGAAAGAAAGAAAGGGAAAAGTACACAAAGTTGTTCAGAAAAAAGTGATGGGGAGATATGGGAGGTATTGGAGGGGAGGGAGTGGGTATGGATTTGATCAAAACACCTTATATGCATATATGAAATTCTCAAGTTTTTTTTTTTTTAATCTGGAGTTTCAAATTATATTTTGCTTTTTGTTTCAATGTGCATGTATTAGCTGAGCGTGGTAGCACACATTTTTAATCCCAGGGCTTGGGAAGCAGAGGCAAGCAGATCTCTGTGAGCTCAAGGCCAGCCTGGTCTACATAGTAAGTTCCAGGTCAGCTGGGGCTACAGGGAGACCCTGTCTCAAAAACAAACAAATGAACAAACAAACACATGCAATTATGAAATAATCATCCTGTTACAGTCATTATTGTTACCTATTTATTATGACTAATACCATCTTTATTTTTAATTTTTAGAATAATTTGTCCACTGTATCTCTTTGCCTTTGTTTAATTTCATAATGATGAGCCTTGTGTGAAGCAGGTCTCTCTAGGTAAAAGAAAAAAATTTCCCATCAAATGGAACCTCATTAATATGGAGATTTAGTTCCTTTATATTAAATGTCATAATTGCTACCTTTGCTGTGGCTCCAGCCAAGTTATTCTATGCATTCTATTCTTGATTTCTTTTATTATTCCGCTGTTATTCATCTGCAGAAATTATTTAAAAATCAAGTTTGCTGCTAACAGCAAATTTGATAAAAGATTTGAAATGACCTATATTAAATTAACTTCTGTGCTCATTAACAAACCAGTATAATTTTGCTCTCCTCTTTGAAAAGTAGAAACTCAAACTTTGAATGCCCATCTCTCTTTCCAATTCCAGTAAAATTTACTGCAATCAAAATAATACCAACAACAATCACTATGGTATGTTGAATACTTAACCTACACCAGTTTCTGTTTTAAGTACTTCATATATTGATTCATTTTACTCATACTACTGTTGTGTGGTAATTTAAATGAGAAATGTCCCCCATTGGCTCAAGTGTCCCCCATTGGCTCAAGTGACATACTTGGTCCCCAGTTGGTGGTGCAGTTTGGAAGGTCCTGAAATCTTCAGGAATATGGTCTTGGTGGACCAAGTATGTCACCAGGGGTGGGCTTTGAGAGGCTGTCGCCTTGTCCAACTTTGATGTTTCTAGTTGAAATGTGAGCTCCCGGCTTCCTGCTCCAGTGCCTGCAACCACAACACTCCTGCCATTATGGACTCTCATTCTTAGAGTCATAATAAATTCTTTCTTCCATGAGACGTTGTTTTCTAGGAGCTGGAGAGAGGCCTCAGGGGTTAAGAAGACTGGCTGCCCTGGCAGAAGATCCCGGTCAATTCCCACACCCATAAGGCAGCTAACAGCCATCTGGAACTCCAGTTCAGGGGATCTGAGCCCCTCTTCTGACCTCCATGGACATTGCATGACACAGGTGCACTTACATACATGCAAGCAATGCACTCATACACAAAAAATAAAAATATTTTTTAAAAAGAAGTTGCCTTCGAGCATGATGTTTCATCATAGCAACAGAAAAAGAAATTAAAACCAGTTGTATGAACTATTATTCTTTTTCGGTTTTTGGTTTGGTTTGTTTGGGGGGGCGTTGTTTGGCTGGTTGGTTTGTTTGTTTGTTTGTTGAGATAGGATGTAGCCCCAGGAGGCCTTGATCTCACAAAGATCCACCTGGCCTCTGCCTCCGGAGTGCTGGGATTAAAGGCATGTGACACCACACCAGCTTGAACTGCTATTCTTATTCCCAAATATAAGTAAGAAAATTGTGTCGCAGAGTTTAATTTGCCTTGCTCCTAAAACTTATTCTGTGTCAGAGCTCGACTTTGAACTCAGCAACTTTGGAATCAGACTCCACACATTTAACTACCATATTAAAATGGTTCCCTGAAATGTGATGATATATTGTTCTGTTTAATTATATAGATTCTATAAATTTCCCCTCAAGAAAATAGTATTTTTTAATATTTTTTATTTATTACTTTTATTTTATGTGTATGGACATTTTACCTGCATGGGTATAAGTGCACCCAGGTCATGGAATGCCCATAGAGGTCAGAAGAGGGTATTGGATCCCCTGGAACTGGAGTTACAGATGGTTGTTAGCCACCATGTGGGTGCTGGGAACCAAATCCAGGTCCTCTGCAAGAGCAGCCAGTGCTCTTAACTGCTGAGCCATCTCTCCAGCCCCCTAAAACTCAGTATTTAATTTCATGTATTTGAAGTTATTAAAACTATCTCAACTGAAACTCTCCTTCATGTTCATGCTCAGATATCACCGTCTCATCCTTGACTTTCATGTGTAGTATAATGTACACCCATCTCTTCTCTCAGATTTAATACTTTCCAGCACACTTATCATCCACCATAGCGTGCATTACTCTTGTTTCCTTCTGCAACTGCTCCACTAGAACACAAGCTTTTTGGGGAGGTCAGCACACAGCTCCATCGCAAGCACCTGAAACAGTGTCCAAGACATCCTCCCCATCTCCAGACACTGAGTGAGGAAACGGAGCATCAGTTGAGCCCAGTGGTCTCCACGAGATCTTTTCCGTTGCTATTTCATCACAACTGAGGTGTCTTTAAATCCTTTTCTTCTTCTTCCCTGCATATCTAAGGACTTTTTGAGATCACAATGGCAATGTCTGGTTATAGCATTACTTAATTTTACTTTCCCCTAGAAAACTATGTGTTTTTTATTCATCATCTTATAACTGTCCCTGACACAGAAAAATATTCTGAGGATAATTTCATTTTTATCTCTTTATATGCAACTTTTAAAATAATTTAATAATGGAGGGTTTTTTTGAGGAAAAGAATGTATAGCCTACCTTGTGGTCTTCAAAACTATGAAATAATACATGTATGTTGTTCGGGTGCTGGGTTGGTGACTCTTTGTATTATACAATCTGGAAACTGCTCTCAACCCAGAGAAAACTGCAGCATGGTCTACTTTTAACCACCTCTGCACAGTCAAGAGAAGTTTATTGGCCATTGAACTATCATGCAGATTAAAAGAGAAAGTAAAGAATAGCATCGTTAAATTTTAATACATGAACGGATAACGAAAATTGCTAAAGGATCGAGCAAAAAATTAGCTAAAGAGAAAGGCTGAGGGCTGGAGAGATGGCTCAGCAGTTAAGAGCACTGACTGCTCTTGCAGAGGACCCGGATTCGATTCCCAGCACCCACATGGCAGCTATGAACCATCCTTAACTCCAGTTCCAGGGGAATCTGAAGCCCTCTTCTGACCTCCACAGCATTGCACGACACGGGTGAACTCACATACATGCAGGCAATATACTCATACACATAAAATAAAAATAATAAAATATTTTTTAAACTAATAATTTAAAAGAGGCTAAATGTTTCTCTAAAAAGAAATAGTTCTTAATAAAAGTTAAAACTAATCTTAAGAACCTGCTGCTTGTAACCATTTACTTAATATTTTAAAACATTAGCTACCAGAAGACAAGGTCTGCTTTCTGTCATCACTCTGTGACTGCACAGCAGAGCCTATTATATCATTCTACCAACATAGGTGTTAACAGTGGAACAGTATTTGACAGAAAGACATCAAAGGCACAGTTAACTTCATACTAGGTACCTACAGTGGCAAAGATATTGAACCTTGACTGCACAGAGAGTTAAAAGTAGACCATGCTGCAGTTTTCTCTCGGTTGAGAGCAGTTTCTGGATTGTATAATACAAAGTGTCACCAACCCAGCACCCAAACAACATATGTGTATTACTTCATAGTTCTGAAGGCTAAAAGTCTCAAATGGGGTGACAGAGCCGGGTTCCTTGTGGAGACTCAGGAAGCATCTGTGCCCTTGCAGACACCACCTGTTTCCCTTGGCACTCCAACCTCTAACTGATTCTATCTCCTTCTCAGACTCTGATGCTCCTTCCTCACTCTCTTTTTAAAAATATTTATTTACTGTTTATATTTTATGTGTCTGAGTGTTATTTTATTTTATGTGTGTGCATGTTTTGCCTACATGCATGTAAGTGCACCTGTGTCATGCAATGCCCACAGAGGTCAGAAGAAGGCATCAGATCCCCTGGAACTGAAATTAGGGATGGTTGTTAGCAGCCATGTGAGTTCTAGGATTCGAGAGTCCTCTGCAAGAGCAGCCAGTGCTCTTAACCACTGAGCCAACTCTGTAGCCCCCCTCCTTACTTTCTCTTATCAATACCCTTAGGATTCCATCAGCACCAGCAGGATAATCCAGGATAATCTCTTCTTCTCTTCTCCAAAGCCTCAATTGTGGTTGGGGAGATAGCTTAATTGTTAAAGTGATTTCAGTGCAAGTTTGAAGATCTGAGTTCTATTTCCCAGAACTCATGTAAAACAGCTGGCATGGTGGTGTACACTTGTAATCCCAGAACCGGGATGACAAAGACAGATGGATTCCTGAGTTTGTTGGCTACCTAGCTTAGAGCTACACACCAATGAGAGGCCATGTCTCAAAATGAAGGTGCATGGTGCCATGGAACAACACCTAAGGTTGACCTCTGGCCTGTGCATACATGTGAGTGCACACACACATACACACACACACACACACACACACACACACAAGATCTTCAGTTGAATCACATCTGCAGCATCCCTTCCCATGTACTATAACTTAGCTACAGGTTTATGGGATTATGAAACACAATTGTCCGAAAGTCTTACTGTTCCATATAATATGAGACAGATGGGAATATGTTAAAAAGAGTAATTTAGCAGACTAGAAAAAGTGATGATTCCAAAAAAAAGAGACTGAAGAAGCCATGATAGCAAGTCCTAAAGAAATGAAAGAAACAGAACCCAAAGGCAGTTCTCCCCACAACAGTACCAGTCCATTTCAGGTGTTTGGTAAGTACTTGCATGTTCTACAGAGTCTGAAGCTCAACCACTTACTGAGAAGTTGTCAAGAGGCAAAGACTTGATTGCTGCATTTGCAGCATCCGTATCAAAATTAGACACAAGATTATGTGATAAAAAAATTAAAATATTGCCATAATTTAAAAGAAAGAGAAGTGGTATGCACCCCAATCTCAGCATTTGGGAAGTGGAAGCAGGAAGAACAGGAATTTAAGGTCATCCTCAGCTACATAGTGAGTTTAAGGCAAGCCTGGGCTACATGAGACTCTGTCTTAAAAACATCAGGGAGAGAAAGGGAAAGAGAGGAGAGAGGAAGGAGGATACCAAAATATTGGAATGACAAATATCTAAATAAAACCTGTGAAAATTTATAAAATATTGCCAAAGTAATATTTAAAAGAAAACATACTTTTCTAAGTATAGCAGACACCAGCCTAAGTCTTGGAAAAGAATAAAGTCAGGGAAAAACAAAAGAAAGAAATGGCATAAGGCAGGGCAGAAACCAGCCTTCTTGGGAAAAGAGGCAAAAATCAGTAAAAATTGATGAGCAGAAAGAGCTGGGAGGAAGGGGGAAGCAGGTGAGCCCAGCTCGTCACCTGGACCTCAGGATAAACTGACTAGAGAAGAGAACTTCAGCAGGAAGCCGTGGCTCTGGATTCCTGCACTGAAGAGAATCCAGGATCAATGGGGCATGACTCCTCAGAAAAAGTGGCAGGCAGGACTCAGTTTCCCGGGAGCTAAGAGAGCTGTTTACCGCCACAGTGCTCCCATTCTGCTGCTCGTGCCTATCACCTCAGGAGCCGACCCCTATTCTGAGCCAGAGGGGCATATTCACCAGAGGAAGACCTGTTCACTGCATCTGAACCCTTTGACTGCTCATGACCTTGACCTTCTTTAGTAAAACCACATAACAGGTAAGAGCTCTCATTCCTGTGGGTCTGACTGTCCAGTGTAGTCCTGTGCACAGTCAGTTCATTAAACCCTAATGTTATTGACCAATAACTAGGTCAAATCAAATAAATTATCTTTCAGAAGATTATTTAGAACAGGGTGCAGAAATCTCAGCACTCAGGAGGCTGAGGCAAGAGGATTATGAGTTCAAGATCAGCCTGGACCACATAGTGAAAGCCTGTCTCAAAAAAAAAAAAAAAAGAAAGAAAGAAAATAAAGATGATCTAAATTGTGACAAATATTCTCAGCTATGACATTGATTCAAACTAGGGGAACAACTATTTACAAAAACAGAAATCTCTTCCAGCAAAAAGAATCAGAAGAATCAAATAAATATAGTTAATGAGACAAAATATGAAATTACTATACAGTATTGTATAGTACTTCCTTATGAAGCAAGAACTGTATTGATTGCAAAATCTAAAAAGTAAACACCAGAAAAATTCTACTGGAGTCATATAAATAAGTATTATAAGAGTTGCCACTGGTTTCTGCTGGGATTGCAAACTAACACAAAGAAAATAATCTGCATGACTCAGCACATTAACAAGGGTCACATTTGACAAAAGTCTACTTCCAATGTTATTTAAATGAGAATTATCAAGAATAAGTTAAATCTACTTCTAATGTTGTCTAAATGAAAGTTATCAAGAATAATTTTTTAACTGACCTTCAAAGGGTGTTGCTATTTCAACTTATGTTGATGACTTAGCACAGGAAAGGCCCTAGGTTTAATCCCCAGTACCACACAGACCAACAAAAAAAGATCAAGTTATATGTTGACACATTTAATACACATCTAGTTGAGTTGTACTGGATAGCTTTAGTGTCAACTTGACACACCTGGGTTGAGGGATCCTCACCTGGGGAATTACCTTCATTGGACTGGCCTGTGGCCATGTCCATGGGGAATCTTCTTGATTGTTGAGTGATGTGGGAGGGCCCAGCCCACTGTGGGTGGTGCCACCCCTGGGCTGGTGGACCTGTGTTGCATAAGAAAACAGGCTGAGCAGCAGCCAGGGGAGCAAGCCAGTAAGCTGTGTTCCTCCATAGCCCGTGTTCCAGCTCCTGCCTCCAGGTTCCTGCCCTGAATTCCTACCTTGAGGTCCCTGATGAACTGTGACCTGGGAGATGTAAGATAAATAAATCCTTTCCTCCCCAAGTTGGTAGTGGTCAAAGTGTTTTGTCACAGCAATGGAGAGACAAACTAGGACATGAGTCATTCTCCTAAATAACAATGAATGAAGAACATTTTAGAACTTCTGCTTAATATTAGTAATTGCTGACTGACATCGTGTGTTTTTTATTTAAGCTTTTATTATTTTTATTTGTATAAGTGTTTGCTTACATCTATGACCATGCACCATGGTGTGTCCTCGGTGCCACCAGAGGCCAGAAGAAGGTGTCGGATCCCCTGGAACTGGAGTTATTAGACAATTGTGAGCTGCCATGTGGGTGCTGGGAACAGAACTTGGGTCCTCTGCAAGAATATCAAATGCTTTTAACCACTGAGTCACCCCTCCAGCTTCCCATGTATTAATATTGACAGTATTATTTAAGCAGGGAGAAAAAATAAGGGAGCATGCCTCAGAATGAAGATATAAATGAATCAGACTTTTAGATAGAGTGACACGTATTTATAAAGACAAATGAAGGAAACAAGGCATGGAACCATTACCAGCGACAATAACCCATCAAGCTCTAAGCCACCAAATTTAATTGCATCTCTCAAATGCTACCTGACTAGCATAATTCAGAAGCAGAGTGAATTTCACTGATAATAGAGGTCAACATATTGAAATGATAGAATATTCATTAAACTTAGGTCATTGAGTTCTGATTTTTTAAAATAACACAATAGAAAAAAGACTTCAAAACTTGTAACCATATACTATAATTCTGGTTGGGAATCCTAAACAGAGAACATCAATATCCACAGTTTTATAAAACAAATTAATGGCAATAATAAATTGCATTTACTGCTTAATATGTGTCATTATCTTATGGAATGGGCTTTAGGTGTGTTTTCTGCTTAATCACTATTCTTTGAGGTAAATTCAGTTTTAACTTCCACTTTATAGACAAGGAAATTGAGAACAATAGAGAGGAAACACTGCTGTAGTTTAATTGTGAAATGTTCCCCCATAGACTGGTGTGTTTGAACACTTGGTCCCCTGCTAGTGGCATTGTTTGGAGAATTTATAGAACCTCTAGGAGGTGGAGCTTCACCGAAGGAACTGGATCACTGGAGGCAGGCCTTGAGGCTTGACAGCTCAACCCATTTCCTGTTTGCTCTCTGCTTCCTGAGTGTGAATGCAATGTGACCAGCCAGGCTCCTGCTCCTGCCACCATGCCTTCCCTGCCTGTGCCATTCCTTCCCTTTGATGATGGACTCTGCCCCTCTGAACTATAAGTCAAAATAAGCCTTTGTCCCGAAAGCTGCTTTTGTCAGGGCATTTTTATCCCAGTAACCGAAACAGAATATTGGTACCAAGAAGTGGAACCAAGGCTGTGATGAACCTGACCATGTGGGTCGTAGGCCTTTGGACCTGATTTGCAAGAGAAATGTGGAAGACTCTGGAACTCTGGGCTGGAGAAGCTTTCCAGTGCTATGGTCTGACAGTCAGACTGAGAGACACAAGTGTCTCCTTAGAATATCTTTCATTTCTATCAGACCAGTTACATAATTAAGACAAATACTTTGTCTATGATTAAGCAATAGCATCTGACAGAGGCGGGACTCAAATGACCACATAGGCTACTTCATAAACTTATTGAAAAGAATAGAGAAAAATTGGCAACACATTTTTCCCCAAAAGGAACCAGTAATGAACTGAGTTACTTCTGGATATGCAGTTACGTTGGGGGAGCCAAGACAGCTTCTCTTATAAGAACCCTGACAAAGACACTAGAAGGTCAAACTATGGAAACAGCAGAGCACCTGCATACAGCCTCTCTATCCCAGAAGCCTTAGGGTATTGAAAAGTCTCCCACAGTGGCTGAGAGACCTCAGGGACTATCCTCCAAGGGAAAAAAGTGGAGCTATCAATTTTGGAAAGCCTTGGCCAAGATATGAGTATTGGTCACTTCTGCTATGTTTGTTGGGTACAGTCACTCACTCCTCCCAGAGCTAAGCAAGCAGAAAAAGAGGCTCATAAACCTCCTAGGACTAGAAATAACACTTAACCAAGGGGCCCAGATACTACACCTCAGACTCTACCCTGTACCACCAGAGATAAGTGTGGTGGGGACCCATTCTTGGATAACAGGACTCCTTCAACTGTCTTCACCCAAGGACAACCAACCTTCATGCCCAGCTATCCCAAGGTGCACAACAGTATGGGTGGCATCATCAGCACAAGCGTGGTGGAGACCCATTCTTGGATAACAGGACTCCTTCAAACTGTCTTCACCCAAGGACAACCAACATTCATGCCCAGCTATCCCAAGGTGCACAACAGTATGGGTGGCATCATCAGCCCCTCTGTCCTTCATTCAGGGTCAGGCATGCATTGCTGTCGGTCACCTTTCTCAGTTCTCTGGATCCTTTGTTTTCCGTCACATGAGCATTGCCTCTAATAAAATCTTTGCATATTTGACGCTATCGTCCCATCTCATTCTCAAAGGACTCATGTTAATGTAAAATTTCTCCTATCAGTGTGTGGAGTGTCAAAGGATACATGGCTGTCTTTCCCATATCCCTGCTTATTCCATGCCCTGCCCGAGCCCCCTCAAAGTGGTTGCCTTCACTTGCAGTGTCTCTGGCCTGTGGTCCTGCCTCTTCTCCAGCTGGAGATGACTAAATGCCCAGATTCCAGTAGCCCACAAGTGGAAAAATCATGAGATCTCCTTTCTTATGATTATGATTATGATTATGATTATGATTATGATTATGATTATGATTATGATTTACTGTGTGTGTGAACGTGCATGCACATTAGTATAAGTGCCCGTGGAGGTCACAGCTCAGACCTTGGAGCTGGAATTACAGGTGGTTGTCAACCATCTGATATGGGTACTGGGACCTGAACTCAATCCTTTGCAAAAGCAGTGTGTGCTCTTAACCACTGAGTCCTCTCTCCAACCCTGTGATGTCTCTTAATGTTAATTAAAGGGCACAGAGACCCTGGTCAGCTATATGAAGTGGTACTGCCAGAAGAGTCCCAGAAATCAGACTCAACATCAATAAGTCAGAGATACTGAGGAACAGAAACCAAATGCCACACAGAAGAAGCAGAATTGGAGAGACCGAGATTAAAGCCCACAAGCAAAAGCAGCACAGGAGGGCACCGTGCAAGCCTTGAGGCAAAGAGATACGTCCTCCAGAGCTGTCTGACAGATGCCTGTCTCTGTGAGGCCAGCTGTGATGTACAAGGTGCTGTGAGTTGAATTTTGCCTATCCCCAAAGGCATACACTGAAATCTTAGCTTCCTGGACCTCAGAATGTGATCAAATCTGGAAATAAGGTGCATGTAGATATAATTCATTCAAATGAAGTAATACTAGGGGTAGAGTAAGTTCCTAGCCTAATATGTTGGTGTCCTTGAGGAATCTAGGGACAGATACATGCCCGAGGAAAAACTATGTGATAATAAAGGCAGAGATAGTGGAGTGCTTCTACAACCAACGAATGCCATGCCATGGCAAATCAGAAAAACACCAGAAGTTAGAGGAGAGACCTGGAACAGACTCTTCCCCACAGACTTCAGACAGACCAACCTGTTTACACTTTGATCTTAAACTTAAAGCCTTCAGAACATTAAAGAAGTGATTTTTGTTGTCGTTTAAGCTTCTTGGTCTGTGGTACTTTGTGACAGCAGCTTTGGGAATTTAACCTAACTAATCCCACAGCTATGGGATCTCATTCAAGGTGGGAGGGGGGGATTCTATTTCTTGAAAAGCAATAATAGCATGAATCAAAATACCTGACTTCCAATGCCTTTGCTGAGTGGACACCCTGCTGGAACCAGGATTCTTCACAGAAATTTATTTTTAATCTCCTCCAGGACAAAGATAAATGAATGGGCTAAGTTTAAAAGTTCTCTTCTAAAGAATATGATGAAAATAGTTTTAACCTGAAAGACTTTAGAGGCAGATAAAACTAAAATCCTGCCAAGGATATTCTCAATAAGCAAGCTTGGACGCTTAGCTTTCAGCAACACTGTAGCCTCCTGTTCTTCTAGAAGCAGTCACCAATTACGTAGCAGTCATCTTTATATGGGATTGCTATTCATTGCCCAAATGAAAATTAGAGAATAAGTTTAAAAAAATTCTTGGTTTTAAACCAGAGAAACAAATGATCTTTTATTATCATAATTATTACAATAATTATTATTAATGAACTACAAGGTCATGCTCCACATTTAAAAACTGCATCTTTTGTCTTCAATAGCAAGTGTATGCCTCTAACCTGTACCACAGCTGCTCAGTTGATGACTGTGAGACAGGTGAGCAGCTTTCTTCTTAAGCATTTGCAGCGCCTTTGTCTCCCTAGCCCTGTAAATGAGGACAGGCATCCTGTTAAAAGTACTGTCTGTGAATCTAGCTAAAAGAGTTCTAAGTACCTGAATTTCTCACTTGGGGAAGTGAGTTTGCAGCCCAGGACACATCAAAGGGCCACCTGTAGTTACTGACGGCCACACATCCCCTTTCCTACCTGCTCCCCTGCCTCCTGCTGAGGAACCCAAGAGCCTGACTGCAGGCTCTTGCTAAACACTTCTCCCTTCCTCAAAGACCCCAACTCTGCCATGATGGGAGCTGATGGTACACATGTGGAGGTCAAAGGACAACTTGCAAGAACCGATTTTCTTCTTCTATAACACTATATGGGTCCCAGGGATGAAACTCAGGTCATCAGACTTGGTGGCAAGTGTCGTTACCTACTGAGCCACCTCATCGGCCTGAAAAGATAAATTTTTTTCTTAAAAAAAAAAAAAAAAAAAAGGCGACAGGAGACTGAGAAACAGGCAGATTCTGACCACATGTGGGAAATTTCTAACTCTCTTAACGGGAATACTCATTAATCATTCTAAGCACCACAGAAATAGAGTGTTTCTGAACATATAAGCAACAAATTATCTAATACTGTTCCTGATTTAGCAGGTGTGGAGTAGCCATATATAACACCTGACCATTTCTTGTTGTAAAATATTGACCTGAGAGTCCCACGCTTTTAACCAAGCAGCAGCTTTGAATATAAAACACCACAAATTAATGGGTTCATTTTGAGAGGCTAATAAATTGTCTTTTTAATATAGGGTACTCTAAACTCTGACTTCTGGAGAGACAAATTTTCTTACTTGAAACATGAGAATTAGAGTATAAAATATGCTTTCATAGGCACTGGCCTCGGGGGGTTGGGGGTTAATGGTACATGTTTGCTAAAGACCATTGTTTTATGAATCTCACCACTCCACATAAACAAACCTTTGACTCCCGAGGTTCAGGGATCATTGTGGAATAGGAGGCTGAAAGACTGTAAGAGCCAGAGCAGGGTGTATGACCGTAAGGAAAGAGAGATAACAGCAGATAACCTTGCCTTGTTCCTTGATCCAGTTGGACAGGCAGAATCCAGCCCTTCATAACTTCATACCATGTTTACCCAGTTGACCTTTATCATTTTTAAAAAATGAAACAGATCACTGCTTTGTCCTAAAACACTTAACATCCTAAAGCCAAACAGCACCTGCACCGGCTTCTGTTGTCACTCTTGGCTCCCACCCTGGGACTCTTCCACAGCGACTCTGGCTGTGCTGGTGTTTGGGCTTCCCCCACAACAGTGATGCCCCACTTTAGCTTGTTCACATGTGTGCTTGTGCCTCTGCCTGGAGTGCCAAGCCAGAGATGCAGGGCTCTTTCCTTCTGGTCTTTGCTCAGATTTCACCACACCTCACTCAACTATCTCTGCCCCTTTCTCCCGCCTGGTTTTAATTCTTGAACTCACTACAATCTGACATAATGATGCGTCTCTAGATATTTACATGTCCTGCAATTATCTAAGCTCCTTGAGGGCGGGGACTTCTATGACAGAAAATGCATATACTTTATGCTTTAACATTACTGAGTGTGATGCGGTGGTGAGCACCTGTAATCCTTACACTTAGGAGACTGAAGCAGGAGGGTCGTAAACTCAAGGCTAGTCTCAGCTACATAGTGAGAGGCTGTCTCTAAGTAAAAATAATAATAATGAAAATTGAAATTGCAGAATGAGAAAATAAATATCTGCTCTATATTTGAGTGTGAATGGGCATCTTCATAAAGTTACTATTTGATGAGACAGCGGGAAACAGAAACATGGTCAAAAGAATACAGAAGGTTCTGGATATGTTATAGAATTTAAACCCACTTAAAATGCTAGTCTGAGGATCTGGGTTTGGAGAGTAAAATATGAGATGAAACCTGATTCTGAGATGTAATTATCCATGGCATGACTGTCATAATAATGCCCAAGGAAGAAATCTCTGTTGGCATTGTGAGGGTCGTTTTTCTTAATAATTCAAGAAATACTACCCTGAACTTGGTCAAACCTACATCTCTTTCTACTCGACTACTGGTGGTGATTTTACTCAAGCACGACTGACTGAAAAGCTTACATTAAAGACTTTCTCCCTAAAAAACCATGTCTGACACTAGGGAAATAGCTCGTTTGATAAAGTGCCTTCAATGCAAGCATTAAGGCCTGAGTTTGGATCCCCAGCACGCATGTAGAAAGCTGGGTGTAGTGGCTTGCAATGACACACACCTATAACTCCAGCACTCAGTAGGTAGATCCCTGTGACTTGATGACCAGCCAGTCTAGCCAAATTGATGAACTCCAGGTTCAGTGAGATAATGTGTCAACAAGTAAAGGGGGAATGACAGTAAGATATCCAACGCCAACCTCTTGGCTCCACACACACCTACATGTGTATCTATACATGAATACGTACACACACAAACACACACACACACACACACTTTGTTGGACCCACTCTGGAAAATACATTACAATTTGTTTAACCTCATGAGTTCTAGAAAGTTATTCTCATCTTGATGGAACTAAAATGTATTCTAGGTGTGATTGAGGGTCTGGGGATATGGCTCCACAGTCAGCAAAGCGTTGGCAAGCCTGAGGAGCTGAGTTCAGATCCCCAGCATCCACAGAGAAAGCTAGGTGTGGTGCAATGCACCAGAAATCCCAGCACTGGTAGACAGAGGCAGCAGATCTCAGAGGCTTACTGGCCAGCCAGTCTAGCCAACTGGTAAGCTCCAGGTTCAGTCTCAAAAAATAAGGTAGATTCCGGCACTCAGAAAACAGAGATAGGTGATCTCTGTGAGACTGAGGCCAGCCTACATAGTGACTTCCAGGTCAGCTGGGGCTCCAGGGAGACCCAGTCTCAAAAAAATAAAGATAAAACAGTGGAAAGCAATAGAGGAAGACAGACAGCTGAGGTTGACCTCTGGCCTCTACATCTTCATTCACAGGCATACCCACCCAGATAGATGGATGGATGGATAGACAGACAGACAGACAGACAGACAGACAGACAGACAGACAGACAGATAGATAGATAGATAGATAGATAGATAGATAGATAGATAGATAGATAGATAGGCATGATATAACATTAAAATAGTGCTGGCTTATTAGCTGATTAAGATGAATTGTAAACTCTGTGATTGCTTACACATACACACCCTGGAAGGGTATGTGCATTTGTAGGGAATGTTATGAGGTGCTATAGTGTGGCACTTAAGTTCACCCCAAGGGCTTGTGTGCTCTGTCTGCTCAAGGCTTAGCCCCCAGCTGATGGCTCTGTTGGGAGCTTACTGGAAGAACTTGAAGCCTTGCAGTGTGCCTAGATGGGAACGTTGAGCCTTTGTTCCTTTGTTCTCTATTTTTGCTCCCTGGCTATCAGAAATGAGCAGCGTCTCTCCTCAACTGTGTGCTTCCTACCAAGACACTGTGCCTCACCACAGGCTGCCAGGCAATAGGGCCAAGCGACCATGGACTGATACCTTTGAAACTGTTAGCCAAAGTAAATATTCTTTCTTTTTTTTTTAATTGTTTATCTCAGATATTTTTCATAGTGACAGAAAGCTAACTGCCTGACATACATGGATTCCCAAATCTTGGCAAAAACAATATTAGCCCTGGATGGGGTATGGTGGTACATACCTTTAAACCCAACACTCAGGAAGCAGAGGCAGGCAGAACTCTGTGAGTTTGAGACCAGCCTGGTCTACATAGCAAGGTCCAGTCTAGCCAGGGAGATACACACACACACACACACACACACACACACACACACACACACTGGAAGGGTATGTGCATTTTAAATGGGATCTGTCAGCCATGGAAACAGAAAGAAAGGAAGAAGGGTTAACATTACATCCCCTGGAGAAGAAACCTCCAGCTTAGAAATGGGATTTGCGTTGCTCCTGAATTACATGTAATGCATATTCATCGTGGAAATGAATGCAGGAAGCATTTGTGGAGTCACATAATTAAGCATGAATGCAAGTTCTAACACGTTCTGGTTATTATAATGATGTGCAAGAGGAGTAACTAGCCAGAAAATTAAACTGGTCTTGTCCTCTGATAAAGTTTCCCTCTTTTCGTTTTCTGTCCGTTTTTAAATTGCTTATCTCAAATACTTCGCATAGTAACAGAAAGCTAACTGCCTGACACATATGTTGGAAATGACAGAAACAATATTACCCCTGGCCGGGGCGTGGGGGCACATCCCTTTAAACCCAGCACTCAGGAAGCAGAGGTTGTGTTACCTACAGGATTATTTTGCCAAGGCCATATCATGGGAGTTAATATCTACATAAAACCACATACAACAAATGGAATATTCTGGAGAAACTTTGAAAGACATGGAAAATTTCATTTCACTGCAATATGTGCAGACTTACAGTAGGTCTTATGGGCTCAAAACAATGTTACAGAGTGCCATGTGTAGTATCGTTTAAATAAGTTGAATTTATTAGTTCTTTCCACTAGAAAGTGGCCACCTACTCATGAATCCATGGCTATAATTCCAATAGTGGTTATTATATGGCTTAAGTCCCAGGTGGGTTTTGTTTTTTTTTTGTTTTCTTTTTTGGCTGTTTTTTTTCAAATACGACCTAACAATCAATGCAAATATTGAAAGTACATTACATATTCTCACTTAGAACTTTATATTAGCCAGGCATAGCAATACACACCTGTAATCCCAGCACTCAGGAGGATATGCAGGTCAAAGGATTACAAGTTTAAGGACAGTCTGAGAGCTACATGTAAGACCCTGACTCCAAAAAAAAATCTCCTTTTTCCTTGCTTTTTAAAAAATTATTTCTATTTTGTGTATATGAGTGTTTGCCTGCATGTATGTAAGTGCACCTGTGTTGTGCATTGCCCACAGAGGTCAAAAGAAGGCATGGGTCCCCTGGAACTGGAGTTATGGAGTTAGCTACCATGTGGATGCTGGGAATGAATCCAGGTCTTCTGCAAGAGCAGTGAGTGTTCTTAACGACTGAGCCATCTTTCCAGCCCCCTAACTTCCTCTTAAACAGTCACTTGCTACTTGATCTTGATTGCCAGTCTCAGCAGCTGGATTTATTTTCTCAGTCCACGTGGCACATCACCTCACGGAAAGGACTGTAATTTTGTTTCAGCCACTGATAACATCAATCAAATATGTAGAAAATCACAATTGTTCCTTTCCAAGAAGGTATAATATGTTCACCAGAAACCGTGAAGTGTACTACATATTTTGTTGTTTTTCTTTTGCAATTTTAGATCAGGGACGATCAATGTTTAATTGGCTGTGTGGAATTTAACATATGTTTTAAGAATCATAACATCCAGCCCCAAACTGAAAACAGCACTAAACACATGTTCTCCTCATTGCAGAATGGCAGAGAAAACTTTTCTATTTAGACACAGAAGCAGTAGACCCAGACATACTACTAAACCATCCTAAGGGAAGAGTTCCCAGCATTCTTGCAGGAGAGAGTGCATCTGAGAAAACCGAGGTTTCAATCGTCAACTGTTCTCAGCTAACTCTACGCTCCAACTTAAGTACAAAATTCAAATATTAGTCACTTACAGCCTTAATTTTCTTAATTTCCTGTTGCTACGGCAAAAAGCAACTTCAGGGAGTAATGGTCCATTTCAGCTCATAGTTCAACACACAGCCCATCATGGTGGGGAAGTCAAAGCAGCAGGTGCAAGGCAGCTAGTCACACCACATTTGAAGTGAAGAAGCCAAGAGCAATGGATGAATGCATGCTGGCTCTCAGCTCACATTTTCTACCTTACATATTCCAGGATGCCCCTGCCCAGAAAATGTTCTCGCCCATACCGAGTAGGTCTTCCCACCTCAGTTAAACAGCAATTAAGGCTGTCCTCCGCAAGCATGCTCAGAGGTCCATCTCCGAAGTGATTCTAGATATTGCCAAGGTGACACAAACCATCACACTTGTATATGATTAAAGATTTATCTCATACCAATTTTATTTTAACAGAAATAATCCTCATAAGGAATGAAGGTATAGCCCAAAAGAACCTTTCTGGAAAATATAAAGATCAATATCTTAGAAATACACTGCATATGCAAGAAATCTTTATAAATATCCACAAAGTCAAGGGCTAATGATGTAGTTCGGTGGGTGGAAGGCTTGCCTAGTATGCGCAAGACTGGGTTCAGTCCTCAGCACTGTGTAAAATTTAGTTCAAGGCCAGCCTAGGTTACCTTGCCTCAAAGAAAAAAAAGGACAAATATCTACAAAATCAACCTTTTCTTTAGCCATAAAATTAATGCATTAATGGTCCAACAACTAGTACATTATTTCTCTAAATGAAAATATTATTTCTTTATCTGTTGTATGATACTGTTCATGGGGAGATGTGAACCAACATCCACTCACCCCAGAAAGGGAACAGATGACAGACCAAAGTAAGGATACCACGAAGTCCAACTTGGTGAATCAATGGGTTTTATTGGGGTTACTTAGAGGAGCAGAAATGACTCAAAGACAGCTGTGTCATCAAAAACCCACCCCAGCCCTGTTGACAGCTCATGAAAGTCAAAAACCTGAAGCCAGAGTTAGAGAGGGTCTCCTTCAGGTGACTCAGTTGGTCTGAGCCTCTTCCAGGGGGCTTGGTTGGTCCCTGCTTCTTTCAGGCAGCTCATCTTGTCCTTGGCAGTCCTTAAGGCTTATATATGCTTGGGGAGGAGGGATGTAAAGAACCTGGTCTATTTCAGAGACTTCCTAAAGCTACTGAGTTGTTGATTTCCTGAGCATAAGGAGCCTCCCTGCAGGATATAATGTTTTACGTCCCCTTAGGACACCCTGTTGTTTACCTCCCTTTAGACACCCTGTTGTTGACCTTTTCTACCCAGCTTCCCTCCAATATGGAAGGTTCTATCTGGGAGGAAATTGCTGCACAAAATCACGGTAGGAACTTGCTTATCTCTTTTATTTTCATTCCTTTATACGATTCCTCTGCCTTTATCTCATTTTCCACAGAAACTGAGGCAGTAGATGAAGCTACTATATATAATTATAGAATATTAAGATATTATAAGTCCTATGCTTGAGACTGTTTATGTCTAGTAAACAAAATAAATCTAGTAATCTTAACCACATTGAAGAAATTAAGCTCAATTTCTTTCCTGAATCTTAGGACTTAAAACACTGGTCTTCATCTACTGAAGATGACACAGTATATGTAGTTTTCAATCCATTTACAGGCAAAGGATTGATTTTACTTTAAAATGTTGTCATTGGATGAACTCCGTCATTAGCTATGTCTTTGATAATTCTTCTTTCTAGGAATTGGCTCTCACCATATTTCAAAGTTTACTACTTTATCCTTTGTCCTTTGCCCGGGTCTAGCTAGTACTTATCACCTCAATTAATCAAAATGAATTAGACGGTGGAGGTAAGAAAAATGCCACTGACTCACAGGACAGTGTACAAGTCCCTTCAGCTTTATGTTTGTTGTAACATTTATCGTAGCGGTCGCTTTAGCTAGTGCTGGAGAAAAACCTCCAAGCCAATTAAATTGCAAACACCTGACAAAACTGTATCAGAATCCTAATTTAGCATCATTTTGTGTTCATACAAAGACTAAAGAGCTAAAATTTAATCTAAAAATTTTGCATCCATTATTCATTTCTGGCTAGTGTTCTGCTATTATGCCCAGAAGAAAGTGGTTAACGCATGTGAAACCCCAAGGTCAAATTTATTTTGGATACAACATAATGTACTTCTGTATTTCAGACCACTGCCATGGTATGAATACTTAATGTCTTCATAGCATTGAGTTCATATTCAGTCACAGTTTAGAAAGTATTAGTGCTTATACTATGCTAATGTGTAGATCCAGGAGTCATGGAACAGTAACAAAAAAGGCCACAACTCAGTGACATTTCAAATATTGCATGAAAGAAAAGGATTATACATTTTCATTTTTAGCATATTTCAAGTACACGGTAACTTCTCCCATCTCAGTCGTCTCACAGGGGAAGAACATACTGCCGTTTCTACTTGTAATCCCCTTCTATTTTCAAAGAACCTTAGCATAACACAGCTTTAACTCATTAACTGTGGATATCCATCACTTTTCAAATATGATACACTTCATTGAACTTGACTGCAATGTGAATTTATCCAGAATAAATCCTAAAGTTTTCAGTGACCTCCCAAATATAATAGAAAAAGTGATAACACTGAAAAGTTCCTTCTGTAAACTGTGCCGTGAAGGAGGTGGAAGAGGACGGAAGAGCTGGGCTCTGAGAGGTTCCCTTGGGGTGGAGCCCCATGTGGCTCTACCATCAGCTTGAGACAGCTACAAGCCTGATGCTCAGCTCCAGGTAAGAAGGAGCCCAAGCAGGATGACAGAGGCCATAGAGAGACAGTTTCCCATCAGGAAACTCAGCTTCTACTCCAGGGCTATTATGGTTTGACTATGAAATGCCCCCAGGACATTCATGTGTTTTAACATGTGTCCCTCAGTAGATGAAGGTGTTCTGAGCAATCATAGAACCTTTAGGGGGTGGAGCCTTGCTGGAGGGTGTAGGTCAATGTGGGCGGGCTTTGGGTTTACAGTCCCTCCCTTCTTCCTGTTTTCTCTTTGCTTCCTGTTCCACAGGTACATGAGGAGGCAAGAAGTCCTAACTACAGCCTCCCACCACGATGGAGCCAGAGCTATGAAGGCCTGTATCCCCTCAAGCTGTGAGCCAAAGAAAACCTTCCCTCCATTAGATTACTTCTTGTCAGTTTTCCATCACAGCAGTGAGAGAAGTGATGCAAAGGGCTGTGGAAAACTCACCTATTGATAACATGCATGCTGAAAATCACATGCACAGTTTTTAAATACTAACCACCGAAATCCCAAAACTCTTCATGCCCAAAGTTTTTGTAGCAAAACTGAACTGACCTGAGGCATTTGGCTGCAAAAGATGGCAGATATCAACATGAGGTTATTTACAGACTTAATTAATACCAGTTTTGGCAAATACGGTTCCGTGCCAAGCTATGAATCTGTTTGATCACAGGGCACTCCAGGTCTTGCTGAGACTGTTTACTTAATGCATTATATTTGCATGCTGTTGCCTTCTGAATTCCAGTATTCAAAATACATACCACAGGGGCTGGAAAGAGGGCTCAGCAGTTGATCATTCTTGCTGTTCTTTCAGAAGACCCAAGTTTAGTTCCCAGTACCCACATGGCAGTTCATATCAGCCTGTAACTCCAGTTTCAGAGGCTCTAAAGCCCTCTTCCCTGCACCCATGTGATGCACATAAACTCACAAAGGCAAACACACATACACATAAAATAGTAAATAAATCTCAAAGTACATCTAGTACCAAGAGAATTAAAGAAAAAAAGTACTTTATGAAATTATAGGTATATAAGTTTACACTCTTGATCTGCTAATTATTATGTAACTTTGAGTAGATTATTTAACTTCCTTGAACTTGGTTTTTTTTATTTATGTGTGTCTGTGTGAATGAATGCCACATGTGTACAGGTGCCCTCCAAGGCCAGAAGAGGGCATCAGATACCCTGGACTGATGTTATAGGCAGTTGTGAGCCTCCATGTGGGTGATAGGAACCAAAATCATGTTCTCAGGAAGGGTAGCAAGTGCTCTAACCCTGAGCCATCACTCCAGCCCCAGTTAAACTTGATTCTTTATCTATAAACATGGAGACATCGAACAGTACAACAAATGCTTTGACAGTATTTTCCTAACTTGACAATTCCCTTTTCAATATTATCTTTCTCTATGAGTCCACTCTCTTCCTGTCCCCACCTTCACTGAATAACAGAATTTAAGTCTCAGATGTTTGCCCCTGTCCTATAGCCCAGCTACAGGCTCCATCTAATAGAGCTAAACCACACTTATTTGTGCTGTGTCACAATTCAGGTATGTGGGGCTCAGTGAAACAGAGCCCAACTTTTTCTTCTCTGGAAGCAGTTGCATATGTATGGTATGGGAGAAAAGCCCCCAGACTCAGAGATAGACAAATAAAATAAAAACAGCAGATGTGTGAGAAAAAGAAAGGGCATTCATATCCACTATTCGTGGAAGACCATGTCAGACCCACTCCTTAACATGTTTGGGTGATAAGCATTTGAGTTCAGTCTAAATCTCCTCCCTTGGTTTTTTTAAGTCCATAAGGAAACCGGAACTTTGTAACACTCGGGAAGGAGTGAGGAGCACTAACCTACTAGTCAGGAGAGAAAAGGTCAGTCAGGAAATCAGGAAATGGTTTCCATAACAGATCATAACACAAACATGAAAATTCAATGCTTTTGTCCAGGAAGTCAAATATTGTGAATCTTTTCAGTATTAAGATTTTAACCAGCTCTGTGAGCTACACACTGACTCTTTCAACATGTACTAGTAGGAAAATGTCCAGTAAATCTTTCTCAGATGTTAAATGTAACATGCTCAGTAGTGAAAAGCATAGCAACATGCCAAAACTGAGAGTCTGGAGAGACCTTGAGAACAGTCTAATATCCTGATAATTCCTCAAATAAAACATGAAGCCCAGAGAAACTTAGTAACTAGATTAAATTTCAACAGCCTACAAAAATGAGCCAGAAAGATTCAAATCTCCTGTCTAAGAAAATAATAAACCAGAGATGGCGGTTCCTGATTGTAATTTCAGCATTTAGTAACTGACTTAGGAGGATTGCTGAAAGTTCAAGGCTAGCCTGGGATACAAAGTGAAACCTCATCTCAAAACAAAAACTACACAAACATGGCTGGGGCTGTAGCTCACTTGGTAGAGTGTTTGACTAGCAAGTACAAAGCCCTGGGTTTCATCTCCAGTACCCCATATCTGGGCACAGTGGTGGTGGTGCCTATAACCCCAGCACTCATGGGGTAGAGGCAGGAGGATCAGAAGTTCAATGTCAACCTCACCTATATAGCAAGATTGAGGCCAGACTAGGCTACACAAGACCCTGTCTCAAAACAAACAATAACAAAAATAATTTTAATTAATTAAAAGTAGTCTCTATTGGAGAATACCAGTATTCAAATTGTCTTTATGCATGAGATAGCAATTAAGAGAAAAAATGTGGGACGTTAAAGATGAGAGCAAGGTGGTTCTGTTATTGACTCAGGCAAAGCAAAACCAATTCTAAACTGCTTGTACTTGCAAGATACTACAATAACGATATGGTCCTTTCCATATAACCTAAAAGAAATGTGATTTCCAAAGAATGAGATGGGACATTTGATGCTTCAAGTGTCTAATCCAACGGTTTTACATATTAAATGAAATACTAAAGTCAAGAGAGTTTGGTCTGATGGCTCAAGATTTGAGTATCTGGTATATTTATACATCTGGTCAAGTATATTTTTATATTCTAGAAAATGATATTTTTCTCTGCTTGGAATCGATCAGGAATTTTAAGTTGATACACACCAGCGGTCTTCCACCATTTCTGACTGTTCAGACGTCTTCTATGTGCCCAGTGTAAATAAGTGATGAGAGCCAGAGGCCGTGGGCCTTTGCTATAGCACTTGACAGTGAACGTGATTGTGTAAGATGCAGCTCCTCTTGGGAGAGAATTTATCCAAAAGGGGGTGGAGTGCTATCAGAATACTCTCCAAAATTCTCGCCCTCTTGCTTTCAATCTTTATTGTTCCATCCCTAACGCATCCTGATTAGGAAATCCCTCGTCCTTTTTACTCATTTATATCATTTCGATTCTTTCCTCCTTTTCCCTAGATTTGTCCTTTCTTTGTCAAAATTTTAGGTATCAGTTCTCATTAGAACCCATTCAGTATTATTGAGGTTCATGTGTTCAGTTCTTTGGACTAGTTATCCCTGGACTTGCCCTTTGCTTCAAACCATGCGAGGTATAACACACAAGCACATTGTCTTTTGAGAAAAGCACTTTTCCCACCATGGGACAGTCTACAGTCTATCGGCAAACTTCCCTCAAAATCTCTTATAAAACATTAGGGAGTGATTACTTGAATTACAAAGGACTTTTTAAAAAGTGACTCCCTTGATGTATGTAAGTGTTTATTTAAAAAACTCCTGGACTGCTTATAAAGAAAGTGATCAAAACAGCCACTAAGAAATAAAGGTCAATCCTCAGAGAAAAACCCACCAGGACAATCCAAGATAATCAGTGGGAAAAATGCTTATAAGTGTTCATCAAATCATTTAGACAAAGCAAAAACATCCTTTTCGAGAGACAGCAAAGGTTGGGCCATCTTAATTGATGAAAGCTCTGCTTGCTTTAGGTATAAAGCAATCCTGCTACTTCTGATTAATTAAACATCATCCATTACAATACAGCTTAATGGTTGCCAAGAATCAGAAAAAGCAGCAACCTTAATTAAACTCAGTGGGTGACAAAGGGAAAAAAAAATCTGTACAATCCAAAACAATACCAACAAAGGCATAAAAATAGGAAGAGGACTTGTCGAGAAGAAGGAGTTCAGCAGGAATAGGAGGAGGGAAATGAACCAGGCTAACACAGTTGAAAATGCATTATATACATGTGTGAAACTGTCAAAGAAGAAAAAACAAATAAACAAGAAGAATCAAAGAACCACTATAAAAACTCTATACGGGGCTGAAGAGATGGCTTAACAGTTAAGAGAACTTGCAGTGCAATCATGTAGACTGGAGTTCATGTCCCAATACCCTTATAACAAGCTGGACATCCCAAACACACTTGCAACTTTAGCTCCAAGGGAGGCAGAGACAGGAGGATGGATGGAGCTTTCTTGCTTCCAGCCCAGCCAAGAATCTTGAGGCTTAGGTTTAGGGAGAGATCCTGCCTCAAAGGAACAGGCAGAGAGTGACAGGTAAGGATATCCAACACCTTCTTTTGGGCTGTGTGCATGCACACACAAGTAAACATTTGCTCATGCACAGAGACATGTACATACATATAAGGAAATCAATAAATCTTTTCTTTAAATCTCTATAGGACACTGAAGTATATTCTTTATACATTTAACATGTCATTTATTTTTTAATTTTTTAAAAATTCATTTAGTATCAGTAGCAGTAATGGGGCATGCATGCATATGCCCAGGCCATAACATGCATGTGGAGGTCAGAGGACAACGTTTGGGAGGAATCACACTCAGATCATCATGCCTGGCAGCAAACGCCTTGACCCAGTGAGCCCTCTCGCACCCTGTAGCTTCTTTCGGTATTGCCAATGAGTCAACACATCCCAATTTCTTTTGAAACAATTGTCACAGACTATTTCTCCACAAAGTAAGTAAGAATTATTACAGCCTTTTATAATATATTGTTTATGTCATAGAATTAAGGCCTTCTTATAAACAATGAATTTGCTTTATCCCAGAGGTAACAATATTATTAGAAAGGCATGATTTAAATAATAAATGTAGCATGTGAATGTATTATATTCTGAGTTTGAGGGAAGGAGATATTCCTGCAGTAATTTTCTTTCATGTTACTAATCAGTTTTCTAGGTAACTGTATAAATTCTTTGAATAACACTAGTAAACTTAAAAGAGCAATGAGATTATGCTGAGTTAAAACTAGAGTTTAGGGAAAACCCATAATTCAGAAATGGATGACCCAGGTAGACTTCAGACTCATGCAACATGATATAAATTTACTAAAGTGAGAAAATATGAAAAGTTCATTCTTGAACTTGCACTAGATATTAGTTTTTAACCTCATTTCAATGCATTGTTAATTACTTTTCAGAAATTAGAATTATTTTTAGCAAGATCAGACTCATGACGGGCCTATTCATATTCATCAACTTCACATTTATGTTTTGCTCCTTAGAGACTTGGTCTATCATAGATCTTTTACTTGGTCCAAGTAACCTCAACACTAGAAAGAAATTTCCAGACAGAATTTATTTGGTCGATCATAGACCTTTTATTTGGTCCAAGTAACTTCAACACTAGAAAGAAATTTCCAGAGAGAAATTTCAGAGGGAACTTATTAAGTCACATTGAACACACTTGGTAATACTGAGAGTGGTAGAAACTAATAGCCGAAGGTAAAAAGAATTAATTGGGAACTCAAACCCTTCTATTGCGTTTATTTCAGTAACAAAATCACCATATTCACTCTACAATCACTGATAAACTGCGTCCCTACCCCCAAAAACCTTGTGTCGCAACCTGCCAAGTACTGAGAATTTGCATAAGGCAGTCATAGCTAAACACCAACAAGGGAACAAACGTTCCAGTCTGTGCTTCTGTTGGAAGGGGTGTTACAGTAAGCCAGCCAGCCAGGAGTAGCAGAATTGATTGGGTCAGTCCCATCAAATGTGATCTTTATCCATCAATTATTCAGAAATCTTGAATGTCATCATAATAGCGGAAGTCTGCATAAATCTGAGGCTTATGAAACCCGCAAGATCTGAGGTAATGCTGGAGTCCTTTGGGGACAGAACCAAATAACAAGGGTCAAGCCCCAGTGACCGAAAGGACTTGAGAAAAGAGGGCGGAAAAAGCTAGAGCATTACGAGAGTCCTCTGTGGAGATCTGAGTGGGTGGAGTGTTTCAGCAGCTGCTTTGGGTGCAGACCATGTCAACAGCAGAGGTGTGCTGCTTATCTATTTTCACCCCAAAGCTCCTGGCTTAAGCATCACATTTATTTAGCATGCGAGTCAGTGGATTAGCAGTTCGAACTGAGGTTGATTTGGCAGTTCTGGTCCGAGCAGGACTCTCACAAGCCTGACGGTGAACTACAAGTCAGCAGATTTTGATGGTCTCTGCTGGGACCAGAGCAATTCAGAACTGGGTCTCTTCTACAACAAGCTAGCCTTTCTCATTGCAAAGTCAGAGAAGCCAGAGTGAAAGCTAAACCACACACATGCATTTTCAAGCTCCTGCTTACCTTGTCTGTGCCAACCTCCCCCTGCTCAGAGCACGTCTGCTTATTGCCTGGATTACCCATTCCTGACTATACTTTCTCCCTTAAAACAGGTACAATAGCCAAACTCAAGAAATGGATTCTGCCTCATTAGTGGGAAAATACAAAGTCAGAGAACCTAGAGTGCCCAGTTCTCTATTATACGCCCTTAAAACCCATCCCAAACTTGTAATAGCAAACAACCACCATTTAATCTGCTTCCTGCCTTCTACAGGAAGTCTTCTATAGCTCTTTTCTGAGCTCAATCAACAGCTGAGACTATGTAATATTTGATGTCCTTATATAGTGTCCGACAATTGACCTGGATGTCAGCTGGGCCATATATAAGACTACACTAACCCAGGATGTCCATGGTGGCTGGTTGAAAAACTGGCAAGAGAAGTCTAGCTCCAATGCACAATTAATTGTTTTCTTTAATGCTTGCTGAGATTCCATTGTCCAAAACAAGGTGTGTGCTTAAAGAACTCACAGAACAGTCCCAAGATCAGCATTAGAGGAGATTACACTAAGCATGGGTTCAGGGAGATGTGATTCCTGGGGACTGTTAATGTGCTAAACTACAACAGATACAAGTATAACTTAGGTGGTCAACATAATGGTACAATCAATGTAATCAATATGCAATACATGACACATTAGAAGAATTTTTAAAGAGTCCTTAATAGTAATATGGCTGTATTTTCTGTGACATTTCAATGAACAGTAATAGTGAATTTACTTTTTTAAAGTTTCGGTTGCTGCTGGAGAAATGGCTCAGTAGTTAACAGTACATACTGCTCTTGCAGAAGACCCAGGTTCAGTTCCCAGCACCCACATTGGGCAGCTCACAACTGCCTGTAACTGCAGCTCTAGGGGATCTGACATCCTCTTTTGGCCTCCATAGGTAACTACACTCACATGCACAAACCTATATACAGACATACACATATACATATAATTAAAAATAAAATCCTTTAAAAAGAAACATCTTGCTGAGCTTTACTATGCAATGCTATTTTCTTTTCCCTTAGTAGATACAGTTTTCAACATCAACAACATAAAGGATTTAAGATGCTTTTAACTAATCCAGTTAGAGGTAAGCCTTTAGCTACAGAAGATGTTTCTTGAATTGCAATTCCTGCAAAGCTTGGCTATCAACATGCACTTTTACATACTAATAACTTGGTTTAAATATACCAAACAATTATCATTTGTAATTATTTTTTCTGAATAAATATGACCACAAAACCTTGAAAAATGATGTCACCATGAAAACAGAAGGAAAAATAGTAACTAAGTGTCCTCAAGGCTGCGCACTGCATTTCACAGTGAACTGTGTCATTTCATTATAGCTCACCAGTGCAGGAAAGATTCTCCACCCTCATGTCTGAAGCATGATTCTACCTCACTTAACAAGATTAATTGATTTAAGAAAGACACCTGGCCTCAGCTGGGCCAAAAGACTTTTCTATCATAAGAAGTCAAATTTTGAGAATGAGAAATTCCAACCAAGGTCATTGGTTGTTGAATCAGATGACCGGGGTTGTTCACCTGAAATCACTGAAGCCTGTCCACTTCCTGCCTCTTTTAGATATTTAACCCTGGTTTGGATTTCATAAGGTATTTTAAGATTTATTTCCATTAAGCTCCCTCCTTTATTTCCTTTTATCTCATTTAGAACAATTAGATTTCTTCTGTGTAGTGAATGTCTCAGTGTACCACTCAACAGGCCCTTGAGGAGCGAGACACTCATTTCTCCTTCCAGGGCAAAGCTACACAGCCTCCAGAAATCCTTGGATGAAGGGCGCTATCAGGCCCTTCCCTCGAGCCATAGCATCATTTCCAGAAAAGACCCAGATCAGCTACATGATGACAATTTCATCTCCCTGGATTCTTTCACCTCTCAGATATGCAGCAAAACTAACTGACCAGCATCAATGCATATTTCAAGTGAGGAAGGTCTTTCATACCTAGCTTTTCCTATCCAGTCCTACTCTACAAGAGCTTAAAGAGCATCTGGCCCCCTGAGGTGGGACTCCCCCTTAATACTGCATTGGGTTGAGACACATCTTATGGAAGAGCAGATATAGGAGGGGCCTCAACCATGGATCCATTTCTCTTTAACTGTCCTGGAAAAAAGTGAAAATATTCTAAGGAGAGACCCTTTGGCTATCAGAATATTGAAACAATGAACTCCAAGAAATTGAAATTTATCTAGGAATCTCATGTGGAGTAAGGCAAGGCTGGTGTCTGGTGGCCGCCAGAGGAGGAATCTGTCTCCCAGGAGATTTCACAGTTCTGACCACGAGTCAGACCACTTTGCAGGATAGACAACAAAGGGCCAATGATTACTGGGACCACACTTTGACAAGCACTGCTCAGCTATGCAGATCTCTTACCCCCTATTCAAACCTAAACCTCATGTTCAGTATCGTATCCCAAAGATGGAATTGGACATCATTAAGCCTCTTTATGTGTTCTTTCCGGTGTCGCCTCACTGACTACATTTCCTCCCTCTCTGCTTTTCACTGATATTTGTCTTTTTTAATTGGCGTATCGAGGACAGGTGGGTGTGCCTAACTTGCTGCCAGAGCCCTAAAAACCATGGTAGCACCCTCACAGGCCACACCAACAAAAGCTAGCAGGCCGAAAGAGGTGGAAGTCTCTGGAAGGCACAGCTGAGGGAGGCACCAACTTGAAGATGCCAGTGAGGATAGGGCACCACCACAGAGGACCCAGCATAGGCGCTAAAGCAATTGCTGCAGCACTGGCAAATCCCCATGGAGCAAAGTACAGGGGCGCGGGAATCAAAGGACAGGAACAGCAGCACTGTCTGCCTCACTCCCACTCAGCACTTGGAGAATCTGCTTGCCCGCCCCGTTCCCACCAGGGGACTCCGCTGGTATAGGAGATCTGCTTGGAAGACATGAATGCTTCCATCCAATAGAGTAACCTACGGCTGCTAGCCATTTCAGGATCCATGTCCCAGGCAACTAACCACACCCAAGCTTCAGGAGGAGGCAGCTGCTCTTCTACATGTGAACAGGAAAGATGCATTTGCAGTGAACTGACTGCTGTGTTTACCATTGCCAACTTGCGTATGCACGTGTATGTGTGATGTATGTGTGTTTGTATATATACGTGTATGTGGTGTGATGCTTGTGTGTTTATCTCATGTGGTTTTATGTGTGACATGGTGTGATGTTTATATGTTTGCACGTGTCTATGGTGTTTGTGCTTACATGTGTGTATGCTAATGCATACACATAGAGAAACCAGAGATCCACCTCTACCTTATTTTTTGAGACAGAGTCTTTCTCTCTCAACTTAGGGTTCACTGTTTAATCTAGACTGGCTGGCCAGCAAGCCTCCAAGATCCACCTGTCTCCCCCAACCATCTATGCTGGGTTTATAGAAGCATGCCGCCATCCCCAGCTTTTATGTGGGTAGTGGGAATCTGAACTCAGGTCCTCATGTTTGCACAGTAAGGACCATTACCCACTGAGCCATTTCCCTGGCCCCCAAGTTTTTTGGGTAAATGGACAAAAGCAGTTATAAGAAACATATGATGACCAGGGTTGAGACCTCACAGAGGTTAAAGGTCTAGGGTCTCCAACAGACCAGCAGGGTAGAATATAATAATAGGCACTGAGTAAAAAGGAGTGATGTGGTGAGTGGCTAATGCTGTCCCGAGATCTGACAGCAGCAGAGGCTTGTGATTTCTTCTGACTTCATTTTGTAGGTATCCCCAGGAAAGGATTTAAAGATCCAGAATCCTGGAAAGTCTGTTTCTAAAAAGGATGAGCTCACTGTAATGAGCAGGTTAATCTAAACTGTTTAGGAGAGAACATTCCATGGTCTTCTCAGACATCTTCCTGACTGAGGCACTCCTGTGCTCAGCTGCCTGGCGTGCTGTCTGCTGACAGCCCAGAACTTTGTCCTCCAGGGTAGCTGTCCTCAGTTAAGGGGACTCATCTCCTCCAAGTTCATGGCCCCTCCTGGGAGCAGCCTACATCCACTGCCTTCTCAATGCAGGAACCCTGTTCCCAGCAGCTCTGAGCAGTGTTCCCAGCCCCAGAGCTCCACATAGGATGGCCTTAGAAGGTCACAATTGCAGGGAGCAGAAAGGCCCTTCCCTCTGCCTGTTCCTGCCTCCCTACTTATTTCAGGTGTTGTGAGTGAGAAGATAATCTCTGATAAACTTGCTGCTCAGAATCCATCTGAAACTTGTTTCAGATTCTCAGTCTAAGACACTCTAACTTCAACTGAAATCCCTATAGCTGTTTTGCTGGTGGTGGTTGAGAAAGCTGTGATAAGGAGAGATCATGGACGGTGGGGAAGGGGCTTCCCAAAACACTATAGGCTGGACATTACAATTATCTGTACGTTACAGATGAGGACACAGAAGCTCGGCTATCTGGAGAGCCTGGTCATGAGTAAACCCAGCTGGCTCAAGCTGTATTTGCCACTATACTGTTTATAAATAGCCCGTTTTCCCTTGTTTGCCTCTTCACTGGGTTAGAGATGAAAGGATAAAAATAAACACTCCATCTCCTTCCAGCAGTTCTCCACGAACTGAACCCAGACTAAAGCCAAGATAATATGTGCTTTCACGAGAGCACTGCTTTAATACAGTCCCTATGCCTGTTTCCCTGTGCATGCCGGGATCCCTGAGCAGATGCTAAACAGATGTAGCTAGGCAGCTCATTGGCTGCATCCTATGTCCTGGGAAATGTCCTTGTGCGCGTGCATCACGTAGCTGAGGACCGATGGGCCAGGATGGCCAGGTAGAGATTCTGCTTCTAAATGATGGGGCTTGCCAATGGATTAGAAAGATGACCATACTCTGTTTACAGTCTGATCCAGTCTGACAGAAAGGAAAGGTAGAGAAGAAGGAACGAGGATGGGGAAAGTGGGAGGGAAGGAAGATTAAAAAAAAAAAGACAGAAATGTTAGCATTGTTTCTGTCCAGAGGTAGAACT
>NW_008329135.1:1463719-1496593 GCF_000622305.1 Nannospalax galili
TGTTTACAGTCTGATCCATGCTGACAGAAAGGAAAGGGAGAGAAGAAGGAACGAGGATGGGGAAAGTGGGAGGGAAGGAAGATTAAAAAAAAAAAAGACAGAAATGTTAGCATTGTTTCTGTCCAGAGGTAGAACTGTAGAGTTTTTATCTTCTCTACATTTTGTGCATTTAACAGAGTTGTGTAGTAAGAATTACGACAAAGTCTTACGACTTAATGATAGTCTAGAAAAGGGTGGAAGAAATACTCTTGGGAGTGTGGGGAGGGGGTCCACTGAGGCCCCAAGGTACCGTGATATGACTGAGCTGAGTGGTTCTGGTAGGGACTCTCCCCACTCAAAGAAAACTTTATGGACGCAGGGCCCTCATCACTTTCCATCCAATCCAGTCCCTTTTCCTCTGGTGAACTCTGGGTCAGATTACGTACACATATCAACCAGAACTGAAGGTATTCATGAGCACACATCAGCCTAAGTCCACAAGCTAGTGACTTCATCCCGTTATCACAAATAGTAAATGTGTCTACAACTTTCAAAAACAATTTTTAAAAATGATTAATAACCAAATTCACGATGCTCTGAAAAGACAAGATGGAAAAGTCAATTTGCATAGATATCCTTTCTACAAGAGTCCCAAGAAAAATATAGTCATCAATCACCAGGACTGAGCCCTTTTCCTGCAGCACCCCTCCGGGTCAACTTGATCAAACTGCACGCTCAAAGAGCACAGCTACTCGCGGCACTCTGTGTTTGCAGCCTGTCACTGGAGTCTCCTTTCTAAATGAACTCACGACTTAATTGCCTTGTCATGGGATCTGATAGCTGAAACCACAGAAGATAGCCTGTGGAAGGGACCACGGAGACAGGACCATTGTTTGACTTCTGTATCAGCTACAATTTACCCCTCCACAATGCACTCCAGAATATATTTTTCATCTAATTCAGAAGGAAAGAAAGAATATTAGAAACAAGTCCCAGCCTGTCAAATAAAATTCGAGGTAACAAGCTTGCCTGGTGCTGTTCTATTAAAATGCCCCATGGTCTGAACTGTCCTTATTTCTGAAGGGCAAATGAACCCAGCAGGTGACTGAGTAATGATAGCTTCTGATTCAGAGCTCATTTCTGAAAACACGAGCTGTGTAATGCTTACTGATTGCCATCCCGAGAACACTCGTTTTCTGTCCACGCCTCCTCTTGTTTGTGGACTGAATCCTGCCCTGCCTCTGCAGAGCCATCGAAAGAGAATCTGCAGCTAAGTTTCAATCCCCAGGAAAGCAGGAAGACACACCACAAATTTAATTCTCAAAGACATTTTTACAGTTCTCTGTTTTCCTATTCCAGATGTAAATTTTAAGAAATGGTTTGAAACAAAGGATTCTTAATAATGAAGTGAAATGCGAGAGTTGCTGCCGATAGACGCTATTTCATCCAAAATGTGCCACATATGGGTATCTTGGGGAAAGACTGGAGCAGCGGAATTACCCTCCTCTTCTGAGAAGTTATAAAAACCAAGGAAGGCAGCAAATAACAACAGCAGTCCTCAAACAAACTGCCTCTTCCAGCACTGTCTCCTTTATTAATGCGTTGGGGTGGGGGCTGGGGAGATGGCTTAGTGGGTAAAGCACCTGACTGGAAGCATGAAGACTTGAGCTCAATCCCTGGAACTCACATTAAAAAACTGGATGTGGTAGCACACACTTGTAATCCCAGCACTGGAGAGGCAGAGAAAGGTGGATCCCTGGGGCTCACTGGGGAAGCCAGACTAGCCAAATAGCAAATCCCAGGTCCCAGTGAGAGACCCTGCCTCAAAAAGAACACAGGTGGGCAGCCCCTGAGAACTGAAGCCTGACCTCTGACCTCCACACACACAAGCACATGGGTACACATGCACTCTCCCACCACACACACACACGCACACACACACACACATGCATGCACACACAGGAACGAGCACACAGACATACACAAGCACAAAAAAAATGAAAATGCTTTGGGGGGCTGCAGATGTGGCTCAGTGGTTAAGAGCACTGGTTGCTCTTGCTGAGGACCCAGGTTCGGTTCCCAGCACCCACATGGCAACTAACAACTGAACTCTAGTCCCAGGAAGATCTGATGCCCTTTTCCGGCCTCTGCATGCACTGCACTTACATACATGCAGGCAAACCATTCATCCACATAAAATAAAAGTAAATAAATAAATTTAAAATAAATAAAAGCTTTTGGGGTTATTCTTGAAATTCCAACTATGCAGTCTTGTGCTTCTAAAAGAGAATCATGAATTTGGTTGTTTTTTATCCTCAGTGAAAACTATGAAAACAGTAACATGTTGCTCTCTAAAGTCTGCTGTGGATCCCAAGGGCCATGTGCACACTCTGACCTTTATCTCACTGAAGCACAGAACAGCTCTTGGAAGCTATTCTTTGGCAAGAGGAGGAATGCCTAGACCAAACTCTAATCACTCGGAGGATGGGTTCCCTCATCTCTGAGAAGATATTTGTACAGTGACTAGACCACTAAGTTCCCACAGTGCCACAAGGCTGTCTCTCCATCCACTGAAACCTCAACTGCTTCATCGCCTGTCACACTGAAGAAGAGCCCTTTGCACTCCAGCCAACATGTAACCTATGGGCTTTTTATAAACATAACAAGCTGTATCAATAAAGTGCGGCTGTCATGAAGTGAAATGAGGCTGCTCATCATAACATGAGTGCCAGGAAGTAGAAAGATGGCTGCTACATAAAGTTCAGACTGCTGTCATAGGGGTAGAGAGATGACTCAGTGGTTAAGAGCACTGGCTACTCTTGCAGAGGTCCCAGTTTGTTTCCCAGAACCCTCATGGCAGCTCCCAACCATACATAACTCCAATTCCAGGACATTCCAATTCCGTGGACATTGCATGACAAAAGTGCACTTACATACATGCAAGCAAAACACTCATATATGTAAAAATAAATTTTAAAAAACATTTGGTTTTCTTACATATATATATTGAATTTTTGTGCATTTCGTATAATGCATCTTAATCATATTAAGACCCCCTCCCCCATGTGCACCCCCAATAGTCCACCCACCAGATTTCATGCATTCTGTCGTATATGTTAAGGCCTGTTGAGTGAGCTTTGCATACCCAGATGTCACTCGGTGTGAGTTCATCCACTGGAGCCTGTTCAGTCTGTCTAGCATCACTCTCTTAAAGAAGATCAATTCTCCATCACCCAGCAGTGATCATCTGCCAATAGTTCCTCAACTGAGACTGGGCCTCTGTGGACATTGCACAACACCACTGCACTTACACATGCAAGCAAAATACTCATACACATAAAAATATTTTTTTTGAAAGAACAAAGTTGCCTTCACTGTTTTTCTTCCAAATCTCCACTCACTCTAAGTATCAGCTAAACAAAGAATAAACACATGAGACCACTACTGAAAAGCTCAGAAAGGATTTGGGGTAATTGGTTGGAAAAATGCCTACCACAAAACACAAGGAACTAAGTCTGATTAGCACCCATGTAAACTTGCCAGGTGTGGTGGCATGTGCTTCCAATCCCAGCACTGGGAAGGGAGAGACAGGAGGAGCCCTTGAGTTTGTTGGCCAGTTAGCCTAGCTGAATCAGTGCATGCCAGGCCCCAGTGAGAAATCCTATTTCAAAACACAGAGTGACGAGCTCCTGAGCAAGTGGACAGCTCCTGGTCTCCACAGGCAAGCACACAAATGTGCACACGCACACACACACACACACACACACACACACACACACACACACAGAAAGATCAGCACAGAGATGGGTGTCAGAAGAGAATAGGAACAGAGAAATCGGCATGCACAGTACTCTGAAAGGCTGTCTGTAAGTACTCAGTACTAACACTCTAATACTCCTAAATTGGTGGGCTTTTTTTGTTGCCACAGAAATTCACTAATCGCACCTGGTATTGATTGGATCTTGGTAGAAAATCTGTTCACCTTAGCTAATACTTATTTGGAAGCCCAACTTAGTAGCTTGGACCTAAGGACTCCAAACACAGATCCAGATGTGCAGCTACCCATACACAACAGGTTCATAACTGCCTGGCTTGGTGGCTCACTCCTGTAGTCCTTAGTCCTTGGGAGGCAGAAGAATTTCTGTGAGTTCAAGGCCAGCCTGGGCTGTAATATGGGACCTTGTCATGTGCATATGTGTGTGTGTGTGTGTGTGTGTGTGTGTGCGTGTTACTAAGATTTTGTGGGAAGATAGCTAAGAGGATGTGTGTTCCTTACATTATGGCTAAATGTGCATGTTTCCTGAAAATTCCCTTTCAATACAGCTGATCTCTCAAGTCCTGCTATGTCAGCTTCACTGGTTAAACGCTAAGACTTTGACCTGAACTCCATTTCTCATACAACGCAGTTAAGATCTTCAGCATCCCCATGTGAAGAGGTATCCCTCTTCTTGGAAAGCTGAGAAAACAGGAAATGGTACATTTCTTTCCTTTCCTTTGCTTAGTTTTAAGAATATGAAAACAGAGCCAGGGAGAAAGCTCAGTGGGTAAAGGCACTTACCACTGAAGTTCAGTCCTCGGGACTCACATGATGGAAGGAGAGAAGGGACTCCCACAAGTTGTCCTCTGACCTCCACATGTGCACCATGCATATACATGCATGTGCATGCACACACAAATAATAACAATAAGTAAAATGTTCAAAAGAATATGCAATTGTCTCACGAATTGTGATGCTCAGCCTTACGAAAGTAGAAATGGCACCAGAAACCCAAGAGAAATCTCAGTCCTCCTCTATCTTTCTCGCTCCTTCCTAGGCTTCCTTATTAAATAAAACATCACGGCTTCCAGAGAAAAAGGTCTTTGTTATACAGGTTTTCAAGCCTATTATATATCAGTATATTTCGCCAACAGATTCCTGAGCCTCATTCACAAAAACTATGATTTTGGAAGTCTGGTCTTTAAAATTCCCAAGGTGACTTAGAATAAAGATCATGCCCTTGAAGCAAAGAACACCTTTCCTCAAAAATACAGTCCTAGAAATAAGATAGAAATGGATTTGTTTCTCACTTAGCTACCCAGACAGGAGAGATCCAGAAAGGAAGGGGAGCTGGACCCCACCAAATCGTTACAGAGCCCAGTTTGCTTCTGTCTTGCTCATCTGTGCAGCAGTGTACAACCAAAACAGTCTGCAAGCAGTCTGCAAAAGCAGCCACTGGGTCCTTCACTCTTCAGCTCTGAGGAAGAGAAAGCGGTCCAAGCCCAGCAATTTCCCCTCAGCAAGGAGGGCAGACGTCGCCCATGGGTCACCTTTCAACCCCCGGTAACAGTTGTGGACCCTTCGGCTGGAAAACAGCCTGTGGTTGCTCATCTGAATGCCCAGGAAACAATGCAGACCATATTTGTCAGGACTGGAGCATCCCACATACCACTCCAGTGCTTGTAACACACCAGCAGGCTTGGGAACCTCCATAAAGACTGATATGTGTGCTCTTCACCCCTGGCCTGCACTTCACCCTGTTAGCTATCACACGGAGGCAAAGACACTCAACCTGGAGTCAGTGGACTCACTCATGTGCGAGCCTTTATTCTGCCACCAGCTAATGTGAACACAGACCACTTAATAAAAACGTTGTCTGTGAAGCCTGATGCCAAGGGTTTCCGCCGCAGCATTTCTTTCCATCTTTACAATGTAAAGCCAATATTTCTCATTCTTTTAAAGAACTAACTTTCCCCACCCAACTGTTCCACATCAACAAAGCATACCATCTCTGTCTTCTGCTATATTTAACATCACAGAGACGCATTTTCCCATAGGTGAGATAAACTGTCTATCATGAGGCGTTTCAGTGAGGGTTACATAAGCTAATTTGAAGGTGCCTCATAGAAGGGGAGCTATTTGGGAGGAGGAGGGACAGGGGAGGGTAGTGTTGACATGATTATGACCAATGCACAATAATATAGAGATATATATGAATATGTCCTAATGAAAACATCATTTTATATGCTGTTAAATTAATTTTTTAATATTTTATTATTTTTATATGTGTATGAGTATTTTGCCTGCATGTATGTAAGTGTATCACATGCATGCAAATGCCCTGCAGAGGCCAGAAGAGAATGTCAGATACCCCGGAACTGGAGTTACAGACAGTTGTTAACTGCCATGGGGGTGCTGGGAATCAATGCTGGAAAAACGACAAATGTTCCTAACCACGGAGCCGTCTCTCCAGCCCTGTAAACTGAGTTTTTTAATCCTGACATAATAGGCTAGGGTGACAGCTCAGCTGATAAAATGCTTGCTTTTCTAGCATAGGACCTGAGTTCCATAACCCAGAGCCCACTTTTCAGAAAACCAATCAAGACGACATGCTACTAATCCCAAAGCTGGGGGAATGTAGAGAGGCCAATCCCTGTGGCCTAGACTATTTGGTAAGTTCCAAGCCAGTGAGAGATTCTGTTTCAAACAACAAGATGGTGGGGCTAGAGAGATGGCTCAGCAGTTAACCCGGGTTTAGTTACCAGCACACACATGGCAGCTCACAGCTGTCTATAACCCAAGTTCCAGGGGATACAATGACCTCTTCTGACCTCTGTGGGCATTGTAGGACACGGGTGCACTCACATACATGCAGGTAATAGACTCACACACACATAAAACAAAAATAAAACATAAAAAAAAATTTTTGGTCTTTTTGAAACAGGGTCTCCCTGTTGGCCTAGAACTCACTATGTAGACCAGGCTGGCCTCAAACTCACAGAGATCCACCTGCCTCTGCCTCTCAAGTGCTGGGACTAAAGATGTGCACCACCACACCTGGCCTATAAATAAAATAGTTTTAAAAAGCAAGATGGAAAATATTTGAGGAACAATTCAGGCTGTTCTCTGGCCTCCATCTACATGTCCATGCACATATGTGCTTCCACACACAAACACACATACATATATGGATGCACACCAAAAAAGCTGACATAATAAAAAAATATATACTAAAGGTGCTACATGGGTGTGAAATCCCAGCATAAATAAAAGACACTATTTTCTTTCATGTATACGGAAGTTGAAACTAATTTGGCATGGGAGGCTTGTATTGGGTTCCTTTCCCATGGTGGCGACGGATTTATGCTTGTTCATTCACAATCTCTGGTTCTCTCCACCGTGATCAATGGCACCCATTTGTGAGATGACAGTTCAGAGTCAACTTGTGGCCATGGAGCTGAGCAAAGTCAACTGGCCCATGTAGGAACAGAATTAATGATATATAACAGATAAGCATTGTAGTCAAACAAGCTGAAATAACTGTACATCAGTTGTCAACATGAAGACTTGGACTAAAGATAGTAAGACTCAGGGGAAGTGTGATTTCTCTTTGTTCCTCTCATAAGCCCATTCATCAAAAGCTTGCAAATAAAACTGGTTGTCTCTCCACTGAGTGCCCTCATGGTGTACACCAAATGAAGATGAATTTCAACATACTTTATTTCATCTCCCAGTCATATTATTGCTAAGACCATGCTTTCTGTTTGTGGAGGATGAAAACTCCAGGTCACAGGTCAAAAGCTACAGAAAGGCAAGGAAGGAAGACAAGGCACAACACGTTTCCCTCCCATCACATCACCGCCTGCCCCTCTTTGCAAAGAAGCAGACATGTTTGGGTAAGAAGTTTACACATCTGGAGAATGTAAGAGTCTAAATTTAACAAAGGCAAGTTGTCTTTCCCTTTAAACTGGATAAGAATGCTCTACAACAGACAGAGGATGGGAAAGAGAACACCTTCTTTTCTTACAGGTTCTTAACAGGTCATTTAGAACTCATAATGTTATTTTCATCTCACTGGATCATCTTCAGGGGACTCAGATAAAGAATTATCACTGTTAGGGACAACATCATGTAACTGTTGTCTCAGCTCCCTGCTTGCCCAGGTCTGAGTTCAGTTCTAAATGCATAAATTAAACTATGCTAAATTTAAACTATTAAACTATTAAACTATGAAGTTAGGCTGGTCAAAATTCTTTCCAGCTTGTGAAATATGACACAGAGCAACAGATTAGGTCCCTGAAGCAGTAACTAAAATCTTTCAGTCACTCGTGGACCTTCTAAGTCTATTTGGTGGCTAAGCAGAGGAACTAATGGGCAAATCACCTTGAAAACAGAAAATGGGCCTCAAGGCTTTGATGGTCTCTGTGAATAGAGGCGGCTGTTGCTCTTGGTGAATAGATGATAGGAGCCTAAAATGGTAGATTTTCCACATCAATTACAGAAGAATGTTTATAAATATGCAAAATATCTTCTGTGAAACCAAAAACTTTTTTTCCTAAGAGGGAGAAAAATACATCTAAACGACACAAGTTCTTTAACTAAGACTGAGTTCTTTAAAACTTTGAGATGGTTCGGCGTTTAAGAGCACTGACTGCTCTTGCAGAGGACCTGGGTTCGATTCCCAGCACCCACATGGCAGCTACAAACTGTCCTTAACTCCAGTTTCAGGGGATCCGAAGCTCTTCTGACCTCCGCAGCATTGCATGACACAGGTGCACCCACATACACGCAGGCAATACACTCATATACATAAAATAAAAGTCATAAAATATAAAAAAGTTTTTTTAAAGGTGTTAAAAAAAAAAAAAAAACAACTTCCCTTTACAAGGAATCATACAATGGAAAGGGTGAGAATTAGAGTGCGTGGTTGTCCTGGCCCAAGTGGTTACGAGCACTTACTGCTGTCACAGAGGACCTGAGTTATGCAGCTTACAACTGCCTATAACTCGAACTCCAGGGGATCTGACACCCTCTTCTGGCCTTGAGGGCACTTACACACATGTGGCATAAACTTACACACACACGTTAAATAAAAATAAAATACTTCTACTAATAATAATTTTTAAGAAAACATGGGACTGGAGAGATGGTTCAGCAATTAAGAGCACTGGTTGCTCTTACAGAGGACCTGAGTTCAGTTCCCAGCACCCACATGGAAGCTAACCATCCATAACTCCAGTTCCAGGGGGTCTAACACCCTCTTCCAACCTTCACTGGCATTGCAGGACACAGGTGCACTTACATCATGCAGGCAATATACTCACACACATAAGATAAAATATAATAATAATAATAAAATAAAAAACAAAACAATTGATGGATGTCATAAAATATGAAGACATAGAGATCTGATTTCTGCAACATCCTGGTTGTGTGATCTTCACCAGCTCAGTTTCTTTTCAGATAATGGCTAAGTTTCTGGTGATGGCTCTAACTACAAATCTCAGTAGACTAGTCCACATTTAGTACACTGGTCCAGGTAGAACTTGTAATGAGAGAGTTTCCCATCTCTCTCTTGTTCTGGTTCATCCGAGAGATGCTAACTATACACCTGAGTCCTGACCCTGGTCCAGGCACCCTTGTTCTTGTTCTCAGGTTCCTTTCACCGGAGACTGGGTACCACCAGGCTCTTAACATTATTTTTGGTCTGGTACATGATTTTATCTATCAATATAAATCTAGGAACCAAAAATGAGAAAAAACATACTATATTTGTTTCTCTGAGACTGATTTACTTTGCTTAATGTGACAATCTCCAGTCATACATTTTCCTTCAAATGATATATTTTTGTCCTTTCTTGTGACTAGATAAAATTCCATTGTGTAGTGTATCACATGTTCTCTAACCATTCCTCTGTTGACAGACACTTAAGTCTGTATCTTAGCTATTGTGATCAGTGCTTCAGTAAGCATTGATGTACAAGCATCTCTGTGATAGGCTGACTTAGAGTCTAGCTTTCTATTTTCAGTAAAAAAAAAAAAACCTCACACACATACAGATGCCAGAAAAGGGTAGAGTTACATGTGGCTGCAAGTCACCTATACTTGGAACCAAACCTGGATCTTCTGCAAGAATAGCAAGTACTTTTAACCACTGAGTCATCTCTCCAACTCACTATCTCAGTTTTTAAGGAATGTTTTTGCTGAAGTAATATATGTATACAGAAAGCAGCAATATGCATTAATTGTACAACACATTCAGTATTTTCAAACTGAATAAACTTATAACCATTTTCTAGATCAAGAAATAAACACTACCAATACCCCAAACACCAGCACCCTTTGCCACTGTCAACATCTGTCTACCCCTCCCTCAAAGACAACCAATATTCACAAGTTCTGCCTGCACCAAACATTGTTACATTAATGAAATCATACTATCTATACTTTTTATATATGACTTAGTATGTCCAATGTTATAATTATGAGAATCGTCCATGCTTCATTGAGCAACAGCTCAGTCATTTCCTTTGTTTGGTATGGCTACACCATAACTTGCATTCCTACTGTGATTTGATTAGTTTCAGGTTTGGGTTATTAAAAATAATCAATGCTACTGACATTCTTGTAAACCATGCACAGCACTCAGTTGTCCATATTTCACTTGAGCACACATCTATATCGGGATTGCGGCATCAGAAGTTAGGATTATGTTCAACGTTAGCAGATATCGCTGGTTTTGCAAAGTGATAGATTATTCCAATCTATCATCCTACTAGCAATGGATGAGGATTCTAGTTACTTCATAACAAGGACGCTATTTATAAGCTCTTTTGTTAGTTAATCTTCTCACTGTGAAGTGACACTAGAATGTGGTTTTAGTCATCCCTGATGATTAACAAGGTTGAGCATCTTTTCATATGTTTGTGGGCCTTTTAGGTGTTTTCTGAGTTGAGGCTCAAACCTAGAACCCTGCACATGCTGGGCAAGCACTCCACCCCTAAGCTCATCCCCAAGCCCTCCTTTGTCTGTCTGCTTTTTATTCTCATTCAAGTATTGACCTATTCTCTATAAGTTCCTATAGTGTAGGTAGCAGTCCTTTAGTTAGATAGACATATTGCAAATACCCTGGAGGTACTCACAGACAGATCCTGGGAAGAACAGAACATTCCAATGTTAACATAGATTCACAACATTCATTTATCAACTGTTCTCTTCGTGGTTAGTTCTCAAGTCTAGCTACATTGGCCTTCTTGTTATTTCCCATCACGCTAGGAAATTTCCTGCTCCTTCACCTTCTACCTGCACACATAGACTCACCTAGCCCCCTCCCTTCATGTCTCTATGTTAAAATATGTAAAATGACGACTTGGTGAGTAAAAACACTTGCCCCTAAGTCTGATGAGCTGAATTTGATCCTTGGAGCCCACATGATAGAAGGGAAGAAATGACTCTTACAAGTTGTCTGACCTTCACACACATGCTGTGGCATGAGCATTCACACACCCCACACACATCATGTACATACATGCAATAATTCATTAAAAATTAATAAAGATTAGTAAAACATGCCCTTATGGAAAAGGACTTTCCTCATCCTGTCACCCTCCCCTGCCCTCCTCCATCTCTGCTTGCCCTTAGCTACACGTCTTACAACCTATGCACTTATTAGTTCCTTCCTCTGCACATACACAAAAATATAAGCTCCAGGAGGACAGGAAACTGCTCTGTTTTTACCAGTCTCCAGTGCACAGAACAGCGCCTGATATAATCAATATTCAAAATCATTGCTTTGGGCTAATGAATGAGTGAGTTATGTCTAAGAATAGACATTATTGTTTACCCTTCTCGTGACTCTGCATACGTTTTCTGAGTCTTCAAATACTTGTTCAGTTCTGGAAAAACTTCAACCATTGTGTCTCCTAATTTGCTTCTCCACTACTTTCTCTTCTGCACTGTATAGAAGATACGCATTAGAGCTTTTAGGTCTCTGTACGTCTTTTAATATCTCTTAAATATTTTCTGCCTCTAATTCACTATGCTATGCTCTGAAGATTTCCTCAGAGCTGTCATCCAGTTAAGTAGTTCTTTCTTCAACCTAATCTACTTTATTATTAATCACTCTATAAGATTTTTATTGTAATAATTATATCTTCTATTCCTATGATGTTTATTTTGGTAATTTTCAATCTACCTATTGTTTACTTCTGATTCTGTGCTCTGGAGAGCACATGTTTCTTATGGATTTTGCATGAGATTACCTTGGAAATTTTAGGCATATTTATTTTAAACTTTTTCATGTTCTCATTTATTTAAACACTGCATGATTTACCTTTTTTTTTAGTATTTGGTGGGTATTATCACTCACAAGAATTCGTACATTCTAGGTTAGAGTGGTTTACCCCCCATGAATCAAATTCACAATTTCCTGTACTAAAGCACTTTAAGATTCGGTAGTTCCAGACAACTTTTTGTGGCACTCTTAACTCCATATCTCTATAGTGTTTGAGAAACAATTTTTGACTGCGAAGGATTTTTAGACTGACCGCCAACTTAGTAAGCTCTATGATGAACTAGGACGCAAACCTCTAATTCTGTGTGTGAAAGGGAGTTTCTAACTTGGCTTAACTGAGGAGGGAAGACCCACCCTAAACGTAAGCAGCAACCCTCCATGGGCCGGGGCCCCAGAGTGAATGAAAAAGGAGAACAAGCTCATCACCAGCATTCACTTGTCTTCGCTCCTGACTGTGGACTCAGTGTGTCCGGCTGCCTCGTGCCCTGGCCCCACTGTTGCTCTGGCCTCCACGCCTTCTGCCATCATCACTATACTGTCAAACTGGGGACCAAAATAACCCTTCCCTGCTATGCTTTTGTCAGGTACATTGTCACTGCAATAAAAAGAGCAACAGGCACAGATACCTACTTTCATTAGTCTGGTTCGAGATATCCATATAGATAGATAGAGATAGAGATGGAGATGGAGATGGAGATGGAGATGGAGATGGAGATGGAGATGGAGATGGAGATGGAGATGGAGATGGAGATAGAGATAGAGATTAGATATAGCTATAGCTATAGCTATAGACATAGATATAGATATAGATATAGATATAAATATAGATATAGATAGATGAGGCTTGACACTTAATAAAGACATATTTAGCTCATAATTCAAGAGGCTAAAAATCCAACATTGTAGGACTCTATCACTTCAGTCTCTGTTCAAGGCCCTCCTGGCAGCGTCACAACACAGCAGATGGCATTATAATAAAAGCACATGCAAAAGAGATCACACAATGGAACAAGAATCCAGAGAGCTTCGGAGTTCGGGCTTGTTCTTTCACAACCCACTTTTACAATACTAACTCATTCTACAAAATCCATTAACCTCTTAGAAGGCCAATGTTCCTAATGACCTAAGTACAACACATTGAACCTCACCGTTCAAAGGTTCCACCACACTGGGAACCAAGCTTCCAACATGTGAACGTTGGAAGATAGACCACATCTAAACCACAGTACAGATGATGTTCATCTGAGACCTGGGTCATGGGATTAGTCCTCTTCTCCTATTTTAAAAACAAAAGTCATCCTCACCTCCAGCAAGGACTTACACTGAGGATTCATCTGATGAATAACAGGTGCATAGCATCTTCTTGGTCTTTTCCTGTGTGCATCTCATTCTCTTAGAGATTTTATATGGTACTGTGGTCACCAGGCAGTGGCTGTATGTATTATGATCCTGTGTCCAGGGATAATATTATCTCTCTCAAACATTGTTTTCACTGATGAGTGAAAACTTCCAATAGGCAGTTGAAAATTAGGTCAGAGTGCTCAGAGGAAAAATAGAGATAGAAAAATACTATATGGCTGTCCACGATTGATGAAATGCTTGGAATTATGTATTCTATTGCCACCCCATAACATAATTACTGTTTGCTCTGAAAATGGAAAGGCACTGTAAGTTAACTGAGTAAATCCCTGTGGTTCTTTGCTCTTTCTTGGACTCAAAATTCCAAAAACCATTTCACGCACACTTAATAGTAACCTACTGCATGTGAAGCACTCCTTTATATTTGTCTGCTTGGAAATGATTCTGAGATAAAGTCTGATCATGCGTGCATGTGAAAGAGGGAATTAGCCAATAGGAGCACTCATCAGCTGAACAGCCAAGGACAAGAAGCAGTTTGAGAGGCCAACACTTTGCTATAGCAGTGATATGATCCCTCTCAGACACAAAGTTGGTATTATTTACCTTCCCTAATTATTTGGGGCATTTTCGTCTATTCCTTTCCTCTCCCAGATCCTATTGTAAATGGCATCTTCAGAGGATGACCAACGAATGGTCCAGAAATCATTGTCTCTATCACACTTTTACACCTCGATCCTGGCTTCATCAGTAATGTAGCCAGCTGAGCTAGCTATTGACAGAATTTTTTTAAGACAGAGTTAATACTGCCGGAGGCAGAAAGCAGACTGCCAGTAGCATGTTAAAAGATTCTGATAATGCAATACACGGAGGTAAGCTTTCTACCTCCCTATTGTTATCCATATTGGAAGAACTTTTCAAGAGGTTGACACCTAAGCCTGCTTTAGAGTAAGGGGCTCTTTAAAGGATGAAGACACGAGAGGCACTGAAACAAACAATACAAACAACCCTGTGGTATTTGAGGGAAACTTCCATATTCCATAGCGCAAACTATTACACCAGACTTACTCATTCACAGTCATTCTCATTCTCATTCATACATATATATGTATCTGTGTTCTTAATAACCTCTCAGAGAGAATAACAAACAATTGCTTACTAAACTGCTTGCCAATTTATTGTGAAACTGCATAGTAGCTGATTTCCTGTGCACATTACTTTCCTTCGTTTTTCACATGGTCTTAGGATAAAGAAATAATTAAAGGAATTAAACAGTGGATAAAATTAAGCAACAGTTGTCACTCAAAGAGCTTTCTTTAATAAGGCTTATAAAATCATAACAATTGAAGACAGGACATACTTTGAACACAGGATTTGTTGAAATGGAGCTGGAACTGACCTGGAAGCCACCTCCCCTGAATGCTAGCTTTCATAGCTTGGAGAGCACTATGCAAGCAGCTAGGGTAGGACATCAGTCAATGGTCCAACCCCAGCTTTAAGGCCTGATAACCACATCAATGACCAGCACAGCAAATGACATGGGTGCAGAAGTGGAATTTTTATCTTGGGGGGTAATCAACAGCTACCTAATTGGACTTAGGGAGGAAACTCATGTGTGGTACTGTAAACCCAGCAAATATACATAGCTGGAGAGGTCACAGATCTTAGAGAAAACCCCAAAGTTGTCCCACATCCCTAGATAAATGAAATTTCCTACTATGTGCAAAACATGGATCTTTATATTTACAGACAAGTATCCCAGTCAACACTCATCAAAGAAGTTTTTTTGTTTTTGTTTTTGTTTTTTTTTGCAACAGATGGAGACGATTACAGAGTTCCACAGCTGGTCTTACACAGATATTGCCTGTGAATTGCCCAAGCCTAAGTGACACATCTACAATGAAACCTCTGTACCTAAGGTTCATGGAACATAGAACAAGAGGTAAGGAGAACACTAATGCATCTCTCAGTTCTCATCAATGAAGCTCCCTCATGCAACAGACAGCCAGGAACACAAAAGGTCACAAATGGCCAAAGCATAGAGAATAAGAGTCTGTAGAATGTGAATCCTTGGACACGACTCCTATATTAAACTCCACTCACCCAGGGCTCAGGGACCATTGTGGAACAAGGGGCAGAAAGATTGTAAGAGCCAGGGAGGAGTTTGTATGACCATTTGGAAATGGAGTCCTACAGGCTCCTAGGACCTTGCTCATATGAACTACAGCAATGGTGTCAGCATGCACAAGAACCATGCAAACTCAAGCAGACAAAACCCCAACACAGAACTTTGGAAATTGGCAACAAGCCCCAATCTTAGTTGAAGAATTATTGGCAGCTGATTACTGCTGGGTGAGGAAGAGCTGATCTTCTTAAAGGGAGGGACTCTAGATAGGCTGCCTAGCCCCTAGGAGATGAACTTGCACTGAGGACATCTGGGAACACTAACTTGTCTCTATAGACCTTCATACAAATGACAGAATGTATTAATTGCAGTGAGGGGGGCTATGAGAGGGTGCCAGTGGGGAAGGGGGTATAAAGATGTTTAAGATTAAGGTGTTCTATATGCAATACAAAAAAATTCAATAATTTTTTTTAAAAAATAGCAATTGATGTTATAGGCCACAATAGCTAGACAATCCCTAGGCAGACCATGGCTGTCACATCCTCTTTTTTCCAGTGATGCCAAAGGAAGCAAGGCAGGACACTGTACCGGGACACAGTGTATATGTGCACCAATGTCGTATCTGAGGATAGACTTTACAATGCATCCTTCATCCCCAAGTGCATTTCCCCTTAGGTTTTATCTGCTTATTCCTTACAAAATAAATTATGGAATTCTTTATAGCACACTCACTTGTCACATACCATGACTGTCACATCCTCTTTTTTCCAGTGATGCCAAAGGAAGCAAAGCAGGACACTGTACCGGTACACAGTGTATATGTGCACCAATGTCGTATCTGAGGATAGACTTTACAATGCATCCTTCATTCCCAAGTGCATTTCCCCTTAGGTTTTATCTGCTTATTCCTTACAAAATAAATTATGGAATTCTTTATAGCACACTCACTTGTCTGACGGTGTTCAGGCCTACCACTATCCAGCCACCACACTCAGGGACAGAAGATAACAAGCGTCAAAAACAAGAACAGTCTTTGCTATAGTTTGGATCTTACATAGCACCCAAAAGTCCATGTGGGAAAAGAATATGTAGTCTCCAATGTAGTGCTACTGGGAGGTGAAGAGCCTATAAGAGGTGGAGTCTAGAGAGAGGTCTTCAAGGTATTAAGCCTATAATCCTGGGGTGGGGGGGATAGTGGGACCTCCAGATCTTTCTTATTTTTCATTTCCTAGCAGTGAGATAATTTTGTCCCACCATGCACTCTGGTCATGATATGCTTTCTCACCAAAGATCCAAAATCAACAGAGTCAGCAGTAGTGAATTACAACTTTAGATATATAGTCAACATTTATGTGTGTGTGTGTGTGTGCGTGTGTGTGTGTGTGTGTGTTATTGCCTCAAATGTTTGTTCTAATAACTTATCCAGGCACGGAAAGAAGACGAGGATTAGTATTTGCAAATGTCCTGTACATACCTTCTAAAGACTGATACTAAAGTTACAAAATTTAGAGTAAATAGGTTCATACGGCTAAAGTCCTTAACTTTCAATGACTTAGAATTAAATATTTTCAGAACTGGTTACAGGAGAAATTACCCATTTTGTCTTTTTGTTTGTTTATTTATGTTTGTTTGGTTTTGCTGTTTTGGAAGGTATCACTATGACCTCAAATTCTACTATGTAGCTGGGGTTGGCCTTAAACTCATGATCCACCTGCCTCAGCCTCCCAAGTGCTGGGATCACAAGCCAAGTATACACTACCCCACCCAGCTTGCATTGCCATTTGACTCCCTTATATCCAAGTCTTTTGAGCAGAAGAAAGAGTACTTTCCACACCTCCTCTACGGTACTGTCCTCCTATGATTCGAAGGTTGGGGCTTTCATGGTGGCCCAGGGCACTCCCATATTCTGTTCATAGTTTTAAAATCTTACTGTTGACCTTTACTGAGTGATTCAATTCCTCTACATCGTCTTCCAGTCCTAATTCTTTCCACACAGTCCATTCGGCTGGTGAGGCTCCCCAGTAGGGGTTTTATTTAGCTTATTGAGTTTTTCATTTCCGCATCATTTCAGTTGGGCTTTTCTTCTGTAATTCTATCTCTTTGTTGAATTCTGCTTTCATACCTTGTATTGACTTCCTCACTTCATTTAGCTGTTTGTAGTTCTCCTGGAATATTTTCATGTCTTCCTTCAGTTGTCTGAATATAATTATAATTTCACCTTTCAGTTATTTGCCTAGAAGCTCTTCCAGGTCATTTGTGTTAGGTACTGCTATGACTGGGTTAGTGATTTGTGATGAGACATGCTGTCTTGATTTTTCATGCATTTTGTGTGTTTGTTTCTACACTGGGACCTGTGCGTCTAGCAGAGTTTGTTGAGTTTCTTTCTTTCCTTCATTTTTTTCATTCTTTCTTTCTTCAGGTTCCTTCAGATGGAGGTGTTAACAATGTTCAGGAGAGGACTAAGTCTTAGTAGGGTTGAGACATGGTTTTCCTCTCTAAGGCTGGTACAAGAAGTTCCCAGGCAAGATCCAAACCAAGACTGGTAAAGTCATGGGCCCTAGGGGAAAGCCTATTGATGTTGCTTTTCTAAATGGTCATGTTGTCAAACTGCCTTGTAACTATTTCTGTTTCTATTCAAGGATTTGTGCTGTTCCCAACTCTTGTCAGAGAAGCTGCTTACTGCAGTGGCTAGTGGCTAGTGCAGATACACTGCTGTTCAGAGTAGTGAGAATAAGACACTGTGCGTCCTCAGCTGTGAATGGGATATCCATATCAACCCCGACCCCTGAGGCTCAGGGAACATCATAGAAGAGGGGACAGAAAGAGTAAGAGCTGGACCACAGGGAGGAATACTGACAAATGCTGACCTCTGGGCCTGACATGGCTGTTGTACACATGAACTCACAGTAACTATGGTTACTTGCACAAGAACTGCCCAAGATCAAGCCAGGTAAAAATTCCAACATGGACTGGGGAGGGGCTCCCAAGGCCCTGCTCATAGCTGAGGAGTTATTGGCAGCTGATGGGTGCTAGGGAAGGAAGAGTAACTTCTTTATGACAGTGGTCATTAGTAGGTTCCCCATGTCCCAGTACATGATCCTACGCCTATGCACATATAAGTAGCACTAACTGATCCCAATGAGTTAAAATAATTATAATTAATTAATATAATTACTTACTAATTAATTATTAAAGGAGGACAAGGAGTTGGGAGGGAGATGTAATGGGGGATGTCCTGGGAGGGTTGGAGGAGGGGAAAGAAAGGTGGATGTGATCAAGATAAATTGCATACATGTGTGAAATTTTCACAGAATAAATAAAAATGAAATTTAAAAAAGAAGAAAGAAGAAAGTTCAAGTCTATTTGGTGAAATTAAAAGTCTCTTCCATCACAAAGTCACAAATCCAGGATTTTTTTATGCCCTAGCTACGAAGCTTGACATACATGCGATTTTTCTCTTTCTTTTCACTTTCTGCATTATGCTTAGTATCTGCCTGTAAATAAAGCATGCCAGGCTATTTTGGTTTGATGTGTGATTGTACTGCAATTTGCTTTTATTCCTGTAAGACATGAACATTTAGTGTAGGAAGAAATTTTAAAATGGAATGTAAGGGAAAGTGATTGTTACAGTTCATGATAAAAATAAATGGATTTCTTCCGAGAATACAAATGATAGTGCAATTGTGAAGACTTATAAATCTGAGCCATTTCAAGCTGCTTTGGAAACTACTGGCTTTCGGCAGATGCTGATGTGACATCTAAGTGATCATTTTGACTCTACCACTGTCAATCAATGTCTTAAATATATATAAAATCATAACACAACTGCCATATATATGTAGAGTGTTTGAGAAAATCACAACTAGGTTTTTTAAAGATTTATTTATGTGTATGCGTGTATTTGTATGAGCATATGTCACATGACAGTGTGTGCTGAAGGAGGCCAGAAGAGGGCATCAGGAGCTGGAGTTACAGCAGGTTGTAAGCTGTCCGATGTGGGCGCTGGGAACTGAACTCAGGGTCTCTGGAAAAACAACAAGCATTCTTAACCACTACACAATCCTCCCAACCTCCTAAATTCTTTTTAAAATTGTTACATTTTATGTGTATGTGTGCATGTACATGTGAACAACTTGAAGAAGCAGATCTCTCCTTCTGCCATATAGGTCACGGGGATTGAACTCAGGTCACCCATCAGGCTTGGCAGCAAGTGCCTTTCCCTGCTGAGCCATCTCACCAGTACCAACAGCTAAATTCTAAGGAAATATGCTGATTCAGTATTCCTTTAAAGAGTAATTACTAAATAATGCAAAGGAAGACAAAGGTTGGTTTAGTGGCTAAAACTAACAAGTAATAGCTGAATATTACAAATACCAAAAACTTCTGGCACTTCCTATGTACATACATGAATACAAGTGTGTATGTGTGTGCACAAATGAACATACATACTCATGTATGTGAATGACACATGAACTATCATTTGGGATGTGTTAAATCATGCAATAACTTGCTCCAATTCACCAAGGGATGATTTCTCATGCATCTACATTCAGTAGTCAATCACCACCTCAGAAGGATCATTCTAGAAAATAAACTCTGCAAATACTGACTCTAAATAGTTTGTATGTATGTACTCTCAAAAAAGTAGCCTGTGTCGATTAGACACTTTATTTTCATCACTCTCTAATAAACTTCATTAAGCTCCTACTAAGTGCTGTGAGATCCTAGCAGAGAACAAAAAGTTCTGACCAAAATATCTCTAAAAAACAAAAAAAAAAAAATTGGAATTGTGCAATAAGTGAGAAGTTTTTAGTTAGATCACTGATTGACCCAAGAATGCCTAAAGACCTACTGGTTCTTCTCTTTCTTCTTTTCTAACTATCATCAATAGAAGTGATTAGCCACCACCCAATGAAAAAATGATGAAAGAATTTCATAAACGAAACCACTACCCTATGGAAATTCATAACTCAATAGAAGCTAATAATTAGATTCAAGTGCCCTTTTATCATTCAGAAAGTACTTTGCATGCCATATCTCATAGAGATGTTTTAAACTGACAAGGGTCCATGAAGATCAGGAGGGTAGGAACTTCTACACAAGACACATGTACGTAGAAAGGCACACATCAGGTGCAATTCAAAAACCAAGGCAAAAGGTGGGGTAAGCCTCACGAATGTTTAGTTCTAAAATGCTACCAATACTAAAAGACTTTCAGATGTTCGTTCAGGATGCACTTGAGTGACAGAAATAGACCACTTAACAGCCCATGATAAAGAGATGTAGGAAGACATTCCAAGGACAAAGTGCTACTTTGGAAAAGGCAGAATTTTATCATAAAATTTTATGCTAAGTTTTACAACCATGTGGCTTGTCTAAGTCTATGCTACATACAAAATGGCTGTTGGGGTCAATAATACCAGGTTCTATAAATGAAGAAAACATAATTTATCCAGTATTTCTCTCTTGCTTCCTTTGTTTCAGAGATCTAAATCTTTCAAGTGGATCTGAAACAAGTTGACGAGCAAAGCCATTCAAATACTCCTGTAATGAATTTTCTTTCCCAACAAGTGTTGTTAGCACAATGAATCACAGTAAGGAACTCCAATAAGGGACCCAGCATCATTTCTGTGATGAGCTCAGGCCCTCTCTTCATTGTCCTTGGGAGCTAGACGCTGCCCCCACTGAACTTTTTGGTACAGTGATTATTTACTTCGACAACCTTGGCATGAGTGTTTGTTTCATCACCATAAAGAATCTATTTGGGCATCTAAACACTGTATATTTTCTTCTCTGGCGTTATGAGAGCATTCATTCCTCTCCATAATATGGGGAATTTATACACTGCCAATTAGAAAAACAAGCTGCATGATAATAATAGCTCTCACATCAGAAATCATGCATGAATTAGTTTCTTCCTGCAATTAACCGATTACAGAGTCCTTGAATCAAATCCCTTCCTCAATTTGCAAATAATCATTAGGCTAAGCCAAATAAATCTTCCAATATTCAATGAATTGGCTGAAAAAAAAGATATTTCATATCACTCTACCTAATGCAACGAGTCTGATATAACAATACACTAATTCTAAGGAGAGGCTTCAGACCTGTCTGATATTGTCTAGCTATTTCAGATCTCATACGCTAACCCTTTAAAGTCCTCTATATTTTGTCTACAGAATAAAAGTATAATTTTCAAAAAGTTAAGCACATCTCCCCTACAAATACCAATAAACATATGTCCAAGGTGTGTTGCCTCATTAATAAGAGATCTGGTGAGCTTACACAGCAGGTAAAGGGAGCATTTTGAGGACTTTCCATCTATTAAGCACTTAGGTGACAGAAGCTGTAAGACTGAAAATAAAATTCCTAAGAAAGATACAGATTTGATGGCTGTCTTATAGGGAAGGAAAACTACAAATATTGGACTTCTCTCCTCCTTCGGAGCAGAAGTCTTCACGTTAGCATGTATGTGAACTCATGGAAAACGGCACAGTCAAACACAGCTGCATGCCCTGGGTAGTTAAAATGTCCTTGGGTAAGTGGTCCATGATGCCTTGGCCTGACAATGAACAGTCTGTTTGTCCTTCCTGCTTATTTCCAAGTTACAAATATTTCTTTCTTTTTTTTAAAAAACAGGGTCTTGCTATGTAACCCTGACTGACCTAGAACTCACTCTGCAGACCAGGCTGGCCTCAAACTCACAGAAATCTACCTGCCTCTGCCTCCCAAGTGCTGGTATTAAAGGCGTGCATGACCATGCCCAGCTTGAATAATATTTCTTAATGATAATATGAAAAGGAGATAGTCACTATAGAAAGGTTGGAATTACTGTCTTAAATGAAACTTTGTTTTTTATCTCCAATCTCTTCGTCTAGTTTTGGATCCCAGGATTACTGAACTACCACATTACTTTAGAAAAAGTCACCCCCACAACTTTAAAACTTGAATGCACTCATGCTCTTCTGAATCTAGAGAAGCTCGTCTAGTCATTTCCTAGGCTGGCTTATTAGAATTTGAGCCCGTACTCAAGTATGGATCTCTGCTTGGTCAGGATTGAGGCAAAACACATACAAATTATGGGAATTGTTGATAAACTTCTTTTCATGTATGGACCAGGTATTCTCAAAACCGCCAAATCTACAACTTAAAAAATCTCTCAAGGACAGGGAAGTTTCACAAATGTGTTGGTCTTTTTACAATCAGTGTTTGGTTTGTTTTTCCAGTGCCGGGGCTAGATGCCAGGACCCCAAGCATGCTAGGCAAATGTTCTACCACTGAGCCATACCCCCAGCCTCTTCTCAGCCTGTTTAAATAGCAGCATACAAAGACCCAAATGATGAAGAGTTTGTGCTCCTTATGCCATTGTGATCCTTACGCCAAGAAAATATGATTAATACTCTAAATCTAATGAAAATATAATCAAAACAAATATGATAGCACATGCCTATAATTCACTCTGGAAGTTAAGGCAGGAAGATACCCATAAGTTCAAGGCCAATCTAGGCAAGAGGAAGAAGGGGGGGAAGGAAGGAGAGAGGAGGGAGGGAGGGAGGGAGGGAGGGAAGGAGGGAGGGAGGAAGGGAGGAAGGAAGGATTACATTGACTCACATTTTAAATATTCTTTATTTAAATAAATTTTAGATTAATCACGTTTAACATAAAATTTTATGATTCTGTTGACTTCTGTGATGGTTTGAATGAAAATGTCCCCATAGGCTCCAAGTATTTGGACATTTTGTCTCCAGATGATGGCGCTGTTTTGGGAGGTCTAAGAAGGTGTGGCTATCCCGGAGGAAGCACGTCACTGGGAGTGGGCTTAGAGAATTCTTGAGTCTTGCCGGATCTCACAGTTGCTCTCTTGCTTCCTGTGCCTGTGTGATGATGTGAGAGCTTAGCTTCTGCTGTTCCTGCTCCAGCCACCTCCAGCCACCAAGCCTCCCTGCTATGACGGACTGTAATTCCCCTGGAATTGTAAGCTCAAATAAACTCTTCCTTTTGCTTTGGTCAGTGTTTCTATCACAGCAACAGAAAAGTGACTAATACAATTTCCTTAAGTTGATCTTCAAGTTCTTCATCTTGAGAATATGCTTATTGCAAAGTTTAACAACAGGTGTTTATTTTAATTTCCTAGCTAAGATAATAAGCTTCGAATCTACAGCATTTAGGATGGGCACACATGAGGCCTGTGTTCAAAGACAGTTACCATCAGCCAGTCTGCTTTCTGCCTTTCAAGAAGACAGCTGTAAATAAAAATGCTGAATGAGTCTTTGCCCTCTTTTGAAAGGAAATATTTTAGCTAACAATATGCAATGCATTCAATTCACTTGAAAACTGAAAATTCTTTTTTGACAAGGTCCCTTAGTCAGATGGATGGAGCAGGGAGATACAGTAGATATCAGTTATCTAGACTTCATCGAGGCCAAGTAGTGAACAAAGACCTTTTTAATATCGATGAGAAAGTGACAGAGGAGAGATTGGACACTAACACAATACGAGGGGTTTGAAATGAACTGAAAAGCCATTTCATGGAGACGCTGACTAATGAAATGATGTCTCTGTGGGCTCCGCCTGCAGTCCTGTCTTCCACAATGATTGTCTCAGTGATCTGAATGAAGGTGGGAAATAGCCATGCGCTCCATCTGTGGGTGGGACAGAGCTTTCAAGGGCAGAGAAGTCAGCGATGATACCATGCTGGTGCCATGAGTTCAAAAGATCTTGACAGGCCAGAGAGATTGGCCAAACCTGACAAGATGAGGTTTAAAAGGAGTAAATGCGCTATTTAAGTACAAGCTCAGGAACTATGGCTTATGGAGACAGGTGAAGTAGGGTCTGAGGAAACTGGTTGAGTTCACAGAAAGCTCACCATTAGTGAGAGAGCAAGACAAGTTGTGCTTAGGAGCTGACTGTCAAAAATATGGAAAGTTAATGATCTGGGTCTAACTCTTACTAGCCTTTAACACTAAATGTCACCAAACCTTAGATTCTTTACATGTAGAATGGTAATCATGAGTAAAACCTTCAATGTGACATCTGCCATATTTTTAAATACAAGCACGGAGAGCTCATTCCTGAATATCTAACACTTATTGAGCCTTTCCTTGCATACACTGAATCCTCTTTTTCCCATTTCTCCCATCTTCCCCTGGGATGCAAGGAAGAAAGAGATGGAAAAGAAACCAAAACAAGTGAGAAATAATAACATGTATTAAATACTGGCTGCCAAGACATTATATAAGGCATACCATGTGAATAAATTCCTTTGCTCTTCAGAGAAAAATGTAGAAAAGGAAATTTCTTCCATATTTGACATAAGAAAATCAAGACTGAGAAAGAGTTAAAATTAAAAGTTAAAACACACCAAATAGCAAAATTAGAGTGCATGTCTGCACTTTCAAAGCCAAGATACCCTACTACCCCCATTTACCCTAAACAAAGTCCTCTGTGACCACCCTCTGGTCAGGCATTCTTAGCATTCTTCCATATTATCTGCATGGTCTCTATGAAAGTTGAGATATTATTTCCACTTACATTGATGTCCTTTAGTTTAACCTATGAAAATTTACTTTTGACACATTCAACTATGTCTATGACTCAACTTGCCTATATAAAGCAATTCAGTCAGAACAATCGTGTTATTAACAACCATCCCATTTCTTTAACAGTGACACCCCCCCCCCCAGCATTGCTTCCTGGAAAGCTTTCTTCTCTGGGCCTTTTCAAAATAATTATACTTCCTTTGTATTTCTAAGGCATTTCTTCTTTTTATTTTCCACTGACTGAACACAAGTAACTGGTTAATCAAGAGAGAAGCAGCAGCACCAGAAAACCTACTTATATAACGGAAAGGAAAGGGAGAAAACGGGGGCCGGGGCAGGAATGCTATGCCATCAAATACAAAAATGCAGTGCTATGTATTCACAGCTTACCATCTACACTGAAATGGTTGAGGAGGAATCCAGTGAAGGAGTCGTAGCTGCAGAAAGAGCACTAATGCACTAGGCAGAGTATAAGCCCAGTGGACCCCTGCCTACTACCTTCCAGCAACCACATCAAGCCTCGCATTTCCTGTGAAGTTCCTTTGGACCATATTCCTACCCCTGAATCACCTCTTCCCTTGCTCCAGGCCTCTTAGATAACACACATTACACCAGTTTGCCAACACCTGCTACTGTAAGCAGATAGGGCACATTTCAGTAGAGGCACCAATACAGTGGAGTGTCCTTCCAAAGGAAGTGCCAGATTATATATGAAATTCTTCAAATACTTAGCTGGAAATAATACCTGAATCCTTAATCCATATCAAGAATACTTTTTTAAATGAAAGTGGAGACAGAGGAGGATTTTCTGAGTGGTTTTCTTTGCAAGATTGGGCCTGGAATCTATATTACTCACATCACTGCTTTAACAAGTACCTGACAAGAAGCAACTTCAGGACGGAAAGGTTTGTTTTGACTTACGGTTTGAGGGGCTACAATCCCTCATGCAGGGGAAGGCATGACATGGTGACAGGAGGGTGAGGAAGCTGGTCTCAGCACACCTGTGGTAAGGAAGCAGAGAACAGACAGGAAGTGAGGTCAGGAGGGTGAGGAGGCTGGTCTCAGCACACCTCCAGTAAGGAAGCAGAGAACAGACAGGAAGTGAGGTCAGGCAGTCAAACCACAGGGCCTACCCCCATTGATGCACTTCTTCCAGCAAAGCCCCACCTCCTAACATTTCCACAACTTTCCCAAGCAGTACCATCAGCTGGAGACCAAATATTCAAATCTATGAGCCTGTGGTGGTGGGGAAGTCAGGAGGAGCACAGTTAGCCAGTGTCTGATGCCCACCCAAGAAATATGAGCTTAAGGAGCTGCAAAGATCTCAAAACATTGATGTTTTTACTGTGTGTAAGGAATAGTTTTCAATCCCAGGGTTTGCAGGGTCAGGCCACTTCCTCACCTAGTACATTCTGGCTTCAAAGACTACTATGTGAAGAATGCTCTTTTTAAAAATTTATTTATTTTATATGTATGTGTGTGTACACCGGAGTGAATGTATGTATGTGCACCACATGAGTGCAGTGTTCATGGAGGCCAGCAGAGGACTTGGGTCCTCTGGAACTGGAGTTATAGGTAGTTGTGAGTCACTGGATATGGGTGCTGGGAGCTGAACCCAGGTCTTCTGGAAGAACACATGTTCTTAACTGCTAAGCCCTCTCTCTCTCTCCAGCCTGAAAATACTCTTTTAAAATACTTTTAAAAGTTGCCAATGACCAGTCTAGAGGTGATCACAAGCATTAAGAAGAGGTTCTTGTAACTCAAAAGCCTCTAGATGATTTAGTATTTTTTCTCATTCAAATTTTAACTTTCCCTGGTTTCTGCTTTATCAGTAAGAGTCATTCAATAATACAATAGTCAATGAAATATTATATAAGAAAATTTTCAGTAAGATACCACAGAAAAAACTCTGAAGTCGAGCAGATCTAAATTTGATTTAACGCAAGCAATGAGTTCTTATTGAATGCACACTATCTACCATGGACTAACCCAGATTCTAAGCATTAAGCATGAACCAGCTTAACAAGAGGAAACAATGTCACACAGAATAACATCTTCATATTTGACCCAATGACACCAATTTCTACTTGTCTTTACATAGGAAAATTAACTCTTTTCTGAGCATAAGATTTTCATCCGTAGAAGAAAAATGTTCTCTTCATGGAGAATGAGGGAGATGATGTGCACCGTCTCTCAGTGTCTAACAGACACACAGTAGTCATTCCATCAGCGTCTGGTCTTCCCACTCCCCCTTTGGTACACCGCCCATGCCCTGTGCATTCATCTGTCCTCTGCTGCTTCTGTGCATCTCCTTCTTTATCTCAGCCCTACGCCGGTAGGCTGCTATGAGCTGCCTCTGTTCTCTGCAGATTTCCCAGCTGTGCCTTTGCTGGTCCTTTGCTCTCTCCCTGTGGAAGCTGATTCATTTCCCTGCTGTTGACCACCTCTACACAGCTGCCTCTTCAGGCTAAGTCTTCCAGTGCATTCTCTCTTTAGCTCTCCTCCCAATTATCCACGCTGCCTGTACCTCTGGGTGTCTAAAAATAGAGTTACCACACTCCACTACCTTCCATTACATCATTCACTCTATGGTTGCCAGTTGAATTTCTTTAAACAAACATTTATTAAACACCTACTACATATGAGACTTCCATGGGAATAGAGACTCCCCTGAGCATGAGGTCAAAAACATTCTGCAAATTATTTAGACAAGGCCAGTATCCTCAACTAGCTGAATTCTATTTACTCTTTAAAACCAAGGAACTGGTAAAACCTTCATCAGTAAGGAATGTGTGTATCTATAAGAGTGTTGCTTGCAGTGACCAGCGAATATTTAGTTAGATGAATTCTATTTAAATTAATGGTGTAAAACAAGGATGTCATGCTAGAGATGGTAAATAATCCTCGAACCTAAAGTAAGAGATGGGAAGCAACTTTGAAAAAAATAGATCGGACTCAATCTTGAAATTCTTTAATGCAAGGACTTTTCTCTAACAATCATGTCTAAGAAAAAAATAATAACAAACATAATATAATGGAAAACTACTAAAAGTTTTGGAGCAAGTGAAAAAAAGACTATCGTTATTATTAAGATTTTTCTGTTGGCACCATGGACTTGGGAAACCATATGCAGGGAGAAAATTCCAGATGCTATTGCAAGGAAAACATACCCAAGAAAAGAGATGGATACAAATACTTTTCATTATAGCCCAAAACAGGAAAGAATCAAATGTTTCATATTGATACACATCAACATCAATCAACCACACAAGCATTCTGCTTGGTGAAGGTAACCACACTCAGAATTCCTAATCCTCCTGCCTCAGCCTCCTGAGAAGGTAAGATTACAGCCCTGAGAAAAATTCACTCTTTTCAAATATACAATTCAGTGAATCCTGGCAGCATATACAATCATAGAGCCACCGCTGTGACCAAAACGTCGAGCACTTCCCACATCTCCCAAATATTCATTTGTGGCAGTTTGCAGTCAATTCCTTCCTCCAACTCTTGTGCCCTGGCAACTGCTTCTGGTCTTTTCTAGAATGTAACATAAACACAGTCACTCAGCATGCAAAGTTCCATGTGTGGCTACATTCACTTAGCAGAATGCTTGTGTGGTTGATTGATGTTGATGTATGGGTTGATTCCCAGCTCACAAGACTTATGGTCCAACTGAATATTACATATGAGCATTTCTCCATGAGTGCACATATACATGTGTGTATGTCTGTGGGTAGCTGTGCATGTGTGTGAATGTAAGGCCCAAGATTGATACTGGGCTTCTTCCTCAGTCACTTTCCACTTTACTCTTTGAGGCAAAGTCTCTCAGTTGAACCCAGAGCTGACCTTACCACTGGTCCGTCCCATCTCTGCTTTCTAAGCATTAGAATTACAGGAGGGCTATCATGACTGCCTGGCACTTACACACGTGTTGAGAATCCGAATCCCACTCCTCCCTTTCCCCACTGTGCTCTATTTTTTACTTTTAATTTGTCTATTTCTTTGTGTGTATGAGTTGGCATGCTCTGTGTGTGTGTGTGTGTGTGTGTGTGTGTGTGTGTGTGTGTGTGTGTGTTCATGCATTCAGAGGCCAAAGGTCAATGGCAAGTGTCTTTATCAATCAATGTCCATCTTATTTTATGAGACAAGGCACTCACTGAATCTGGAAATATGTGCCCCTTTTTACATGGATGCTGGGGTTACAAATGCATGTCCTCAGGCTTGAGCGGGGAGGCACTTTACCAATTGAGTCATTGTCCCATCAATCTCTTAAAGAGCTTATTACTATCAATACCTGATCAGATTTCTCTATTGGTTCTAGAAATAATGGAGAAAATGAAAGACTTGAGTAAAGCCTTTGCATAAAACTGGAAAATGTTTTAAGTTTTGAAAATTTTCCTCTCTACTAATTACTGATGGTCACCTGTCCTGGGGAAATCTTTATATTGGGAGGTGCTAATATGTCATGGAACAGATTTTCAAATCCTACAAAGGAAATCCAGTGAAAGGGTCTGAATTCATAGAGCTTTATCTAGAGACTAGATCTCCTTTGGAGTTGGACCGAAAAGTAACAGATTTCAAACCGATTTAATCTTCAAATGTGTTTGACTTGTCCTAAAATAAACTGTCCACAAATACAAAACCGAAAGTAAGAAAACACTGTGGAAATCGCTAATGAGAAAAGGTCCTCTAGGAAAAGAAATTTAAATATACATATCGTATAATTTGAAAATGATCTGATTCGCTCTAGAGAACCTTAGACAGGATCTCTGCCCACCTCCACCGCCTTGCCTCACGCATCATTCCATCTCAGCCCAACTTCTCCTTCAGTGCCTTCACAGAAATCTTAATTTCCACCTCCAAAACAATTCTAACTAACTATGACAATGAACATGTTTGCTATTCTTTCTTTGAACTTTCTGCTTGGCTTTCAAGACACTAATTCCCTCAAGGTCTTACTGATGAAGTCCCTTCCCTTCTCCTCACTGAACCCCCTTTTGCTGTCATGAACCAGCCTACTGTTGTCTCAGGGTTCAGTCCTTTTTATTGTTTTGTATTGGCGGGATTTCATTCGTTCCTACTGTTTTATCATTGACTGTATGTCTAAGATCCCTGAATCTTTCAGACCTGGCCTCTCTTCTTACTCATGTTTACTGTCTTTTAGTGCTCAGCAGAAACCTGCCTTCAGGATTAAACAAGTTAGAACTTTAACACAGAAAAGACTGTGTGCGGGTGTTCTAGTCACTTTTCTGTTTGCTGTGATAAAACACTATGGCCAGAGGCAATGGGGGGCAGGGGAGCATATTTCATCATACTCCTCATTTCCAAGGCATAGTCCATCTTTGAGAGAAGTTAGCCAGGAACCCAAGGCAGGAATCTTGAGGCAGGAACTGAAGTAGAGACCTTAGAGGAATGTTGATTACTGCCTTGCTTCTCCTGGCTTGCTCAGTTACCATTCTTATACAGCCCAGGCCACCTGCCCAGGGATGGCAGCACCCACAGTGGGCTGGACCCTCCTGCACCAATCCCAACTAATAAAACGCATCATGGACACATCCACAGGCCAATTCAATAGAGGAAATTCCTCAAGTGAGGTTCCTTCTTTCTAGATGTCTATACTTTGTGTCAAGTTGACAAAAACTAACCAGTACAGTGCTTGTTTATATAGAGGCTGGTAAATATTGGGAAAGTACTCAGAGTGGACAGAGCAAGAGAGAGAGAGAGTGGGGGGGGTATTGATATAGTGTGAACCAAGAGGTGACATCGATGCAGAAAGCCAGAGATAAGTTCAGTGTCATGCCAATAGGGTTCTGAGGAGAACAGATGTAAGGCTCACCACAGGGCAGAACAGAAACAAAAACTGAGGCAGGAACACCTTTGGGAGCTACAGGTGTAATGATCAAAGTAGTTCCAAAGTGTGGGAGCATGATCCTGAAGGAGTCAGGGACCAGATAGCCTGTCCACTCACCAAGAAGTTGATAGGGGTATAAAGCTCCACCCATTTACCTATAAAAGCTAAATTGTAATAATAATACCAAGAGAATTACTTGCCTACCCTGCATGGGGCCCTGGATTCAATTACCAGTACTACAAAAACAAAGAAATAGAGGTTTTAAATTTAGTGTGTATTTAATCCAAGGCAGTCAGAACATTCTAGAATTATCCTGAGAGTAATTTCTCTTCCTCAACTTTCTCATTTTTAAGTGTTCACTTATTAAACATTTCAAACAAGATAATTGACTCGGTATGTAGCCTCCATAGAGTTCAACAACTGTCAATATTTTACCATAATTGCTTTGGATTGTATTCTTTTTAAAAAGAGATAAATCGTTAACACAGACTGCTAAAGACACACAAGCAAACATCTTTCCCTTCACTGCTTGCCCAGAGCTCATCACCATGTTGAAGTCGGTGTGTGTCAGTCTGTGTCTGCTTTTATTTTTTTTACTGCAGTGAAAGAACACATTATAAATTAAAACTTTTACTCAGCCTTGGAGAAAATTAAGGGCAAGTGGATGTCACAGTGATATCTAGGAGAGGCCTCAGGATGAACAAATATTTAGAACTAAGTACTTGGAGAAGGTGAGGCATTGTGTCAGTAAAAATGCGACTGGGGAAGACCAGGAAGAGGAGCTTAGAAGACATTTGCATTCTTCCAGTCACTGTAGCAAAGTGAACAAGCATCAAAGACACAGGCTAAGTGGGACTGCACCTCTGGTCAACTTAACTCTAAACCTCTGTATCTGTCACTTGCTGGTTTATCAATATTATTGACTTTTGTATTGGTTACTTTTGCATTGCCGTGACCAAAATACCTTACAGAAGCAACTGAAGTGAGAAAAGGTTTATTCCCACTCAGTCCACCAGGGCTGGCAGCCATGCACCATCCACAGTAGCAGAGGGCGAGATACAGACAACTGCTCATGTGGCAGCTAACCAGGAAAAAGAGGGGCCAGAACCAGGGCAAGTTCAACCTTCTGAGGCCCACCCCCTAACCCTCTTCTGCCAGCTAAGGGCTCCATGGCCCACCAAAACAGAATTACAAGCTGGAGATGAGCCATGGAGATTCAGATTCAAGCCATGGTAGCTTCTTCAGGGTTCACTGAAAGCCGAAAGACACAGCATCTGGCTACCGAGTTCTGGGTTATTTATTAAAGAATGTGATCCTTAGCCTCAAGCATATTTTAACTCTAAATTTCATTTTAAAAAAATCTTAACTCTCACCCAAACAATACATATTTGTAATAAGAATCAAAATTTAGGGGCTGGAGAACTAGCTCAGCAGTTAAGAGCACTGACTGCTCTTGCAAAGACGGGACTGGGTTTGATTCTTAACACCCACGTGGAGGGTAATAACTGTCTGTAACTTCAGGGGAATTTGCCGCCCTCTTCTGCCCTCTGCAGGCATTGCATGTCATGGGTGCACTTACATACATGCAGGCAATACACTCATACACATAAAATAAAAATAATAAAAAATATTTTAAAATCAAAATTTAGCTATTCAAGCTGCAAATAGTTGCACAGACCTTGTGATTCTCCATTCACCCACCACCACATGAGTAGGGTAGTTTGTTCCTCATCCTTAGGTTGGATTTGCTTGGCAGACAGATACATTTTTGACATGCAGGCAATACACTCATACACATAAAATAAAAGTAATAAATAAGGGGTTGGAGAGATGGCTCAGTGGTTAAGAGCACTGACTGCTCTTGCAGAGGACTTGGGTTCAATTCCCAGCACCCAAATGGTGGCTACAAACCATCCTTAACTCCAGTTCCAGGGGAATCCAAAGCCCTCTTCTAACCTCTGCAGCATTGCACCA
>NW_008329135.1:1496917-1503659 GCF_000622305.1 Nannospalax galili
TTAAATCATATTCTTTTGATATTATATTGAAATTAATAGCTCATAGTTTTCATTTCACTATTAAGTAACATTTAGCTTGTTTCCATCTTATTTATGGGTAATGAACATTCTTCTGTTTTTTGGGTCTTTTTGAGACAGGGTCTCCCTGTAGCCCCAGCTGGCCTGGAACTCCTATGTAGACCAGGCTGGCCTTGAACTCACAGAGATCCTTCCTCCTCTGCCTCCCAAGTGCTGGGATTAAAGGTGTGTGCCACCACGCCCAGCTTGATGGTGAACATTTCTAAACATAATATATTGTACCTGTTTTTTAAGACAGTCAGAAGTGAAAATTCTAGATCACAAAGAATGGACATCCTGGTCTTTACTAGGTATTACAAAGCTGCTCCAGGTGCCTGTACCAACATATATACACATACCTGCATTTTCATTGATGCTTATAAATGTCTATCTTACCAATGTTTTTGTTATCAGAGTCCTTTTTTTTTTTTTTTTTTTTGGTCTTTTTGAGACAGGGTCTCCCTGTAGCCCCAGCTGAACTGGAACTTACTATGTAGACCAGGTTGGCCTTGAACTCACAGAGATCTGCCTGCCTCTGCCTCCCAAGTGCAGGGATTAAAGGTATGCGCCACCATACTGTTTAATTATGTGCATGTGTATGTGTGTAAGTGTATGTATGTGTCTATGTGGGTGTGTGTACATGAGTATGGGTGTCCACAGAGGCCAGAAGAGGACATCAGACCCCTGGAGGTGGAGTTACAGACAGTTGTAAGCCACCCGATCAGTGCTGAGAACCAAACTCAGGTCCTCTGCAAGAGCAGCAAGTGCTCTTAACTACTGAGCCATCTCTCCAGCCCTGGTGTCAGAAACTTTCTTATCTGAATTGCTTTGATCACTAGTGAAGTTTGGCATATTTCCCTGTTTATTGATAGTTATTCCTCTGTGAATCATCTGTTCGTTTGTATGGGCATCTCCCCATCCGGTTAAGTCTCTTTCGTATTCATATGTGTTCTTACAAATTCCAGACACTAATTACTATTTTGTTGCTGCTGTTGTTTTTTGGACAGGGTCTTCCTAGTTCCAGACCTCTTGGAACTATGTAAACCAGGCTTCAATCTCACAGAGTTCTACCTGCCTCTGCCTCCCGAGGACTAGAATTAAAGGTGTATACCACTACACACAGCCAGACACTAATTTCTTTTTTTTAAATAATTTTTATTTTATGTGTATGCATGTATTGCCTGCATGTAGGTAAGTGTACCTGTGTCGTGCAATGCCGCAGAGGTCAGAAGAGGCTGTCGGATCCCCTGGAACTGGAGTTATGGGCAGTTGTTAGCTGCCATGTGGGTGCTGGGATTCGAACCCCGGCCTTCTGCAAGAGCAGTCAGTGTTCTTAACCACTGAGCCATCTCTCCAGCCCCACTAATTTCCTTTTCATCTGCTTTGCAGTTTCTTCTTCCCCGTCGGCATACATTAGCATCTATTCGTGGTGTCTTCTGTCAATCATAACTCATATTGTTTGGTGAGTAAACTAAAGCCTTGTGGTCAGCATCAAATAATTTGAATCTTTTTTTTTTCTCAGCAAACACTAAAGAGAGGTGCATTATTAGAAAAGAGTAAGTAAAGCACACATAGATTTAAATCTAAGTAAAAGCTTTTCCCCTAACCCATTTCTTTTCTTCTTTACCTCTGTCTCTTAAAAAGTTGTCATCTTATCCTATAAACTGTTATATATTTGAGACTATTTTTGTCAGATTGTATCTAGCATTTCTAACACAGTGGTTACATGACTTTTCCTGGGGAGATGTGAACAAATATCTCTTCATTCTCAGGTAGGGCACCAGTGATAGACCAAAGAGACAAATCTAGCCTCATCCGGCTTGGTGAACTGATGAGCTCACTAGGGTTATTTATATAGGTGATGGGATACTTTCAGCAGTGTGACTCAAAAACAGCTGGATCACCGAGGCACTGATGATGACATTGTGAAAGTTGCATCAACAGAGACAGTCCCACCTCCAGTTGACCTCACACTTCCTATTCTCTAGCACCCCAGTGGAGCCCCACCTCAGTCAACTTCATAGGACATAAAGGTCCTGGGGTACTAGAGCACATAGGAATATAGGAAAAGGGGATGAAGTAATCATGTCAGAAAAAGCTACAAAACAGTGATCAGTTTACCCCTAAGGACACTCTGGTCAACAATGGACAACCTATATGACAGTGGTCCCCTAAGACCACAACTAAGGGGTTGGAGAGGTGGTTCAGCAGTTAAGAGTACTGGTTGCTCTGAGCACCTACAAGGAGGCTAAGTCCCAGAGCATTGTTGCTACAAAACACAGCTCTTTCACCAAAAGGATTAAGGGAGTTTATTCTGAGGCAAATGAATGCCCTTGGCTCAGAAACACACATTCAGACCACCTGGAAAGACACAGTCCACTGTGGAAGATCACATGAACTTTTACCATCATAGAACAAAAGAACATCAAAAAGAATGCATTCATTTAACCAAATGCATCGATGGGAATGTCAGGAGGTTATAGCAGGATGGAGAAATCTTCTACATACATTATAAGTTGCTGAAAGCTAGTGGTAGGTTAATTCTCAATAACACATTCCATAAGCTTTGCCTGAACAAAGATTGATCAGATGTTAGGCTGTAGTAAAAGGCTACTAAGAGACTAAAGATAGAGCGAGATCATTCTGACTCTTCACCTGCAATGCTCTCTCTCCACAATCGGGTAGCTCTGGCTGGTCAGTCAGCATACTGTATCTTCTACATAGACACCCTGCCGGAACTTCAGCTCACAGCATATACCTACTTCTGAGGGGGAGGAAATTTTATTACTTTTTACCTAATTTTTTCAAATAAAATGATCAAGACATAATTTTTGGTGGCAGTCTAGCGTTGTATCTTGATATAGTTCTCAATGGTACAATTCACTGAATTTACTTACGACTAAAACAGGCACTAGTCTGCAAAATTCAGTGGCACTTGGTGATCATTTTTTAAGTCTTTTGAGACAGGGTCTCCCTGTAGCCCCAGCTGGCCTGGAACTTGTTACATAGACCAAGTTGGCCTCGATCTCATAGAGATCTGCCTGCCTTTGCCCCCAAATGCCGGAATAAAAGGTGTGCCCCACCATAGCTGGCTAATTGATGGTTTTGATGTAGACAAAGGAAATTGATATAAAGATAATATTTTACAGCGCCTCACAACCATCTAACTGAACTAATGGACAATTATGTTCCATTCAATTACCTTCAGCAAGCTCAATGGCTAAAGCAAATGAGCCAAGGAAATTTATCACAGGGACAGCAAGAACTTGTTCGTTTATTAGTGTTTCGTGGTTGTATATGTTAGTCAAGACACAGCAAGAAGCATCAAAATACAACATTGAATTATACAAAATACTTTCTCCCTTATAATTTAAAGTCTGGATAGCTGGCCCAGAGGCTTGCATTATAACTGACTATGCCCAGCACCTTCTAGTTTTCTAATTCTCCCATCTCAACCCAGTCTTATCAACTTCTAATCTAAAATTACTCCTACTCCTGCGCTTATATCTATTTCCAACAAGAGAAAGAAGAAGAAAAAGTTGAAAATGTACCTTTTCATTTTTAAGGGTATTACCTAGAAAATGAAAACAATACCTTTAATTGTATTTATTTGGCCGGAATCTAATCACATTGTCGCATCTGGCCGCAATAGAGGTTGGGAAATGCAGTGTTTATCTGGAAAGCATGTTTGTTGTTAGAATTGAAGACTTCTGTTAGCAAAGAAATATGGAAATGATAAACATTGCCTAACAACAGTTTCTACAACCACAAAGTAAGATGTCCTTGGCTTAGTCTGACATTCATACTTGTGTCAGGAAAGTGAACAATGTACTGGTCCAGTTTCCCCTACATTGTATGTTCCTCTTTCCTTCTAATGTAAGAGTCTTCCAAGTCATTTTAATGTAAGAGCCAGAGGGATGGAGAGATGGCTCAGCAGTTAAGAACACCGGTTGTTCTTGCAGAAGACCTGGGTTCAAATCCCAGCACCCACATGGCAGCTAACAACTGTCTGTAACTCCAGTTCAGGGGATCCCAAAGCCTCTTCTGTGTTCCACCAGCATTGCACGACACGGGTGCGTGTACCTGCATGCAGGCAATACACACATACACATAAAATAAAAATAATATTTTTTTTTAATGTAAGAGCCAGAAAAGGGTACAGAATTGGTAAGTATTTGCCACAAGACCTCAGTAACTTTTGACTGTAGTTGCTTATAGTTTGCCTTTTGGGGTCATGTGATGGTAGCTGGTGTAGGCTAGTTAAGACTGGAATGATTAGTGTTTCTCTCTCTTGCCCTCGAGCATGAGAGCTCAGGGATGCTTTGCAGGTCAGAGGCACAAAAAAAGCAAACTTCAACATATGAGCTCATTTCAAGTCTCTCTTTGTGTTTTGTCTGCTAGCATCTCATTGGCCAAAGCAAGTCATGTGGTTAAACCCATTGTCGGCCTGGGGGCGGGGGCGGGGGAAGGAGGGGGGACCACAAGATATCCGCTCATGGTGGAAGGGTACTGCAAAGATGCAGACACACAGAGGGACCACAAGTTGGTCACTGTCCTTCAAACTTAAAAAGTAATGAGCACAGGGTTGTTGTTTTTTCACAGAACATGCATGTCTTGGAATATCTTTCATTTAATATTTTCTGATTAAGTGTTCTGATTAAGTATAGCCACTGATAAGCTGCCTATGATCCAGTAAATAACCCCATACTCATGCACATGCAAGCAATCTTAATTAAATTCAGTGGGTCTTTTTTTTTAAAGGCATGAAAATAGAAGGGGATCTTGGGAAGGAAAAGGGGTTCAGAGGAAGTGGGAGGATAAGAAAGTGTAATGGGGTGAAGAGATCAAATTACGTTATATGGATATATGAAATCATCAAAGAATAAGTTAAAACATATTTTCTGACTTGATTATAGGAACTGATTCTACAGAAAGTGAAGCCTTGGATAAGAGACGATAGCTACCAAGTGTTCATAGAATCCATTTACCTCTCACTACATCCACATTGCCACCTGTCACAAGCATTCTCTGTTACCTGAACTACGGTGGTTTTATCTCTACACTTCCACACCGCACTGCAGCCTATTCTTGACAGAGTGGTCCTTTTAAAATCTGTCACATCCTGTCCCCCTTCTGCTCACAATGCTGCAATGAAGGCAGCCTATGGTGAGCGCCAGCAGACATCATGTGCTCTGGCCCTGATGTCTCACTGATGTCTTTTCTCCATCTTGCTCACTCTGCTCTACTCACAACACACAGGTGGCACTCCAACCTGAGGATTTGAGCTGGTTGTTCTTTCTGCCAGAAATAGGCTTTCTCTTCCCTGTCTAAGTCTTGGCTCAGGAACCATCTCCTCACAAGGATTTCTCAACTACAAAATCCCACCTTGAGGGGCCAGAGAGATGGCTCAGTGGTTAAGAACACTGACGGCTCTTGCAGAGAGCCTGGCTTCTGTTCCCAGCACCCACAGGGTGGCTAACAATTGTCCATAACTCCAGTTCTGGGGGATATGACTCCCTCTTCTGACCTCCACAGATATTGCATGGCACAGGTGCACTTACATACATTCAGGCAATACACTCATACACATAAAATAAAAATAATAAGATCCTAGCAGACAGCCTGAGAGGGTGGGTTTCAACCTCCATTGGTGTAGCAGCTCTGATCTCAGCAGACCGCCACAGAGTGCTGAGTTCTGGCCTTCCTCTGGCCCCCCTCATGTGGTGAAGGAAGCCTGAATGTACCTGAGTGGAACCTGAATTGGGCTTCTGTGGGTATTCCTGAGTAGCTGATCTGAAGCCATCAGTTCCCTCCAAATTAAACCTGAGAGAACCTGAACCCTGTACCAACCAGCTTTACGTAACCAATAAAAAAGGATCTAGGCAGCCAAATAATACAAACAGAAGCAGACTCCAATTTAATATTCATATCAGAATCATAAGCAACAAAAGAAATTCACATGCCAAAATCACAATGAAAGAATAATAAAATGGAAAGCCAAAACCCCACCAATCCTATAGAAGAGTTCTACAAGGAGAACCCCCTAGAGATATCCCAGGACACTGAATTTAAAAGAACAATCATAAATGTGATCAAGGAACTCAATTTAAAGAGCACACGAACAAAAGAAAGAACTAAAAGAAGATAGGGATAAACTTCTGAATGAATTCACTAAAGAGAGATGAACACTGAAGAAAACTCAGGCAGAAATGAAGGAGGAAGTGCAAAACTCAGTAAGCCAACTTGAAACAACAGGGAAAATCCTCACCGCTAGAATGAATGAAATGGAAAACAGAATATCAACACTGGAGGATAAAGTTTAAGAACTGGACCACTCGAGCAAAGATTATGGAAAATTTTTTTATAAAAAACAGGAATGGAATATGCAAGAGATGTGGGACACCACGAAAAGACCAAATCTATGGATCATAGGAATAGAGGAAAGGGAAGAATTTTGGGTTAATGGTATTGACCAGATATTAAACAGAATTGTAGAAGACAATTTCCCAAAATGAAGGAAAGGCATTCCCATTCAAATACAGGAAGTACATAGAACACCAAATAGACAGGATCAGTAAAGAAACTCCCCACGACATAGCATAGTAAAAACACTAAATGTACAGAACAAAGAGAATACTAAAAGCAGCAAACAAGTCACATACAAAGGAAAGCCCATCAGAATTAC
>NW_008329135.1:1503720-1505487 GCF_000622305.1 Nannospalax galili
GACAGTAGATGCCAGCCCAGAGTACTATACCCAGCAAAAATGTCTATTATAGTTGAGGGAGAAAGAAAAAAATCTTCCATGACAAGAATAGCCTGAAAGAATACATGTCCGCAAAACCAGCCCTTCAAAGAATACTTGAAGCAATACAGGGAGCAAAGAGAGAAACAACTATACCCAGGGGCAATAAAAGAAAATAAATAAAGGTATAATCAAGGAAACACAAAATTAGAGAGTACAAACAGCAATCAAAATAATGGCAACCAATATACACCTTTCAAAAATAATCTTAAATATCAATGGACTGAAATTCCCAGTCAAAAGACACAGGCTAAGTAAATGGATTAAAAAACAAAATCCAGCCCAGCGTGGTGGCGCATGCCTTTAATCCCAGCACTCCGGAGGCAAAGGCAGGCAGATCTCTGTGAGTTCAAGCCCAGCCTGGTCTACACAGTGAGTTCCAGGACAGCTGGGGCCACAGGGAGACCCTGTCTCAAATATATTCATCAAACTCTGGTGCACCCAACTTCATAAAAACAATACTACAGGACTTTAAGACCCAGATTAATCCCAACTCATTAATAGAAGGGGTCTTCAATATCCACTGTCTCCATTAGACAGGTCAACCTGACAAAGAATAAACAGAGAGATGTCTGAATTAAATGATACCATACATCAAATGGACCTAACAGACATCTTTCTAATATTCCACCCAAACACCAAAGAATATATTTTCTACTCAGCACCCCATGGAACTTTTTCAAAAATAGACCACATACCGGGCCATAAAAAAACCACAACAAATACAAAAAAAATGAAATAATTCCATGTATTCTATCAGACCACAGTGCAATAAAACTCAAAATCAACAATGGACAAAGCCCCAACCATTACACGAACTCATGATGATTGAACAACACACTCCTAAACAATGAGTGGGTCAAAGGAGAAATTAAGAAAGAAAATAATTCCTGGAATTCAACAAAAAAGACAATACAACACAACACAACCTCTGGGACACATTAAAAGCAGTCCTAAGAAGGAAGCTTATAGCTCTAAGTGCATTTAAGGGAAGTTTATAGCTCTAAGTGCCTTGATCAAAAAATCAGAAAGAACACATATAAATGACTTAACATTGCAACTCAAGACACTTGAAAAGCAACAACAAATGAAACTCAAGCCCAGCAGACAAGAAGAAACAACAAAAATCAGAGCAGAGATTAATGAAATAGAAACAAAGAAAACAATACAAAGAATCAATTAATCTAAGAGCTGGTTCTTTGAAAAGTTAAACAAGATAGACAGACACTTAGCCCAGTTAAGCCAAAGAAAGAAAGACCAAATCCAAATCAACAAAATCAGAGATGAAAGGGGAAACATCACAACAGACACCCAAAAGATCCAGACCATTACAAGGGAATATTTTAAAAACCTATACACTACTAAATCTGAAAATCTAAAAAGAAATAGATATCGGGAAGCATGGGAACCACCAAAGTTAAACCAAGAAGAGATCAACAGTTTAAACAGACCCATAACATGTAAGGAAATTGAAACAGTGATACAAAGCCTCCCAACTAAAAAAAGCCCAGGCCCAGATGGATTTACAGCAGAATTCTACCAGACATTTAAAGAAGACCTCCAACCAATACTACTTAAATTATTCAAAATGATGGAAACAGAGGGAGAACTCCCAAATTCCTTCTGTGAAGCCAACAGCACTCTAACACCCAAACCGGGTAAAGACACAACCAAAAAAGAAAACTATAG
>NW_008329135.1:1505945-1507040 GCF_000622305.1 Nannospalax galili
GAGAAGAAGAGGTCAAACTATCACCTTTTGCAGATGATATGATAATATACCTAAGAGATCTCAAGAGTTCCACCAGAAAACTCCTAGAACTGATCAACACTTTCAGGATGGCAGGTTATAAAATCAATCTACAAAAATTACTATCCTTTCTATATACCAATAACAAGCAATTGGAGAATGAATACAGGGAAATGCTCCCATTCACAACTGCTGCAAAAATAAAATATCTTGGAATAAATCTGACCAAAGGCACCAAAGAGCTCTACAATGAAAAATTTAAATTGTTAAAGAGATTGAGGAAGACATCAGGAGATGGAAGGACCTCCCATGTTCATGGATTGGAAGAATTAATATTGTGAAAATGACCATCCTACCAAAAGCAATATATAGATTCAATGCAATCCCAATCAAAATCCTCATGACATACTTCACAGAATTAGAAAAAAAAATCCTTGAATTCATATGGAAGCACAAAAGACCCCAGATAACCAAAGCAACCCTGAGCACAAAGAGCAGTGCTGGTGGGATTACTATATCAGATCTCAAAGTATACTACAGAGCTATAGTCTTAACAGCATAGTACTGGCACAAAAATAGACACATATATCAATGTAACATCATTGACCATCCAAACCCAAATACATGCAATTTCAGCCACCTGATATTTGACAAAGGTGCCAAGAACACACAATGGAGGACAGACAGCATCTTCAACAAATGGTGATGGCAAAACTGGATCTCCACCTTTAGAAGAATGAAACTAGATCTTTATCTTTCACCTTGCACAAAAGTCAACTCCAAATGGATCAAAGACCTCAATGTGAAGTCTGAAACTCTGAAACTGTTAGAAAAAAACACTGGCAATAACCTACAAGATATAAGGGTAGGAAAGGATTTTCTAAATCAGACAGTGGTTGCTCAGGAATTAAGGTCAGCAATCAACAAGCAGGACCTCATTAAACTAAAAAGCTTCTGTACAACAAAAGAAACAATCAAAAAAGTGAAGAGAAAACCCACAGAATGGGAAAAAATCTTCACCAGTAACACATCTGACAGGTTTAACATCCAAAACATATAACAAACTCAAAAAAACAA
>NW_008329135.1:1507137-1509214 GCF_000622305.1 Nannospalax galili
TCAACATTCTAAGTAATTAGGGAAATGCAAATTAAAACCACCTTAAGATTTCATCTTACCCCAGCCTGACTGGCTAAGTTTAAGAGAACGAATGATACCAAATACTGGCAAGGATGTTGGGAAAGGAGGACGCTCATTCACTGGTAGTGGAATTGCAAATTCGTGCAACCCCTATGGAAAACAGTGTGGACAACTCTTAAAAAACTAAAAATGAACCTACCATATGACCTGGTTATACCACTCCTTGGCATATACCCAAAGGACTCCTCCTATTGTAGAGATACTTGTACAACCATGCTTGTTGCTGCTCTTTTCTCAATAGCTAAGAGATGGAAGAAACCTAAGTGCCCCTCAACTGATGAGTGGTTAATAAAAATGTGGCATATTTACACAATGGAGTTCTATTCAGCAGGAAAAAAAAAGATGAAATAATGAAATTTGCAGGTAAATGGATAGATCTAAAAACTGTTATGGTAAGTGAAGTAACACAGACTCAGAAAAACAAATGACGTATGTTCTCCCTCATATGTGGATCCTAGGCCAAATCCTTTTAAATTCCAGGTCTTTTTAATAAGATGATGCTATACAGCAGTCCCTTCTGCATGAAATAACTACCATCATCAGGACTTCAGCTGAGCCTGATCGCTGAACATCATCACAATTAGGCTTGTTGATGGTTGTGCTCATTCATTTAAGAAGGGCCATGCAGGGCCATTGGACCCTCACTGGAGTATCCAGCCACTCTTCCCAGCCAACTGTATGTAATTTGGCCCTAATCACACATGGTCTCCTGGATTTGGGGAGGACTAAAGTATACAATCTGGGGAAGGCTAGGAAGAGAAGGCATGACCCATGCTGGGTAAAGGCTTTCCACTGTACATACCCTCAGGTCAATCATACACCTAAGCAACCCCTCAGTTATCTCAGTAAGTAAGCTCAATAAATACATTGGTTCCCCAGTAAAACTTTAATCAAACATTGACTTGACACTAGAACCTTAAAAGGGAAAAAGCATTGCTTAGCACCTCCAGGAAAAGAAGTCTCATAACAGATGGAAAATTTATTTGTTAATGTTTTTAATGTCTCATAATTATGTAAAAAAAAAAGAAAGAAAATGAGAATGTAAAAGATGTTAAAAGGATATGTGAATGAAGATATTTTCTAAAATAGAAAAAATGAGAAAGCCTAAGCAAGTGATGAAGGTCTGTTTAGGTTTGTTATGATATATAAAGGATGAGACAAAAATAATACTCACATAACCTTAAATTCTCTATGGTCATAGTTTAGTCAACTAGTTTAAGGAACAAAATATATATCTAGTCAAGTTTTACCTGAGAATATTTGGTTTTTTACCAAGGCCTTATGTACATAGCACATGATAATTAAAAGTACCAGACTGGTGGATCTAACCTTATTTGATGTTTAACAGCCATAGTTTGAGGCCTATACTAATGTGGTCAGAAGGACTTAAAAGGCCGTTTTTGCCCCTCCCCCTCCAAGGTCGACTAAGTTCCAGGGGACTATTGAACATCTCTCAAAATGTCTTGTAAATGTGGTGAGTCACCTGTCCTCTTGATCAGGGAGGACATGGAGACCCCATGAGATGAACTTGAACCAGTGTCCAGTCTAGAAAGAGGAGGGTCAACTCAGAGGAAACGTCTCATTCATGCTTCCAAGTGAAGCCAGACATGGTCGAGCAGGACCTTTGACTTCTCTTCACATAGCTGGAACTGGTAAAAGGAGCCAGGAGCTCCTCCCAATCCCATGTGAGCAGAGCCTCAAATGACCTTAAGTGTAAAAATAAATTGATTTATTTGGGCCAACTGTATGGTCTTAAATACCCAAAAGTAAAGTATAACCAAAAAGCAAAGTCATCAGTATATTTCTTTAAGAGTTCAAGGGATTACACTTCCCAGTCATTAGGCTTAAGTCTATATAAATAGTTATTTAGACAATTATTTCTCATTGATGATTTTGTTCCTATCCAGAAAGTGCTGCTCACATGAAGACTCAAATCTTGGTCTTCATACTGTAGCGCCCACCTGTAGCTAAGGGAGACAACCAGCTATTGTTCTAA
>NW_008329135.1:1509266-1515348 GCF_000622305.1 Nannospalax galili
CATAACACAAAAAGAAATTGAAACAGTAATACAAAGCCTCCCAACTAAAAAAAGCCTAGGCCAAGATGGATTTACAGCAGAATGCTACCAGGCATCTAAAGACGACCTCCAACCAATACTATTTAAATTATTCAAAATGATAGAAACAGAGGGAGAACCCCCAAATTAGTTCTGTGAAGCCAGCATCACTCCAATACCCAAACCAGGTAAAGACATGTGTAAAAAAAGAAAACTATAGACCCATATCCTTAATGAACACAGATGCAAAAATTCTTAACAAAACACTTGCAAACTGCATACAGATGTACATCAAATAGATCATTCACCATGATCAAGTAGGATTTATTCCAGAGATGCAGGGATGGTTCAATATACGTAAGTCAATAAGAGTATGACTCTTAACCCTAGTTATAAGAGTAGGCCCAGACCTGGAGGACACCTGTTCCTCTGGGTACCCCTTGGAACTGTGCTGCTGAGCTAGGCCTTACCCACAATTTTATTCAAAACCCTTTCTCCAGCATCAATCAATTTTGGGGAACTACAAGCTTGGATCCACCCTTCTGTTATCAGACAAACTTGCCGTTTCATCCCTAGGCCTCAAATATCTCACACACCCAATGTCAAGCATTCTTCTCAATCTTCATTGTTTTCAATGACAATGCACTGCCTTTCAGAACTTGATTTGTTTAGTCTCAAGCACACCCACATTCAGTCATTATCTTGGGTGGGGCAGTGGCAGATTTAGTCAGGTTTCAAGATTCTAAAAGCACACAGCTCAGTGAACTTGCATTAGCTTTTTGGCTGCAAGTTTAATTAAAAGTCATTAGTCCAGATTCTTTCCATTTTATGTCATTCCTGCTTATCTGTCCTACAGAAAGGTAAGTACTATACTAAATAAATTCAATTAGTAGTTTTCCACATGCATTTTTTTAATCACTGTATTAGTTACTTTTCTGTTGCTGTGATAAAACATCATGACCAAGACAACTTATAGATGGAAGAGTTTATTGGGTTTACAGTTCTAGAAGGTGAGAGTCCATCATGGCAGGGAAGCATGGCAGCAGAGGTGGCCAGAGCAGAAAACTGAGCACTCACATCATCAAGCAGAGAGACAGACTGAAAATGGGAATAGCTGTGAGCTGTCAAAGCTCACCCTCAGTGACGTGCTTCCTCCAGCATGGCCACACCTCCTAAAGGTTCCATGACCTTCTCCAAATCGCACCATGCACTGGGGACCAAGGGTCCAAATACTTGGAGTCTATGGGGAATCGTCTTATTCAAAGAAACACAAGTATTTTTCCTATTTTTCCTTATTATTATAGAATCTACATTGGACAAATTTGCATACTAGAAAGGAAAGAGATAATGCCAGAGTCATTATTTACATTTCATTTTATTTATTAGTTATTTGCATTTTATGTGTATGAGTGTCCTGCCTGCATGTATGTAAATGCACCATGTGTGTGCAATGCCTACAGAAAGCAGAAGAGGGCATCAGATCCCCTGAAACTGGAGTGATATAGTTATTAGCTGCCATGTGGGTGCTGGGAACAAAACCTGGGTCCTCTGCAAGAGTAACCAGTGCTCTTAACTGCTGAAATGTTTCTACACACACACACACACACACACACACACACAATGCCATAGTATTTAAAAAGACTCTCTGAACTTAAAACTCTCATTCATATATATCATTTACGGAAAATGTCACCACTAAGCTCATTTCCTCATTTTCATATACAAATCCTAGCTAAAACCTCATTGAAATGTCTTCCCTCTTGGTATTTTACTTGCAATTCAGCTAGAAAATTTTCCATCACATACTTCAATTGCATTTATTTGTATTTGATTTGGTATTGTGTTGCTTGGAGGACTGTGTTGGGAAGAGATGTCTTTTCTCACATCACAACTGAGCTGTCATGCCATCAGCTGTCATGTGAGCTGAAAGCAGTTGATTCTTGCCACTTGACGAACTGCTTGGCAGTCAGAAGACCTGCATGTCACACACTTCAGTGACTCTCCAGCTGCAGCGCCCACATCCAAGCTTCCCTTTCCACACTCTCCTCACATCCTCTCTGCTTCCAGTTGTAATGGTGCTAGAGTTGCCAGCTCTTCATGCAGTCCGTGTGTAGACTGCCACAGCAGGGTATGACCCTCATTCCTAAATGTCAGTCTCCCACTTTGAAAACCATGCATGACCAGCAAGGACAGATGACAGGCAAGGCAGATGAGTCCTGTTGCCTCTGAGTCACGCAAAAGGCAGTTGTCGACCGCACTTCATCATCCCGGGTCACAAGTTCCTCTTCTCTCCCTTTCTTGCCCCTCCGTCGTTCAGCTCTTCTTATTCATCAAGAGGAATGAATTCTTATCTTTACCTTTTCAGCCCAAAGATGTGCTCATCCAGCAAAGGCCCTATGTCATTCTGTTCCCTAATCCACTCACCCTGCCTTTCTCAGGGCCTCCTCTCTTCTGAAGATTGCTGTTACAGACAGGGTATTATTCCTGAAAGAGTTAATAAAGTGTATTAGTCAGGGTTCTCCAAAGAAACAGAACCAGTAGAATGAATATATATGTATAGAGATTTATCAGCTTAGCTCACAGGATAGAGTCCAAGTAGATCAACAATGGCTGCACCACACTGGAGAGGCTGAGAATCTGCAGTTGCTCAGTCCACAAGGCTGGATGTCTCAGTAATCCCAATCTGGCACTGAAGTTCTGATAAATTCCAAAAGATCAGCGAGTCTTCAGTCTACAGCACCAAGACAAACTCACCAGTGAGACAGAAGGCAAACAACCAGAAGCCAGGTGTTCTCCTCTGCCTTGTCCTTTTATACTGGCTGCCATCAGAAGGTTACACTCACATTTAGGGTGTGTCTTCCAGCTTCAGATGATCCAATCAAGATCTCTTTCATTTCAGTTAATCCCAGATCCAGTCAAGTTGACACCCAGGAATAGCCATCACAAGTCCACCCCTTGTCAACTTGACACCCAATAGCATCTCTCTATTTCATGCTTAATTTTCAAATGAAAACCATATTGAGGTCATAATTTCACCTAACATGATATAATTATCCCATCATACAATGAATGACCAATGCATTATATATCTTAAAGTAGGTGATGAGGTCTTCAAGGAATGCTTAGTCCTTTAGTGTTTTATAATCTAATATAACCATATAGGTTCACAACACTTAACCACTTAACACTTATCTCAATTACACATTCAAAAAGAGAATAACTCAAGTATCTGCTTAATTTATGTGAATACATGGACAAGCCTATTCTTAACCAAATAGGAGAAGAATACTCATGTCAATTACAATCCACGTTTGTGCAACTGGTCACGTGGCCTAAGTTGGTATTTGTAACTACCTTCCTCTACTACCCATTCTGTATTTCCTCCACCATCAGCAAGCACCTCTGCAGGTCTTGGCTCTTTCCCTGGAGGAGTGACCCATACTTTCATCCCCAAAGGGTCTGGGCCATTTGTTGTCCTGTCTGGATCGGTTTGTTGCAGTTTCCCATTGATCTTAATCACAGGACATGGTAACACCAAAAGTCACCCTAAGGAATCTCCTCCCTTCCAGATATAATCTTCATTACCTCCATTGTGGAGAACCAGTCCAATTTCCCCCTGGCAGTCTGGGTCAATCACCCCTCCTAATACTGTTATTCCTTTCTTAGCCTGCTGACTTAAGGGCATCAGAAGCCCAAAGTGTCCAGGGGGAAGTCTTAGCTTCCAGTTCAATGGAATGTTTATTATCTCTCCTGGCGGAAGCACTCCCTCCTCTGGAACCAAAACATCCAAGCCAGCAGAGTGCAAAGTCGAGGGTACAGGAAGCAAAACTTTCCTAGTGGGTCACCAGGGGTGATAATGAGTAGAATCATTCCCACTTCCACCCCTTGATTCCTGGACCTGTGAATCCTGGCTATAGGAGAAACTGTACCATATATTGGATGCTGATTCAAAGCAACACTGCCTTCTAGAGGACCCTGCCCCAGCCCTCCAGGCTATTGCCACCTAATTGGTGCTGTAACTGTGCCTTTAAGAGACCATTCCATCATTCTATCAAGCCAGCTACTTCAGGATGGTGGGGAACATGGTAAGACCAGTGGATTCCATGACCATGGGCCCACTGTCACACTTCTTTGGCTGTGAAGTGAGTTCCTGGGTTCAGAAGCGATGCTGTGCAGAACACCATGATGGTAGATAAGGCATTCTGTAAGTCCCTGGATGGTAGTTTTGGCAGAAGCATTACATGCAGGAAAGGAAAATCACCAGATTTGAGAGTCTAGCCCTGTAAGGACAAAACTCTGTCCCCTCCAAGATGGAAGTGGTCCAATGTAGTCAACCTGCCACCAGGTTGCAGGTTGGTCACCATGGGGAACAGTGCCATAACAGGGGCTCAGTGTTGGTCTCTGCTGTTGGCAGATCTGGCACTCAGCAGCAGCTGAAGCCAGGTTAGCTTTTATCAGTGGGAGTCCATGCTGTCAAGCCCATGCATAACCTCCATCTCTGCCGCTATGGCCACTTTGTCTATGGGCCCACTGAGCAATGACAGGGATACCTGAAGAAAGAGGCTGACAATCCACAGAGCGGGTCATCCGATCTACTTGATTATTGAACTCATCTTCTGCTGAAGCCACTTTTTGATGAGCATTTACATGAGACACAAGGATGTTCACATCCTTTGCCCATTTGGAGAGATCTATCCACATACTTCTTCCCCAAATGGCTTTCTCACCAATTTTCCAGTCATGCTCCTTCCAAGTCCCTGATCATCCAGCCAAACCATTGGCTACAGTCCATGAATCAGTATATAATTGCACTTCTGGCCATTTCACCTTCCAAGGAAAATGCATGACCATGTGCACTGCCCGAAGTTCTGCCAACTGTGAAGACTTTCCTTCCCCAGTGTCCTTCGGGGTTGTTCCAGAAATTGGCTGTAATGCCGCAGTCGTCCACTTCTGAGTGGTGCCTGAATAGCATGCAGAACCATCTGTAAACCAAGCCCTAGTCTTCTCTTCCTCTGTCAACCGATCATAGGGCACACCCCATGAAGCCATAGGTGCATGCTTGAGAACAGGAGGCATCATAACAGTAGAAACCATAGGCATTTGGGCAACTTCTTCATGTAACTTGCTTGTGCCTCCCAGCCTGCTGAAGCCCGATCACTTCCATTTGATAATGGATTGGTGCTGTGCATGGCCTACTTTATGGCTTGGGGGGCTCAGATAAAACCCAGCTCATGATGGGCAGCTCTGGGCTCAGGTTGTATGGTGGCCCATTGTCAATGTTCAGTTTCCACTAAGGCCCAATAGCAGGTTAAGAGCTGTCTCTCAAAGGGAGAATAGTTGTACACAGATGAAGGCAAAGCCTTACTCCAAAATCCCAATGGCCTCCACTGTGATTCCCCTATGGGGGCCTGCCAGAGACTCCAAACAGCATCTTTATCTGCCACTGATACCTCAAGCACCATTGGGTCTGTTGGATCATATGGCCCCAGGGGCAGAGCAGCTTGTACAACAGCCTGGACCTGTTGAAGGGCCCTTTCCTGTTCCAGGCCCCACCCAAAGGTAGCTGCCTTCCAAGTCACTTGATATATGGGTCATAGTAACACACCCAGATGAGGAATGTGCTGCCTCCAGAATCCAAACAGGCCCACCAAGTGTTGTGCTTCTTTCTTGGTGGAGGGAGGGGCCAAGTGCAACAACTTGTTCTTCACCTTGGAAGGAATGTCTCTCCATGCTCTATACCTCCGAACTTCTAGAAATTTCACTGAGGTAGAAGGCCCTTGAATTTTGGTTGGATCTATTTCTCATCCTCTCATGCACATATGCTTAACCAACAAGTTCAGACTGTCTGCTACCTCCTGCTCACTGGATCCAATCAGCATAACATCATCAATGTAGTGGACCAGTGTGATATTTTGTGGAAGAGTCAGGCAATCAAGATCCCTTCGAACCAAGTTATGGCACAATGCTGGAGAGTTAATATACCCTTGAGTCAGGACACTAAAGGTATACTGTTGGCCTTACCAGCTGAAAGCAAATTGCTTCTGGTGGTCCTTATGAACTGGTA
>NW_008329135.1:1516139-1525555 GCF_000622305.1 Nannospalax galili
CGATTGATTAGCCAGTACCGCAGGTCCATTCGAGTCATGCCATTGTAGGTATTGTTTTGCCTTTGCCACCCATTACGATAAGTATGCTCACCTTGTCTTTGGTAATTCAATGCTGCCACCTGACCCCTACTCCGAGGTCCTGTTACACCTATTATTTTTACATTTAATTTATGCAGTTGAGCAGAAGCATCTCCAACTATAAGATTTGGCATAAGGAAAAAAACAAAAACAAAGCTCTTCAAACGTTCTGGTGTCTCTCTCAGTACTTTCCATCTTATAAAATCAGTAAAAGGCATGTCCTCTGGGCCCTCCCATTGTGGAGGATTTGATGTTGCACTACGAATCCACTCAAGCATACCAATTTGCCTGAGTCTTACAATCCCTTCATCAACACTAAGCCAAGGGATATCAGGTATTTCCAGCTCTCTGTCAGTAGGCCATCTTTTGATAAATACCTCAGCCAACCAATCAAATAAACTTTTAACATCTTTTTTAACTGCACAAGCTTCCATATTAAACCTAGAATCTCCAGTCAGGGGGCCCATGCCAATAAACTCAGCCTGATCCAATTTTATGTTCCTTCCACCATTATCCCATACCCTGAAAATCCATTCCCAGACATACTCATTAGACTTCTACTTGAATGAATTAGCAAACTCACTAAGTTTTTTAGTGGTGTAGCACACCTCCTCATGGACCACACTTTCTATGTCTCCTCTAGGGACCTGCTTAGCTTTGAGTCTGGTTATAGGTCTAGAGGCAACAATAACTGGGCCCTGAGGGACATCATCTTTGTTTTGCTGAATGGGGCTTTGAGTCTGGTTATAGGTCTAGAGGCAACAATAACTGGGTCCTGAGGGACATCAGCTTCATCTTGCTGAATGGGATTAGCTTCCTCAATGGGGTTAGTTTCCTCAGGAAAGGGTTGGGAGGGTGGGACTTCTGAGGGTGGGAGATTAATTCATCGGGTGAATCAAATTCCTCAGTCTGAGGATTCAAACTCCTCAGCCTCCTCAGGGTTCTCCCACACATCATCCCACGTGTCAGGATTCCAATCTTTCCCTACCAATGCCCTCACCTTTACTGCTGACACCCTTCGAGGCTGGGAATTAAATTTGCATTGTAGGTCAGCCAAACGTATAAAAGGGCTCCAGCTTGATTTTCTGCAGCTTTAGCTCTCTAGCTGCTGGAGAAAAGAGTCTTTTCCAGGGCACACTTGGGAACTTCTAAACTGTTGATTGGAATCTGGAGCTTGTCAATTTTATCATTAAGCTCATTGTTTATCTTCATCACTTTATCCAGAGATGCTAGAAGTAACCAGCCAGCATCATTATTTTTTCTTATTTTTCCACAAATTGTCAAATGTTTTATGTACAGAGTCACTAAATTTCTTGCTCTTCACAAGAGGTGAGTTAGGAGATTCAAATGGGGCTCTCTCCATAATTGTTTCAAATAGTCTATACAGATTTTCAGTGCTCTCCATGCTATCTGAAGACTCTGAGTTGGAGAGCCTGCTCCAAATACCAACAAGCCAATTAAAGAAATTCATCCCTTCAGTTCTGTTTCTCTAGAACCATTCCTGGTACCACAATCTGTATTAGTCAGGGTTCTCCAAAGAAACAGAACCAGTAGAATGAATATGTATCGAGATTTATCAGCTTAGCTCACAGGATAGAGTCCGAGTAGTCCAACAATGGCTGCACCACACTGGAGAGCCTGAGAATCTGTAGCTGCTCATTCCACAAGGCTGGATATCTCAGTAGTCCCAATCTGATGCTGAAGGTCTGACGAATTCCAAAAGATCAGCTAGTCTTCAGTCTACAATGGCAAGGCAAACTCACCTGCAAGAGAGAAGGCAAGCAGCAAGAAACCCGGCGTTCTTCTCTACCATGGCCTTTTATATGGGCTACCATCAGAAGGTAACACCCACATTTAGGATGCATCTTTCAGCTTCAGAAGATCTCTTTCATTTCAGTTAATCCCAGATCCAGTCAAATTGACACCCAGGATTAGCCATCACATAAAGTATGTGAAAGTGTTTCCTTTAAAAGTTTTGTAGACTGCCTTTTTGCAGTAACGTTTGAATTCATGAGCAATCCATCCACTGAGGCAAATTTGCATACAATTTGCAATTGAAACATGCCAGGCAGCTAGTTTCTGCATCACTTTCTCCCTATTCTGGCCCCATTTACACCAAAACAAGACAAAACCAAAAAGAAACATAGCTGGAAGCAGAAAAGAAGGAAATGAGCATTTTAAAGACCAAAATCCTGGGCTGAACAGATGGCTCAGTGGTTAAGAGCACTGGCTGCTATTGAAGAGGACCTGGGTTCAGTTCCCGGTGCCCACCTGGCAGTTATCACCCATCCATTACTCCAGTTCTAGGGGATCCAATGCCTCACATACATACAGGCAACACACACACACACATCTCACACACAAAATAAAAATAAATAATAGTTTAAAGACCAAAATCCTAGATACAAATGCACAGTCTCCTTCCACCACCCAGCCAAATTTTTTTTATTTTTTTCCTGCATGTGGACGTGTGTGTGGTATTTGTGCATGTGTGTATGTATGTTTATGTGTGTATGCACATGTGTATGTGCTTGTGTGTGTGTGGAAACCAGAGGTTGACATCGATGTCTTCCTCCTTGGCTCTTCTGCCTTCGCACTGAGTCAGGGTCTCTCACTTGAACCCAGTGCTCTCCAACTCAGCTGTCTCCACCTCCCATATGCTGGGATTGCAGGCAGGAGGCCACACTGGTGGCCCCACCTGCAGCCTTCATTCATGTATGGCAGCACTTTACCCCTGAGCCTTCTCCCCTGCCCATGGATTTTGTTTTCTCAGATTTCAGTTTATCCAGATCTCAGTATCAGGCCCGTTTACCACCATAAAGAAAGTATGCCATTGTTTCAAGCATTTTTAAAATGTATGTTTTACATATATAAAGGCAATGTAAATCATAAATGTAATTACATTATAATATATAATTATACCATAACATAAATGGAAATTGTATAGTGTAGTTATAAATTTGTAAATATATATTTATGTACTTTTTAACTATTTTTTCTTTTATTTATTTATTTTTAGGTTTTTGAGACAAAGTCTCACTGTGTAGTCCCAGCTGCCCTGAAACTTACTATATAGGCCAGCTGGCCTCAAACTCACCTGCCTCTGCCCCACAAGTGCAGGGACTAAGGGCATGTGCCCCCCAATACCGGACTTTTTTTTAATCTTTTTGAGACCAGGTCTCCCTGTAGCCCCAGTTGGCCTATGGAAAACAGACTGGACTTGATCTGTTTTAGATTAGCATGTCTCTGCCTCCAAGTGCTGGGATTAAAGGTATGTGCCACCGCACCTGGTTTATTTTTTTCCTCTGAAAAATATGTTTTTGTGGGGAGAAATGGATGCAGAAGTTAGACGTGGATGTGATCAAAATACAATGTATACGTGTATGAAATTGTCAAAGACAAAAATGAAAAATATCCTTTAAAAACTCAAATGAATAAAAACAATATAAAAATGTTTTGTGAGTGTGCTGATCCCTGCACATCTAGTTTATGAGCACAGCTCTACAGCATAGTGTTGGGGGGTTTCTGTGTGTGCCCCTTAGAAGCACTACAGCTTCTTACTGGAACTGTAATTGTTGAGCTAGAACAGATGGGCATCATCCTTAACTGCTGCACCAGTAACACCTGACCTCTCCAGTAGGTGTCATCAGCACTGTGGACTTATTCACTAGATAGTAATGACACATTTGAGGGTTTAGTTCTGAAAACTAGCAACTTGAGGATCTTCTTTTTAAAACAGAACTGGCTGTCATTCAGTTTCTAGCTTTATATATCACTCACCATGGCCTTTCCCTGTTTTCTACTCAGTTGTGTTTCTTTTTTTTCAATAATTTGTGGACATTCTCTTTATATGTTGGGTACTAATCCTCTAATGACTGTATGTATATAGATTTCTTGTAGCTTTGGTCTTCTGTTTTCTTATTGTTCCTGGTTTTTTACAGAAATTCTGTAGTCAGTTTTATATTATTTTCCATAAGAGTTTGAGCTTTTGCATCATAAGAAAATCTTAAATAATTAAGATGCTATTTCCCCGTGTCTCTTAAATTCTTTATAATTTTTATTTTAAATTTCAATTTTGAGCTGCTGGGGTTATAATTCAGTTGTTAAAGTGTTTTCCTAGACTGCACAAGGGCCTAGGTTCAATCTCTAGCACTATATAAACCAGGTGTCATGGTATGTACCTGTGCTCCAAGTACTCCGGAGGTAGACACAGAAGCATCAGGGGTTCAAGGCCAAGCTCAACTGTATACCAAGTCCAAGGTCAATCTGGGATACATGAGACCCTGTCTCAAAAAATAAACACCTACATACGTAAATAAACAGATAGATAGGTAATTTGACTTTGAGTCATTCTAGAATTCAATTTGTATAAATACTGATATATTTCTCAAGTCAATGACTAGTAATCACAATATCATTTATTTAATAATCTATCTTGCTCCCCCCAAAACTAGCCACCACCACCAAGTAAATGGATTGGTTCCTAAATTCTCTTATTTCCCATTGACTTGTACATTCCTGTGTCTGCCTTCACTGTTTTACTCTCCTAGGTTTACAGAAATGTTAATATTTGGTCAGGCAAATCTACCATTGCTATTGTCTTTTCAATTATTCTATTTTTATTTTTTATGTGTATGAGTGTTTTGCCTATATGTATGTAAGTGTACCGTGTGTGTTTAGTGCTTAAAGAGGTCAGATTCCCCTGGAACTGGAGTTATGGATGGTTGTTAGCTGCCGTGTAGGTGCTGGGAACTGAACCCAGGTCCTCTGCAAGAATATTCAGTGCTCTTAACTGATGAGCCATCTCTCTTTTTCAATATTATATTTATTGTTGTTGGTTCTTTATATTTTCTTATTAATGTCATGTGTAGTGGTGCATGCCTTTGATCCCAGTATTTGGAAGGCAGGGGCAGGCAGTTCTCTGTGAGACTGAGACCAGGGTGGTTTACATAGTGAGTTCCAGGCCAGTGGGGGCTACAGAGAGATCCTCTCTCAAAAAGACAAAAAAGGAGCTGGGGAGATGGCTCAGCAGTTAAGAACAACTGAGCTGTTCCTGCAGAAGACAGGGTTTGATTCCCAGGACACATGGCGACTAACAGCCATCTGTAACTCCAGTTCCAAAGGATCTGATGCTCTCTTCTGACCTCCGTGGGCACTTCATGACACCAGTGCACTTACATACAGGCAGGTGATACACTCATATACATAAAATAATAAATAAAATTTTTTAATTTTTTTAAAAAAGAAAAAAAAGAATCGCATTTATTAATTTGACCTATTTCTACCACTGTGAATTCATGTCTTCCTATCACAAATTATTATATCACAATTGTGCTTCTTCTTTCCAACATTACATCTTTTGTCTGTGAAAAAAAGTTACTGATACTAATATTAGTTTCTTTGGATACCTTGTAGTTTTTTTGCCACCACCTATAAAGATTTAATAGCTCATTTTAGAAAACAGAAAGCAAACCAATTAACAATGCAAGTTGGATACTGAAATGAAAATACTTGAATTCAAACCCTGGTTTTGCCATTACTATAGTAAGTTATTTAGCCCATGTCTCTGCAGGATATAGTTTAATTCACTATCAAATCAAGACCTGTAAGTCAAACCTGTTTTATAGATGCCTGTAGTGATTCCGTCAAGTGAGAAGCCAGAGAGAGGAAAAAGGCTTAAAACAGTGTCAGGTGTATGAGGAATGACTAGTTGTATGTATCAGCCAGGATGGGGTGAGAGAAGCAGCATTAACAAGCAGTCCTTAAAAATTTCAGTCATTCGAAACAGCAAAGTCCACTTCTTGTTCATGTTCCATGTCTGTCGTGTATTAGGAAGGACCTAGCATGAAAGAGAAAAGCGTTTGTGTGTGGAGGACTGCCACATCTTCCAGGTGACGACTGCTCATTAAGTTGCCACGTGGAAGACTGCCACATGGAAGACTGCCATTCCTTTCTCTCAGGAACACAGAAAAGGTGCAGCAGGGGATCCAGTGCCCTCTTCTAACCTCCATGGGCATTGCACGTGTGGGTGCACTTACACACATACAGGTAATACACTCATACACATAAAATAAAAATAAGTAAAATAATTTCTTAAAAAGAAAAGTTCAGTAAATCATGAGCTGGCTCCCAGGCTTCCACCTGGAGGTGAAAGGCATCACTGAGTCTACATCATTGTCCCAACAGGCTGGGTGCCCCTTACCTGAAATGTTGAGGACCAGAAGTGCTTCAGATTTGGATGTTTTGAAGTATTGCCATACACAAAATGAGATGTCTTAGGGAAAAGATCCAGGCCTAGACATTAAATTCATTTGTTTCACATACACGTTAGAGAAAGACTGAAGATAGGTTTATGCAATATTTTCTATAATTTTGTGTATGAAACAAGGTGTGGAATTTTTCAGTTGTGGCAACTCATTGGTGGTAAAAGTCTCAGACTTGGAGCATTCGGATTTAGGATTTTCAGATTAAGAGTTCTCAACCTGTACTAAGTCACGAGATCAAGCCTGATTGCCTTGGGACAAGAAGGTGAAATTACACCACATAATAAGACAGAATCAAAACTATTTCTCCATCTGAACAGCTGTATTTTTTGCTTTTTATATTCAGCTCCTTAATCCTGCTGGCATAGATCTATGAACCTGGCAGTGATATAGATGAGAAGAGAGGACAGAAATAAGAGGAAAGAGTGATTCACTTTACACTGATATCCAACCATGAAAAATGTCTTTAATTCCATCTCTCAGAACATCTAATGTTCTGCAGAAGGTAATTTGGAAAATCAGGAACCAGTGAATTCTATGTAAAACTTGAAGAGTTTTCTACTTTCCTTAACAAAAAAAGCAAAACAAAAAACCCTCTAACCAAAAGCAAAATGATTAATTTGCTCACACTTCCAGGCCACAGCCCATCACTGAGGGAAGTTAGGGTGGGAACTCAAGCAGGAACTTGAAGCACAAACCATAGAGGATGCTTACTGGCTCAGTCACTGGCTCATGCTCTGCTAGCTTCCTTATACAGCCCTGGACCACCCACCTAGGGATGGTGCTGCCCACAGTGGGCTGGGCCCTCCTGCACCAGTTGTCAATCAAGACACTATAATCGGGGACCATAGGCCAATCTTACCTAGGAAATTCCTCAGTGGAAAATGGGGTGCTATGTATGACCCCTAACACTTCATCTTCAAAATTAAAATCCTAATATTATTAATTCTATTGCTGAGGCAGGAATATTCCTGAGTTCAAGGCTTGTGGGGGCAACATAGTAAATTCCAGGCCAGCCTTGGCTAGAAATCTTGTCTTGAGGAAAAAAAAAACATTCTGATTTTCAAAGGCCACCCCCCCAAAAAAATCATTTAGTGCTTTTTAAAATCAGACTGAAGGAGAAATTGATACATGGGGGTTTTAAGGCCCTAGAGAGAGAGAAATAATGATGGAAGTCTCTGACTACTTCCTTTTAAATACATAGGCAAGCTAAACTTCTTTAACTATAACCAAGATTTGATGATTTTGAGGTTACAAGCATGCTAGGATTCAAATCACATAGGTCCAGTTTAAACCTCCTTATACCAAGTCAACTATTTATCCAGCCTTTCCTGAAAGGCGGATGACAAAGCTCCTGACAGGACTGTGAAGCAATTACAGGAGTTACATGGCAAAGGTTCTAGCACTCTGTCTGGTCCATAATAGGAATGGAAATATCAGTTCCCTTCCACCGCACTTGTATAGGAATGTATCCACAAACCCTCCACAGGCTCCTTGCCACATGATGGATGTGGCATAGGATGCCCCGTCCTCTCGATTCTTTCTCTCTGTCTTTTCCCTTTGTCTCTTCCCCTGTTTCTGTCTCAGGCAATACTTTGTTGGTAACACTCTGACCATTTTACAAACAGGTATCCTGTTATTAATTATGACTGGGTTCAGCCCAGTAAAGCTAAATTACTTTCATAAGGCTGAGTCGGTGCCAGAATGAGTCACCAACACAGTGGAGATGATGCCTTCCCCTCAGTCGCCTTTAGAGAGTTACTGAAGAGTGACTAGGGCAGAGACCTGGGATATCATGTTGTTTCTGCTGCTCCAGCATCTGGAATCAGGTCGCATCAGGACAAGAGAAATGTCATATTATTTCTGCTGTTCTACAACTTCCAAACCTGCTTCTCTTTTGTGACTTTCCCATTTTTCCTCTCAATTCTCCTTATTAAAAATGTTTGTCCTCTCCAACTGGCATCCCATCCCCACACCCACGTACACAGGACCACCTCCACCCTTTAGCAAGTCTCCGTAATCCCCTCTGCCTTTTCCATGCATTCAAAATTAATGATAATGATATCCGAAAGCATTTGCTGAAGGCGCTGTGGGAACTTGGAGTCCCTTCCCTAATGATCACAGGCTTCCCAAACCCCATCAGCCTGGTGGCTGAATGGATGAGCCTACAGGCAGGCAGGTGGGAAAGTGTGGGTGGTACCCAGTAGAGTACCCACTGGAATCTCTGCTGCCAACCATTCTGAAAAGAGATGTCTGAGCCGGTCTAATGCACTGTGGGTTGTGAAGTTTGCCTTGCTAATCAGAATAATAATTTCCTATGAAAGATTCTCAAATTCATAATAAAAAAGGAAATTAATGAGAACCAGTTTTCATTAAAGCTGTGACCTCATCTCTTGATTTTCTGTCTGCCCAGCTTTTGTTCTATGAAGGAGGAAGCATGTGCTTTTCAGTCCAATGTCATAATATACACGTGTTTAAAATTACACTGGAATGCCCAGAGAAGCCTGCATTTTACCCAGGCAAAATTGTCTGTTAGAGGGGCTGGAGAGATGGCTCAGTGGTTAAGAGCACTGACTGTTCTTGCAGAGGACCCGGGTTTGATTCCCAGCACCCACATGGCAGCTACCAACCACCCTTAACTCCAGTTCCAGGGGAATCCCAAGCCCTCTTCTGACCTCCACAGCATTGCACGACACGGGTACACTCACATACATGCAGACAATACACTCATACACATAAAATGAAAATAATAAATAAAATATGTTTTAATTGGCTGTTAGAGATGCCCAGTGCAGTTAGCTCAGGAGTGTCGGGCTAACCTTTTCATATACAGCAATCTGAGAGCTGACTCGGGCATAATTACCTCAAATTCTTAATTCTGCCTGTTTCTCATTTATATTTACTCATTTTCATCAAAAAATTCTAAATGTTAACATACTTGTGTTTTGTAAGCAACTTGAAATCCTTTGAAAAGTAATATGAAGTTAAAAAGAAGCAAATGAATGGGGCAGCACACATCTTTAGTCCCAGTACTTGGGAGGCAGAGGCAGGTGGATCTCTGTGAGATCGAGGCCA
>NW_008329135.1:1525598-1529804 GCF_000622305.1 Nannospalax galili
GAGGAGGAGGAGGAAGAAGCAGAAGGCAGCAAGTGAAGTAATAAACTGTTTTTATAAACTCTTCTATACCATGTATTTTGACCTAAAATCTCATTTCCACCTCAAAGATTTTTTTTTTTCATTTCACCACCTCATTTATAAATGGACTTCACAAGAGCATTGTATTAAAATATCCTAAGAAGGGCCTTTGAGATGGCTCAGCAGGTAAAGGCACTTGCAGCCAAATCTGACAACCTGAGTTCAGTCCTTAGAACCCACATGGTAGAAGGAGAGGACTGGCTCTGAGCGTTGTCCTCTGAACTCCACATGCCTGTAATGGCATGTGAACCCCTCCCCAGTAAATAAATAGATAGATAAATGATAGATAAGTAGATAGACAGATTTTTTTTTGTGTGTGTGTGTGTGTGTGTATCATAAAAATATCTTTTTTTTTTTTTTTCCAGAGTAGCCTTCTTAATCTCCCTTCCAAGTTCTAACCAGGCCTGACCCTGCTGGGCTCCTAAGGTCAGGCACACTCACACAGTATGACTATAGACAAGGACAAGCCTCCTTACTAAATTCATATGTGTGAAAAATCGATTTGGAAAATTATCAACCCAAAGTAGATATAGATTGACCAGTATTCTAAGCTAAGACTTCTGACTTTTAAAAAAAAATACTTGTTTTGTGCAAATTATCCAGACCTATTATTTCAAGCCAAGGGAAGTTTAAAAGCATGACTAAAGTGCGCACTTAACTGCCAGCCTGACCTCCATTAGCTCAAGACCCAAATAATAATCAGATGCAGCACAAGGAAGACAGTTTCACTGGGAGTTTCTATGCCCAGGGACAGTCTAATGCAGAAAAATCATTGGCATTTATGAACTCAGAGAACTTCTTTTTAAGATTTATTTTCATTTGTGTGTGTGTGTATGCGCACGTGTGCGCATGCACACACAAGTGTGCCACAAGTGCAACAGGAAGGTGTCCTTCAAAGAACAGTCCATGCCCTGGAGCTGGAGTTATTAATAGTTGCGAGCCACCCCATGTGGATGCTGGGATCTGAACTCAGGTCCTCTGGAAAAGTAGTAATTGCTCTTAACCACTGGCCAACTCTCTAGCCCTGAAAACTTCTCACCTTTCTCCTCTCCCTCCCTCTCCCCTCCCTCTCCCCTCCCTCTCCCTCCCTCTCCCCCTCCTGCTCCCCTCCCTCTTCCTCTCTCTCTCCTCCCTCTCTCCTCCCTCCCCCCTCCTTCCCCCTTACATTCTAGACAGATAGCCTTCTCACCACTGAATCCCAAGGACCTAGCTATAGCTCTGCACAGTATAGACCATGGGCTCTGTGCTCAGGTGGACTAATTACAACCGTAGCACTACCATTTATAACTTACACACTGCAGCGCAATCCACTAAGCTCAGTGGGTGCCAAACATTTAATAACTTATAATATGTGGAGCAATTACATTCCTATATACGCACATCCTAGTTACTAACACACACACGTAACTTTCAAATATAGATATCTGGAGAGATATTCATATGGGGGGTTGAATTTCTTGAGGTAGGATTTCACTGTGTAGCCCAGGCTGGCCTGAAACAGGCTATGAAGGCCAACCTGGCTTCAAACTTACAATTTTCCTTCCTCTGCCTCCAGAGTGCTGGGATTGTAGTCATCCACCCCCACATGCAGCTTCTAGAAAAAGATTTTTACTTTTTAAATAGTTCTTTATTAATGGGGAGTGTATATGTGCCACGTCTGCAAGTGGAGGTCAGAGGACAACTTACGGGAGTCATTTCTCTCCTTCCACCATGTGAGTTCTGGGGATGAAACTCAGGTTGTCAGATTTGGTGGGAAGAACCTTTACCCATTGATCCAACTTGCTGGTCCCCAAAAAAGAGTCTCATGAGTAAGCAGGGGTTCTAGTAGCTGGTGCTGTCAACTGGATGACACCTTCCCAGGCACAGGGCCCACAAGAAACTAATCAATGTCAAGAGTCATGTTTCTTAAATGTAAGTCTATTCCAGCCTTGTAAATGTCACAGAGCACTGACAGTTTCTTGTTGTACCTCATCAGCATTTGTAAGAAATAAAATCTGATGATTCAATTTCAAATGTGTCTCAAGGCAGCTTAGTCAGATAAACAGAAAACACAGGACCTCTACTAGAGTTTGCTAAAGTAGCTATTCCCAACAACTCTGCTAAGACTCTCTCTCTCTCTCTCTCTCTCTCTCTCTCTCTCTCTCTCTCCATATCTGGCCTACTTCATGTCCTCTTCTGTTCCTTAGTAGCCTACTTTTTCCAGCGTATACTAACATCCAAACTTTCCTAAGGACCTGCAGACCCACAAGGCATGAGTCTGATAAGCTTTAAAATAAACAGAATGTAAAACACAGAGATGAACCCAGGCACAATTTTTGTTGAGAAAAAAAACCAAGTAGCAGAAGGAAAGGTAAGATCTAGATGGCATGTGAGACTGAGCCTCCTGATTACTCAGCAGAAAGGGATATACTAACATCCAAACTTTCCTAAGGACCTGCAGACCCACAAGGCATGAGTCTGATAAGCTTTAAAATAAACAGAATGTAAAACACAGAGATGAACCCAGGCACAATTTTTGTTGAGAAAAAAAACCAAGTAGCAGAAGGAAAGGTAAGATCTAGATGGCATGTGAGACTGAGCCTCCTGATTACTCAGCAGAAAGGGAAAGGAAAGAAGGGGTTTGTTACATTAGAGTTTAAAAACTGTTCTCTGCACTCAGCACACATGCCTTTCTAGACTGACACCTGCTTTCAAGGCCATAAAACAAACTGCACCACTTTCTGCACTCTGAGTCTCCAATGCTCTTATTATGAAGTGAAGATCTTTGTTTCTCACAATATGGACAGCTTTTATACACACACACACACGCACGCACGCACGCACGCACGCACGGACGCACGCCATGGTCAAAAGGGTAGGTTTTGCCATTGATCCTGGTCTGAAATGTCACCTTTCCCTACTTACCATCTTTGTGAAAGTTAAACTCACTAAGTCTCAATCTTCCTTTGTAAAATGGGACTGCTTCCTACATCAAGGACTAAAAATTAGTAAAACATATCAGAAATTAATTGTAAATTATCTGCTGTCTAATGCAAATGAAGCCTTCAGTATGTAAGAGTTGCTATTATTACTATTATTATTATCACTGCAAATTCTTTGAAATTTTCTTTAAGGAGTTTCAACACTAGTAGCAAAGTAATTTTAGTTATTCAAATGAAGCTTAGTAGTTTTAATCCTTCTCAGAATTTCTAATGTTTCAGTTACCACCTAATATGCCCTAAAGCTCCAAAAGGTGCAAATTCACATCAATTTGTACTGTGGATAAAAGCTCAAAGTACTAATTAAAGAAGAGACTGTCATGACTTTTCCAGATGACTTGGTTAAAGTGACTGGTTGCTTAGATGGCATTATTACTAATAATGCTAATAATTATTAAACTCTTTAATGTGCCATAATTGTAAGTGAAGTGTCCACTGAAACCGCATCTTTTTTTTTCCTTTTCGCTGGTGAATTTGGTTCCTTTGTTCACCATCAAGCATAGTCTATAGAGGGTATCATAATTTTCTTTTTTTTCATGCACCTTCTGTTCTGAGCAATTTACTCCAGTACACATGTGGTTGAAAGGTGCTAGGCCTGTGTAATGTTTCCATGTGCCTTCACAGAAAAGGAAGGTGCTGAACAGAGAGAGATTGGAGGGACTCCATGCATTCAGTTCAAAGGAAAAGCAGGTCAATGAGATTTTATTAGAAGCCTTAAAAATCTTGTGAACGATTCATTTGCCTGAATGTATTGAAGAAAGGGACTTGAGCCCTTTAAGGGAACTTGAAAGGCAGTGTGAGGACAAGCCAAAAGAGCACAGCTGACTGTCTTCCAGAGGAAGTACCTGACTGTAACAAGGTAGGCTGGAGAGAAGTCATATAAAGGAAATGAACGTAATCAAGCCCTCCTGGACATCCTCCAGGCCCAGGCCCAGGTTACTGTGGTAATGATTTCATTAGTCATTTATTTGTATAGCTACAAATTTGATATTCACTCAGTGGGTGTATTTTTTTTTCAATCCAACCTACACTGGACCCTTGTTTCACTTTGTAAATGTTTCTGGTTAAGTTTCCAACTTTTAATGGGAAGAGTTAGTCTCTTAGAAAAATTCTGGAGCCTGTTAGATGCTTTGACAGAATAAAAAAAAAA
>NW_008329135.1:1530465-1539096 GCF_000622305.1 Nannospalax galili
CACACAGCACTCAGCTCCCAAGGCCACGACCGTCCCTAGTGGACTAAACATCTTTCTTAAGTGATTTCATGGTAGTTACTTGTATGACCTTCAAATAGGACTTTAACGAACATCGATGCCTACTTACAGGGTGAACATTATTGCCAAATACCCTGGGTATACGAACAACTAAATGGAGGGACATGTTTCCTCTTTGAGGCTCTAGTTACTCCTTGACATAGGTTCGGTTCATTCTGTTTACTGTTGTTGTTATTGTTGGTTGTTGTTTGGACTTTTTGTGTGTGTTTCTCTGTTTGTTTCGGGTCTTGTGGTACTGACGTCAAACCCAAGGGCATTGTATCTGCCAGGCAAGTGCACTACCACTGAGCTATATTTACAACCCCAGCCAGGTGGTATTTAATAAAAGCTTAAAGAAGATCAAACCTGCAGAGCTCAGTCATTGCAAATTAGAAATAGATCATAATAGCTTATGCCAAGATGGGCATGCGCTTATAAGTCTGTTATTTCAAAATATAGAATTTTTTATCCCAGAAATAAAATATAAAAGTTTCTGAATGAATATCAGTTTTATAAATAGACAGAAATTTGATTATATTTTGTGTTCTTGAAGTTTTTTACAAGAATGTAGAATTTATTTTTTATATTTAAATACCAAATTTAATAAAGGTAACATTTGTGGAATTAAGTCACTTATATTGAGAATCTTAAAGGCCTATTGCTACTTAAAAGAACTCTACAATAAACATCTAATTAGTTTTAGCATTGAACTATTATGGCTTGAATATAAAATGTCCCCACAAGCTGTTGTGTTGTAAGCTTGGTCTCCAGCTGGTGACAGTACTTGGGGAGGCTAAAATTTTAGATCAGTAGAGGTAGGCCCTTGAGGGTCTCCTCTCTGGTTCCTTCTGGTCTCCCTTTTCTCTAGTTCCTGGCTACCAAGATGTGAACAGCTCTGTTCTATCGCACCCTTCCACCATGATTGATTGACACCTCTGAAACCTTTAGCCAAAATCAATCCTTCCTCCTTAGGCTGTTTCTGCGAAGTATGTAATCACAGTGATGACAAACGGGTTAAGAATAGTGACTCTCTAGTTTTATTGACTCCCTTGACTAGAAGAGCAAGAGCATTCAGTTTGCAGTCTAATTTTCAATCTTTAGACCTTGTTGATCTAAAATCAGTAGCATCTTATATTTACAACTATTCTTCTCAGGGACATAAATTAGAAAAATATAAAGGAACGTTGTGAAGGTTGGTACTGTCAACTTGATAGAATCCAGAATCAGCTCAGAGATGGGCCTCTGGGCTTCTCTGTGGAAGATTCTCTTGATTATGTTCGTTGAGGTGGGAAGAGCTACCCATTGTGGGTGGCATCATCCAACTGCAATCCTGGACTCTAAGTGGAGAAGACATGCCGAGCACTAGTATACATCCAGCCCTCTCTGCTTCCCAACTGCAGGTGTGATGGGACCAGCTGCTTCAAGCTCTGGCTGACAGAACCTCTCACCATGATGGACTGTGTCCCTCTGGAATTATGAGCTAACATAAACCTTTTCCCCCTTAAATTGCTTTTCTCAGAATATTCTATCACAGCAACAGGAAAAAAAACTAAGACAAATGTGAATTCACAACACTAGACACATATATTTCCCTTTTAATGGGGGATGCATACACATCATATAATCATACACACTCACATACCATATATACACAGACATATATAGATATATATGTATATTATGTATATATGACTTCCCTCTCCAAATTAATTTAGAGTGGCAGTTATGCAGTTAACAAACGCTCTGACACTGTATGGCACAGTATATGTATGTATGTATAAGGAGAGGGAGAATGAGAGAAAATGTATTCGGCAATTCTGTATGCCAGGTCCTAACCAGACACCAGAAATACCAAGTTAACAAATCAGAGTGCCTGACCTTAGGTAGTTTCTATTTATTCCTCTCAGAGAACACAGGCAACAAAACATGTAAATAAGTAAATGAATTTCAGAAATATATCTGGAATTTATGCTCTAGGATTCCCACAATGTAAGCTTAAAATTTTAAGACCTCTAAGCCAGAGATGGTCAAAATGAGGACATGTAGGCCAACAGTAGTCACAGCATGCCAAAGGCTCAGCTTTTAAAATAATCAGGTATGATATACATAGTATATCATATGTATCAGGTATGATACATAGACATTTCAAAGGTTTTGAATATGTGATCAAAAACTTACCATGGCAAGAAAGACCGGACAGTTGGAAACAGCCATAAAGACCCAAGGCTGACTCAGCAAGACAAATGCAGGTTCAAGAGATGGCTCAGCACTGGCTGCTCCTGTGGAAGCCCCGTGTTCAGTTCCCAGCACCCACATGGCAGCTAACAACTGTTGGTAACTCCAGTTCTAGAGGTTCTAATGCCCTCTTCTGGCCTCCACAAGCATCACACACATGTGATGCACTTACATACATGCAGGCAAAACATTCACACATAAAATAAAAATAATAAAAAAAATTTTAAAGGAAAGACAAATGGCACATATGCCCACTCTCATATGTGGATCCTAGCTTTTAATGTTTATATGTGTGTGCATATGTGAATGTGAATGTGTGTATAGGTCGTTAGACTAGAAAGGATTCCACAGAAAGGAAAAAAGATTTTGATGCAAGACAGATACTAGAACACATGTAGGATAAATATGAAAAGGAAGCTACTGGGAGCAGAAGGTATGGATGGGGTGGGTGGTCAGGAGGATCAGCAACGTGTGTGTGTGTGAGCATATAATTATGCCTTCTCAACTTCCTGACCTCAACTTGATTTCTGCATTTTTCTAGCTTGTTTCACTAAATTTTTGCCTTCCCTCTCTCTGTTTGACCCACTCTCACTTTTTTCAGGGTCTCTTGCTCAGGGTGCTATCAGACAAACCATATAACATATTTTATCTGAATTTTTCATTTCATATCTTGGGTAGGGAGGGGGGAAATGGAGGAACTTACAAAGAAACAAACACCGACACCCAGTACCCTACTGACCACCCCCTCCATTTCAGATGGCTTCTGTTCTGGCCCACAGTCTCCATTAACTTTTACCCATGCATCTTGGGCCTGCAGTCTCACCCCAGGTCAGTAAACGGCCCCTCTTACAACTACGCAGGTGAGACCCAGGGGCCATATTCCTCTCTGTGCCTGCCACCTGCCAGATCACAGCTTTCTCCCAAGATGGCACCCAGAAGCCCCTCCCTCCATGGCTAACTTTTCACGGTCAATTCTCCACAGCAGGCCCCGCCCCTTGGAGAAACCAGGTCCTTGGGACACAACATATATGCCAAAATGAAACTTAATACCTTGTATACTTGTTTAAAAATAAAAGTAAAATAAATTTTTTTAAAAAAGAATTAAAGTGTCTGGAGCTCAGTGGTAGTTTGCCTAGCATGTTCAAAGTCCCTTTATTCCATTCCCAGCATCACAAGCAAGGTAGTACACACCTATAATCCCAGCACGTGGGAGGCGGAGGCAGGAGGATCATAAATTCAAGGTCATCTGCTCAGGTACATAGTGAGTCCCAGCTTGGGCTATATGAGACCATGAGATTAATATATATATATATATATATATATCAAAAAAAATTATCATTTCAAAGTTAAGGTCAATTTAAGATATTTCTGGCTAAGCAAAAATTGAGTTTATCAACAACAGACCTTCACTAACAGATTTTGATATTATATATTTCATGAATGGGAAAATAAACCTATAAGCCTATAAATGTTCTATATAAATAACACAGACAGTTGTGGTGGGAGATGCATAAGTCCGAAACATATGAAAGACTACTGACTTTTTTTTTGGTCTTTTTGAGACAGGGTCTCCCTGTAGCCCCAGCTCACCAGGAATTCTCTGTGTAGACCAGGTTGGCCTCAAACTCACAGAGATCTGCCTGCCTCTGCTTCCCAAGTGCTGGGATTAAAGGCATGCACCACCACACCCAGATGACTAAAATTTTTTAAATTTATTTAGTGTGTGTGTGTGTGTTAAAGAGTTTCACTAGGGTTCCTTACAGGAGCCTAGATAAGGGGCACCACAGGAGCATGGGCACCTTACCAGTGGCTATACCACAGAAGAAAATGTCTCTCCCTCCCCCAACCAACCATTAACTGCCTACAGATCCCCAGAGGGAGGAGGAGCCACATGAGTCCCTTCCCCTTCCATGATGGAATCTTGTCAGGCCCAGTCTTGTGTAGGTCTTGTGTGGATGATCACAACTACTGAAACTTCAAGAATGCAATAGCCCCATCTTGCCCAGAAAACAAGTATTGCACAACACTTCACCCCTTCCTCCAGCTCTTACATTCTTTCTTTGAAAGAGTATTTTGCTCTAGGGGATCAGGCTAGACAATCAGTAGAAGAAAGGGACTAGAGAGATGGCTCAGCAGTTAAGAGCACCGGCTGCTCTGGCAGAGGACCAGAGTTTGGTTCCCAGCACCCACACGGCAGCTAACACCCATCCTAATCTCCAGTTTTAGGGGATCTGATGCCCCTTTCTGACCTCCATGGTCATTGCATGCACATTGTACACTTGCATATAGGCAGGTACAACGCTCATATACATAAAACAAAAATAAAAATCTTTCAAAAAACATTTTTAAAAAGAAGGCCTGTTGAGCTGGAGAGATGGCTTAGCAGTTAAGAGCACTAGCTGCTCTTCCAAAGGATTCAGGTTCAGTTCCCAGCACCCACACGGCAGCTACCACTCACCCTTATCTCTAGTTCTAGGGAATCTGATGTCCTCTTCTGACCTCCATGGGCATTGCATGCACATTGTATACTTACATAGAGACAGGCAAAACACTCATACACTTAAAATAAATAAATAAAAATAAATCATATTAGTCAGGGTTCTCTATAGGGACAGAACCAATAGAATGAATAGCTATTAAAGGGGGATTTAATTTAATTATTTATTAGACCGGCATCTCACACTGGAGAGGAAGAGAAGCTGGAAATTTCTCAGTCCATGAGACTAGGTGCCTCAGTAGGATAAATATAGCACTAAAGGTCTGGAGGATCCTGGAGATTACCAGTCTTCAGTCCATGTTGGGAGCTCAAAGAAGCTGGGTTCTGCTATAGGCAAAGGAATGTGGCAACAGCAACAGGGCAGGTGAACCTGTCCGTGAGAGAGACTGGAAGCCGACAAAAGCCGAACTTCCTCTTCCACCTGCTGCCGCCAGAAGGTTCCACCCATATCTAGGGTGGGTGGGCCTTCCCACTTCAAATAGCCCAATCAACAAAAGGTAGGCCCAGCGGTGTGCCTTGTAGATAATTCTAGATCCAGTCAAGTTGACAACTAGGGTTAAACATCACAGAAAGTAATGATAAGAATGTCTTTTTTTTAATATTTTATTCATTATTTTTATTTTATGTGTATCTGTGCCTGCATGTAAGTCAGTATGCCCGTGTCATACAATGCCTGCAGAGGACAGAAGAGGCTGTCGGATCCCCTGGAACGGAAGGTACAGACAGTTGTTAGCTGCCATGTTGTGTGCTGCGATTTGAACCCAGATCTTCTGCAAGAACAGTCAGTGTTCTTAACCTCTGAGCCATCCTTCCAGCCCCAAGAACATGTCTTAAAGGTGGATCTCATACCTAATACACTTATGACCTTGATTCCAAGCACCACAAAAAGAAAGAGATGCAGGATATACAATCCATTTACAGAGCATCACAGACAGGCCTAGATGTCATCTCTTTTTAGCTGATTTGAGTCTTTTCAGGATGACTGTTTTAAAAAAATAACAGTAATGTTGTGGTTTGTGTTCTGCCCTTAAAACATGCTTCTTGTGGAAGGGATAGTCTGTCATCGTCTGGGTCAGAGAAAATGTCACAGTTCTTAATCTTGCTGCACAAACTCTGTGGCTTTTTAAAGCAGCTAACTTTCAATCTGCATGGCACTGGCAAAGCCTTCTCAGCGTATTTCAATAAAATCACCTGGGAAATCTCTCAGACGGGAGCAATGGTCACTTATGCTCCAAAAAAAATGAACTGCCTGCCGCTTCCCTCCATTTCTTAAACAAACTTCATTTCCAGTTTATTTTCCATAATGTGACCATTCTGGGCCACCACAAGCTGGGCTCGCTCAGACCACCTTTGTTGAAAAAGATGCCATTGAACTTTGCCAAGAGGAAAAAAAGAGCAAGACCAGCTATTAATCTAGGGCCACATATGAAAGAAACAGGCTATTTTTTGCTTCTAAAAGCTTTAAGAAAAAAATAATAATAATAATAACCTCAGTCCTTGAAGCAGCTCTGTAGCTTTGTGGGGAAAGACAACCAAAGGTATACCCTTGTCACAGGCAGTATGAGGGAGAGCTTGAAAGAGTTCATGGATTTAAAACCTAGGTATGGAGACACACGCCTGTCGTTCGTTCCAGCACTCAGAAGCCTGAGGCAGAAGGATTGCTGTGAGTTCGAAGCCAGCCCGGGCTACATAGTGAATTCCAGACCAGTCAGGGCTACATAGACCCCTCTCTTTCTCCCTCTCCCCCCTCCCCACACACAATAGTGTTCAGAGAGTTGCTGAGGACTGTCTCTTTACCATCCAGGTCTCTTCATCCAAAGCTGAGGGAAGGTTTTGTAATTGCCATAGCAATCCAGGCCAAAAGCATCGCTGTGCATTTATGCATGACTTCTGCTAAACAGGCCTGAAGAAAAAGGGCCCAAAATATGCCAGAACTTCATCAAAACATGGAAAATATGCAGCTGGCTCTCTGGCAGCCCTGGTACCTAGAAATATGAATGGATGTGAGATTCCAGGTAATATGACAAATTGGCAGGTTTTCACTTTGTGTCAGAACATGACAAAGTGAAGGTGACCATGGCGAGCTCTGCCGCGGCAGGCTCCCCAATTACTGTAAGCCCAGCTGGCCATGGGAATTGGGTGCTCAGGGTCAGCACTCGATGAATGAACATCTCATCTCCAGGAGGGGCTTCTCCAAAGACTTGCCCCTAGAGATACCCAGTCTACCCTAGAGTCCCTCCATTGCTTTCTTTACTCCAGTCCTAGGAAACCAAACACAGTACCTCATGTATGCTAAACAAGAGTTCTGCTACTAAGCTATACTGCCTTTTTAAATGTGTGCTCCCACACTCTACAAAGGAAGTATGACAGTTTAGAAAAACATGTTTCTTAAATCTATAAACAAAACAAGCATTTTAATAAATAACTTAGGATGGTGTTACCCAAACTGGTACAAGAAAAAAAATTCTAGTGCGCAAAACTGTTTTTAAGATTTTATTTTATATTTATGTGCTTTTTTACAATGTAATTTGCACACAGAACCTGCGGATTCACAAATAGTAGCTGTGGAGACAGGACCATGACTGAGAGACCAGAAAGGTAGCACGTCTCCAATGCAAGCCTGGACCAGAAAGCATCCACAAAATAGAAAAGCCATAGCTACATTCTGCCCAAAGGCTCAAATGGCCAAGCAGTAGAATGATGTGGCCAATCAAAACTATATGCAATTTGATACCATAGAGCTACCACTCCAAGGACACTCAAATGACAAGGACAAAAAAATGATTTAATCTTTGGCCACCTACATGCTCTTAAACACCCAGCAGGAAAGTATAACCAAAGAGTAAAAAAATTAGTAACATTATAAAACAAATTTCTACCAGCCCCCAACCTGGCTTCCCATCCAAACCCAGCTCAGTCAGGGGACCTGGTCCTTCCAAGGACCTACAAACACAGACATCAGTTATCAACTTTAGCCAATTAAATAGGGCCCCCAGGTCATCACTGGGCAACTAGCGCACACTAATTGGCCATATCTAAATCTGTTTCCTATCCTGATTTTCTGCTTCGTGAGGGCTTCCAAAGGGCCCAGTCCCTGCCCCACAGGCTTGCCTTCCTGCTCTCTTCCCTAATGAGTAAGCCCTTCTCTTCACGCCAGGCCTGCTGCTCTCTTTTTTCTTCTCACTGCCAAACCTCTTAATCATTATTTAGATGACTGCTGCCAGAGTAGACCCCAGTTCCCTATCTAATACGATTGCTTAGTCTCTTAAATCCCTGACTCCTTCCATGGCTAATCAGATTTACTTCTTCCAAAATTAAACAGATCCAAATTCAAATGATTATAAACATGTTCCGTGGAGAGCTAGGCTGGGACTCCGCTTGGAACCTGCTCACACGGATTCAAACCCCTTCGGCACTTCCTCTTCTACAAGGTGCCTTAGCCTTCTGACAGGAACAGCCAGGCCCTCCACCTTCCCAGTCACAATTGGAAAATTTTTTAAGACATGCTTATTTTATGTCTATGAGTGTCTTTATGTCCATGAGTGTCTTGCCTGCATGTATTTGCACCATATGCATTCCCACGGTGCCCACAAAGGCCAGAAGAGGGCATCAGCTCACCTGGAACTGGAGTGGTTATGAGATGTCACGTGGGTGCTGAGAACCAAACCCAAGTCTTCTGCAACAGCAACAAATGCCCATAATGGCTGACCCATCTCTCTAGCCTCATGGAAATATTCTTCAGTTCAATCTTTACTGTCTGTTTAAATCCTGAGAATCATGTGTTCTTTGAAGGACCTGGACCATCTCCGCCTCCCAGTCAACTATACAGTAACAGATGCATC
>NW_008329135.1:1540667-1552369 GCF_000622305.1 Nannospalax galili
CTCTGAGTTCAAGGCCAGCTTGGTCTACACAGTGAGTTCCAGGACAGCTGGGGCTACAGGGAGACCCTGTCTCAAAAAGACATGAATGAATGACACTCATTCACATCAAATAAATAAATAAAATACTTTTAAAAAACTGAAAATAGAACTTTCATATGACACAGCTATGCTACTGCTGGGTCTGTACCCAAGGACTCTAAATCAACAAACTACAGAGATACTCAAATGCCCACGTCAACTGCTGCACTATTCCTAAGAGCCAAAGTACAGAACCAGCCTAAATGTCCATCCCAGATGAATGAAGACTTTGCAGTGTAAATATACCATGGAGTTGCATTCAGCCATGAAGAATGAAATTGCGTCATTTGTAAGAAAATGGATGGAACTAGAGATCCTTGTGTTAAGCAAAATAAGCCCAACTCAAAAAGACAATACCTCTTGTTTCTCTCATTTGTGGGTTCACAAATACTAGATGTGGAAACAAGATCATGATTGACAGACCAGAAAGGGAATGCATCCTTTTTGAAAGCCAGGACCAGGAAGCACTCCCAAAATAGAAAAACCAAAGGCTCAGATGACAGAGGAGTAGAATGGCACAGCCGATCAAAATTTGTTCAACCTAGTATCACAGGGCTGCCACCCTCAAGAGGCTCAGCTGACAATTATAAAACTCCTATAAAGAAAGCGTAGGACCTGGAGAGATGGCTCAGCGGTTAAGAGCACTGACTGCTCTTGCAGAGGACCAGGGTTCGATTCCCAACACCCACATGGCAGCTATGAACCGTCCTTAACTTCAGTTCCAGGGGGACCTGATGCCCTCTTCTGGCCTCAGCAGCATTGCACAACACAGGTGCACTCACATGCATTCAGGCAATACGCTCGTACACATAAAATAAAAATAACAAAATATTTTTTAAAGTGTTATGTCACAATACAAAGTAGAGATGTTTTGAATCATCAACGATATTATTTTAGAAATCTCCTGTGAAGAAGGAAAACAGGGGCAGGAGTATCTTCCTCAAGGTGCCCCCAGGGTTTTCCCTGTTGATTACAGATGTATGTTGCTCAGATTCTCTCTACACAGCTCCTTGTAGCAGCTGAGCATCCACAGTCCCCACATAGCTAAATTTATCCCTCCTCTTCATTTTGGACGCGGTGTGGGCATGGGAGCCTATGGGGGGAAAAAGAAATGAATCTCGGAGGCAAAGTGACCTAGATTACTTTTTACCTAGATTACCTTTTCTAGGGTCCCTCGGGGCCACACTCTATGTAGGTCATTCACTTTGAGTGACAAGCTCACCAGTGAATGACACTAAATTGTCTTTACTATGTACTTGTGTGCCATAATAGGTCAGTCCCATTTTTTATAAAAAGAGAAGTAGGGCTTAGAATAGGGTCTGCTTAAAGGCATGTGCTTTAAAAAAAAAAAAAGAGAGAGAGAGGCAAAGCAGGACAGTTACCATAAATGAACCATAAATGAGCAAAATGTTATATAAAGCCTTTTGTCAACAAAAACATGTACTAGCACACACACACACAGAGGCAGTTTCCTATGTAAATGGATTTGTCTCACTCAGCTATAGGACTATATATTACTTTTCTTGCTGTGACAAAATGCCTAACCAAAAGTAGTTTAAGGAAGGAAGGAAAGGTTTCTCTTGGCTCACAATTTGAAAGGCTACAGTCCGTCAAGGTGGGGAAGTCACAGCAGCAGGAGCCTGAGGCAGCTGGTCATAATGCACCCGCACTTAGGAAGCAGAGAGCTATGAGTGCTAGTTCTCAGCTCATTTTTCTCCTTTTGACATGGGCCAGGATTCCCAGCCCATGGAATGGTACTGCCCACATTTAGGATAAGTCTTCCCACCTCGGTTAACCCAACCTACAAACTCCCTCTCAGACATGCTCAGAAATTCATCTCCAAAGTGATTCTAGATCCTGTCATTGATAACTAATTTAAATCACAACTGTCAAAATGCTACGAAAGGGGTAGTTTAGACTGTAAGATTTCATCTTCTCACTGTTTTGGACACTGGATGTCCAAGACACACAATCAGTTGATTTCTCAGGAGGCCTCTCTTGCTCACTGTACAGAGCTGCATTTTCAATGCACCCTCATAGTCTATCTTAGTGAGTGCATGCTTCTGATATCTCTGAGCATCAGTAGATGAGCATTCCTGTAAGACCACCAATCAGATTGGATGAGAAGCAACATTTCGTTTTAATTACCTGCTTTTTAAAGGCTTTCCAATAGAGTCATATTTGAAGGCCTGGGGATTAGAACTTCAGTACACAAATCTGTGTCACACAATTGGCCCATAACATGGATGCATACCGTATTGTTTGAATTGAAAGGCCACAGTACCGTTCTAATCAATAATTGGCTTGGCTCATCACAACCAAGGTGCTTTATCACTGTACTGAAGTGAAGGGAAGAACTAGGCAAAATAATAAGAAAATCAAGGACCATTCTGGAGGGAAACTGAAGGGTAGAGTTGCGGGCTGAGGATCAAGAGTTTAAAAGAAGAGGAGGGGCAGGGAAGCGTTTCAAGTTCAAACTAAACTGGGAGCAACAGAATCAATTGTTTTCTGATCTAAGCAGATGCCAGTGTGGGCTGCAGTGTAGGTTTTTTTTTTTTTTTTTTTTTTTTTAAGACACGTGCAGGAAAACACCGAAGCACGCTTGGCAATACACAACCTTAAAGCAATTACTCTCAACATTTTCAACCATACCCACCAAGTTATGTGCCCTGAGCCAGACTCTCAGAATCCATCCTTCCCTTGGGGCTGGAGAGATGGCTCAGCAGTTAAGAGCACCAGCTGCTCTTGCAGAGGACCCAGGTTCTGTTCCCAGCACCCACATGGCAGCTAACAACTGCCCCCAACTCCGGTTCAAGGGGACCTGGTGCTCTCTTCTGGCCTTTGTGGGCACTGCATGCACATGGCACACTTACATAAATGCAAACAAAATGCTCAAACACAAAATAAAAATAAATCTTCATTCCTTCATGTCCCATAATGGTCCCTCCCTTGTTTGCTTGTTTTGCGCCAACCCTGTCTGGTTTGGTGGTAGTCGAACTTCAAGACTTTAAGCTGCCCAAGTACAGTAGGGATGTCACAGATGTCCACCATCCTGCTCCTAGACCATGCTAGCGCTCTCTCTCTCTCTCTCTCTCTCTCTCTCTCTCTCTCTCTCTCCCCACATTCTTGCCTCATTTCCATTCTCTTTGGACTTGACTACCACGGACTCAGCCTGAAAGACACTCTAGAGGAGGCAGAAAGCCAGGACATATGCACACTTGTGGAGTTAGAAACACTGAGGCAAATCTGAAATGTGTTCTCTGTTCTGATTGATATAAAGGTAATTAATGACCCATGACATCCAATGATAAAAGTTACTTAAATCATGGCTTGTAGACACCCACAGCTGAGTGCTCAGAGAAGTTAAGGCTTTGTGTGAGGAGGCTGCTGAATCCATTTGATACATATTTAAAAAATGAAGAAAATAAACATGACAGAGTTCTTTGTTTACTTAATAGAGCTTGAACAAAGAACATTATTACCTCAGAGCATAAAATTCCCCAATCATGACACAGGAAAGGATCCAGAAAGACATTTATGATTCCTTACAAATACTTTACCTCTTATACGTTGGGATTAATAGTTCTGAAAGCTAAACTCAATGATGGAATCCACAGATGACTAGGTTGAAGAGCATAGTGAATTCATGGCTTTGAAAGGCCTCATAAGTTAAAGTTCAGGCATCAGTTGGAACAATCAGAGTGCTGACTGATGGGACAAGTTCAAAACAGCTGACTACCCATCTTGTATCTGAATAGCCTGCCCTTCTCTAACCTGAAGAGTCCGCAGTGTCATTTCCTAAGGTGACAACCTTGCAAAAGAATGGTAAACTTCCTTAAGATCAATCCCTACCACCTCACATTGCTGCTAGACGTAACTATCCTCAAGTCCTAGTAGATCTTGGGGGCTGCATATAAACAGTGAATGATCAAGACAGTGGTCTCCTGAGTCCCAAATTAATTACCAGAGTTTACCAACTTACACTGATGGAAGCCTGAGGAATGGAAATGGAAACAGATTTAGAAATGTTGGGTCAGGGACAGAAGAATTTGATGCTAAATTGGGCTGAATTTGTTAATAAGGTACATTAACCAGAGCTTCTGGATTCAATACGTTATCTTGAACATCTTGGTATGAGTCTAATGGATTGCTCAAACCTGGACCCAAAGACATCCCAGGGTGTTCTGCCAGTGAAAACACAGAATAATGGAAGTCAGGTGATCATAGCTACTTGGATTTGGATCACTCCCAGAATAGATGCAGTGATGTCCCCTGCTTATTTCCCGAGCTCCAGATTAAAATTGCCAGAATAACTTCTATCAACTGAACTGTGTTCCAAACTGACCCATTTTCAGTGGGAAGAGAAAAGGATGAGAGACTGCACAAGGCCTGGGTTCTTATGTGAACCGTTCTACTGTTAGAACCCAGTAGCTCCAGATCCACAGTGGTTACAGGGACATGAGACGAAGCCTATGGCGACTCTTATACACGAATTACAGCCTAACTTTTTAGCATTTTGGAGCAAAGTTATCTTTTAAACTAAACATTAGAAAATGAAACATAAATGTGTTATTCAAATGGAGTTACCCGTCATGACTGAGTATTGTCCAAACTACAACTCTTTTTGAAATAACTGACCAAGGAATTGATGAGGAAACACCTGGACCTGTTTTACTACTAGTACTGAGAATATCCTGTGACCACCTCCAAGGGGCAGGGTGGAGCCCTGAAGGCCCACTCAAGGGTCATGGTAAAGGACAGTGATGAGAGGAAATCTTTCCAGTAGCCGAGCCTATGCGTATAGAACTGGGTATTTCTTTTGCCTCAAAGGGAAGATTTTCCAAAGTAAGGACCTGCATTGATTCATGAGCAGTGGCTAAACATTTCTCTTCTTGGTCAAGGATTTGGAAGGAACGTGGCTGTAACATTTATGACTGGAAGTTCACACCAAAAGTCATTTGAATAGAACTCCAAGAATTTGTCAGTAGTGTGAGGATATTTGCAATTTATGTAAATGCTCAACATAAATTATTATTTATAAAGTAGGCTCCCAAGAGTCAAGTGGAAGACATGATCAGATGTGGATCACTTCTTCTCCGGGCACCTCGGTCATTACCCTACTGGAATCTTGCACTAAATGGCAATGGCGAAAGAACAGAGAACACAAGGATCAGCAGAACACCAGGACTGAATTAAAAAAAAGAATAGATGTTTCTGAGAGGATTGCAAAGACTGACAACATTCTAGTTTGCTTTTTGTTGCTGCAATAAACACTATGACCAAAAGCAACTGACGGAGGGAAGGGTTTGTTTGATCTTACAGCTCCCAGGGTCACACTCCATCACTGAGAAAAAGTCAAGTGAATTTGAGGCAGGAACTGAAGCAGAGACCATGTAGGAATGCTACTTACTGGCTTGTTTCCCCTGGTTTGCTCAGCTACCTTTCTTATACAGCCCAGGCCCACCTGCCCAGGGATGGTACCACTCATAATGTACTGGGCCCACATACATCAATTAGCAATTAATAAAATGCCTCATGGATATTTCCACAGGCAATTCTAATGAAGGGAATTTCTCATTTGAGCGTCCCTCTCCCAGGTGACTAATTTGTGTCAAGTCGACAAAAATTAACCAACACGGCTATCATCAAGAGCCTGGGCAAAGAAAAGGTGATTGTTCCTACCCAGTCCCCCTTTAACTCACCTTTTCTACTCAGGAAGATCTATCTGGCCATGGTTACTGCTGATATCATACTGTTCCAGCAGAATGGACCAATGCCAAGCCCCAAGATGGCAATGAGCAATGGGTTGACTCATTGAGTGCCACCCATCACTGGGGAGGTGGCTTTTTTTTTTTCCTGTGTAATTGCTCTGTCTTCAATACTTCTGGCAAAGCTACTGCTTCTAGACCTAGGCCTGGTTTTATGATGTATTTAATCAATCTGAAGCAAAGTTGAAAGGGTTGTGGGATGACCGCAAGACTGTGTGAAACCATACTTTATAGAGCCTGGGTATTACTTTCTAAGATCAAAGTACGCTCTGATTCAGTGCCAAAGCAGGATAATCTTTCTATCGTAGCTAGGATTTCCAGCCTGGGAATGTTAGCAATTCGTCTTGCAGCTCCATCTAATGATCCACTAGCAAAATTTCTGTTTCGTCCTCTCCACAGCCTCCACAGCTTCAGTCTATCCTTGTTTGGAAGTTTTATTTCCCAGAGGATAACTTCCACTGAAGAACACAATATTAGATTCATGGAGCTGGAAGCTGAAATTGCTACCCAGACACTTTGAGTTCTTTACTCCACTGAAATAACAGGACAAGAAAGAAGTTAGTGTGCTGGCTGTGGTGGTTAAATCTGACTATGAAGGGGAAATTGGAGCTCTAGTCCTATAACATGGGCAGAGTGGTATGCCTAGAATCTTGCAAATTCTCTTTGAAGCCAGTTGACATCTCGCATTCTGTTCTTAGACAATTACAGCTTAATACAGGCAAGACTGTTCATCTCAATGGTCCTTTGGAACTAATGCTCCATATCATGAGGAACCTCTTCCTGATCATGTGCCTACTAAGGGCAAAGAGACTATGGAAAAAGGGATTTTATGTTATTTTTCTCATTGCTATGACAAAACACCTAGTCGAAGCTACTTAAGAAAGTCAGGGTTTATCTTGGCTCACAGTTCAAGAATGAGATCCATCATGGCAGTGAGAGCTTGAGCTACTCACACTGCATCCACAGTCAGGAAGCAGAGAGATGAATGTCAGTGCTCAGTTCACCTCCTCCTTTTTATGCAGTCCAGGATTCCAGTCCACAGAATGGTACCACCTATATTTCGGGTGGATCTTACCTCCTCAATTAACCCAATCTATAGCCATAATCACAGCCATGATCAGGGGATTGTCTCCTAGGTGATTTGAGAGTCTGTGTTATACAGGATGATCCTCTGAATCAGACAAACACCATCTTCCTGAGTTCAGCTGTGCCCTTGTCAAAGATCATCACAGCCTGGATTACTGATTGTTGAGGTCACTGCATAGAAAGAGAGCCAGAGAGAGTCATGGGACCCTTGTCTGAGTAACCACCTACTCGTCCCAACCCATGGTGGGCAATTTGGCCCTCTTTGCACATGGCCATGGAAGGGCTAGAACACACAGGCTGGGGAAAGCTATTGGAGGGGCTCTCTATGTGATTACGGGAAAGCCATCATCCATGCTTGGGTGATCTTTTCAGATTGGCCTTAGAGGGGGAGCACCCACACTCCTGCAAGTAACCCCTCACCCATTACTCTGTAAGCAAGCCCAACAAACTCATTGGTTTCCCAGAGTGCACTTTTGTGGAATCATACTTATTTCATTTATTACTTTATGTGCACGGGTGTATTTCCTGCACATGTGTAAGTGCACCTGTGTCACACAATGCCCTCAGAGGTCAGAAGAGGAATGTGGATTCCCTAGAACTGGAGTTAGGGACAGTTGTTAGCTGGCATGTGAGTGCTAAGAATTGAACCCAGTCCTCTGCAAGAGCAGCCAGTGCTCTTAACCACTGAGCCATCTCTCAGCCTCAAAAGATTGAAATTTTAATTACCAGCTTCAACTGTTCATGTATTCCTCGTTTTGATATGAATATAATCAGATAGATATTAGCCCATTTTTCCTTCTCCCATGTATCTATTATCTAACAAAATTATTGATAATGATTGGCCACTGCTTCAAAGGTTAGTTAAAAGGTCGGAGAGAATGTGTCTTTTGCTTCATTATATGTGTGGATGGGCAGCCTTTATGTTGTCCTTATGTGGAGGTCAAATATGGTCAAAAGAGTTGAGTACCCAGGTACTACACTGAAAAAGTAGACTGTGGAGGGCTGGAGAGATGGCTCTGCGGTTAAGAGCACTGATCGCTTTTGCAAAGACCCGGATTTGATTCCCAGCACCCACATGGCAGCTAACAACCATCCATAACTCCAGCTCCAGGGGATCCAACAGCCTCTTCCGACACAGGTATACCTACCTACATGCAAGTAATACACTCATACACATAAAACAAAAATAAACAAAATATTTTTTAAATTATGAATGAAAGAAAAAGTAGACTGTGCTAAGCAGAGTCTTGCTTTTTTTTTTTTACCTTCTTCTCCTAGCTCTAGCTTGGAACTAAGCAGATTCTAGATTAGAATTCGTGAAGAGAGAAACATGCCTGAAGTTGGGTAGGGAGAAGCGAAGCAGGAGGCTTTACTTCCAGTAGCCCATGGCAGTCAGAAACACTGACAGGTGGTGCTCGAGATGCTCCTGGCTCCTGGCCTGAGAGAGCCAAGCCAGCCATCAAGCCTGCCATACTGTGGGAGCTGCCGACTGCCCCTGGCTTCTCCACATGCTCCCATTTTGCAGTTCCTCTCTAGTGACCACACACACAGCTTCTGTTGTTCTTTTTTTCTTTCCCACAAACTCCATATTTTCACCAAAGTATCAGACCAAAGGTATCAAGCTGTTTTGTTGTGTTTTCTTAGAAACCCTTTATTTTCTTAAAGGCCACTGAAAACTCCAAAGAACTTTCATCTGTATGTGCTATAGCTACCAATAGTATAAGTTAAACTAAGAAACTTTTAAAGTACCAAGATATACACATGCACGAACACAAATGCACACACACACACACACACACACACACACACACATCCATCTTGATTCATGGCCTCAAATCACCTAGCGTCCAGAAACCCTCACATACCCTCATGGCAAATTTTAAATGTTTTCATTGCAACTCAGTATTGTTATTAAAATCTTTTTCCTAGTAGGCATACTGAGGTATCATGCTGAGTCCAGCTGTCATGCTGAAGAGGCCACCCAGGCAGCTACACACAGAGGCTGCTTGGAGTAGGAGAGGCCCAGCCCCCCAGCACCCCAGCCATTGACAGCACAGTGACAGTCACTGTCAATGAACCGGATCGGATGCCCAGCTCAATCAAGTCCCCAGCTGAGATCATGTGGACCAGAAGATCCACCCAGCTGCCTTCCTTAAATGCAGAGAAAGATAACAAAAAGCCTGTCTGGTAAATAAACAGGAAATATCGGATTCCTCTGAAAGTCATCTACAAAGGAGACTTGGGGTGGTCTCTGATACTCTGAGAAGCACTGGCAGATTCTACATCATGACAGATTTCTGCATTGTGACAGATGTGGCAATGGCAATTTCTTTTCAGTGTGAACTGCAGGTTTTAATATTAATGTATCAGTATCACTTACTGATGGTAATGAGCAAATAACAGGCAAAATGGTGAGAGTGAGAGAGGGGGAAGAATGTTTCCACATTTCTTATTGTTTAGACTCTGATTTTTCTGAAAATAATGCCTATCCTTTTCGTTTTTTGTTTTTTGTTTGGCTTTTTGACTTTTTGAGAGAGGGTCTTACTATGGGACATTGGCTGGCCTGGAATTTGCTACATAGACCAGGCTAGCCTCAACACACAGAGAACTATCTGCCTCTGCTTCCTGAGTTCTGGGATTAAAGTTGTGAGCTACCAAACCCTGGAAATACTCACCATTATAAGAAAAGTTGGCAGTCACTGTCTCTAGGTGACTGTTGAGTGATCCTAGTGTGGTTACTATAAATAATGATTTGAAGAAGTACAAAATAGGAAATGAACTTCAAAACTTTTATGGAAAAGTAGTTTATACCATCTACAACTTTTATATTTAATATGTAGAGACACTCTATTAAGAAAAATGAAGGAGTGGGGGAGTGGGGGTGGCACATGCCTTTAATCCCAGCACTAGGAGGCAGAGGCAGATCTCTGCAAGATCAATCCAGTCTGGTCTGTATAGCCAGTTCCAGGCCAGCTGAGGCTATAGAGAGACCCTGTCTCAAGAAGACTGAAAGAGAGAGGCAGAGGAAGAGAGAGAGAGAGAGGGGTCTGATGATGGAGCTCTGTGATAGAGCACTTGAGTGACATGTGTCAGCCCTGGGTTTGATTTGTTCACTTTTACAATTATTTCCTGAACTGTTGGAATCTTTTCCATAATCCTGGCATGGTATTTTGTGGATAGATTCAAACAGAGTGTAGCAACCCACATTTGTCTGCTCATTCAACAGACCTGGTGATATCCTAGAGCTGAGCTTGGGTCTCTCTCTACAACCCTCTTTTGGCTTCCACTATCATTTCATGAAATGGAAGGGAAGGGAAACTGTTGTTAAAAAATTCTATTTGATCAAAATTGTCTTCCTAATATTCAGTGGGTTGTTAGCTGTCAGGAAAAGAGCCAGAAATTGTGCTTAATTTTAGCTTATTTTCTTTATTACAATTATGGCATAATAGTCTATGAAAGAAAGGAATGAGTGTCATAAAACAGAGGGGCCAAATCTTATGGAACATTGAATTCCCAACCCCAAGCCTCGGTCTCCTTAGGTGAATCTGGGTTTTCTGTAACTTGCTCCTGAAAGGGAGAAACTTTATTTAACCTTGGAGATTTACATACTCAAGGCAGCTTTTCCAGGGAGGTGGGGAGAGTGGTAGAGGCTCTGGATCAAATAACTATAAATTCTGTGTTGCTCTACACAACAAAGAGATTTAATAAACAAAGCAATGTGAAAGAGAAAAAATTGAATCCACTTTTTATAGCACCATTCCCCTTGTGAGATAATAATCCCCAGCCACGAGTAACCAAAATGCAGACTCTATTCTAGAACCAATTCTCTTCCCTACATACTGGTTTCTTCTTTAAACCTTTTATTATTATTTTTTTAATCTTTATTTATGTGTGAGTGCTATGCCTGCATGTGTGTAAGTGACCCTTGTCATGCAATGCCCATGGAAGACAGAAGAGGGTGTCAGATTCCCTGGAACTGGAGTTATGGATGGTTAGCCACCGTGTGGATGCTGGGATTCCAAATCCCAGTCTTCTGCAAGAACAACCAGTGCTCTTAATCACTGAGCCATCTCTCCAGCCCCTCCTTTAAACCTTTTAAAATTCAAAAGATGCAGTGATCTGAAAAGTATGGCCAAACAATCCTGTGGCTTATAAGATAGACTTTGTTCATATTATTAAACTGTGGATTATTGTTTCTCTGAATATTTATTTACCAGCGAGCCAAAGGTTAATTCTCTGTAAATTAAATGGATTTGTAATTAGACCCTTTGTTTAATTTGATTTAAAGATCGTTCCTATTTATGTGTAGACCACAATTCCATCTTTAAATACAATTGCTTCTAAATCCCAGAAGGTGATAATGTAGACTCAGACCAACACATTTTAATAGCTAGAATTATGGTTGAGGATTAACAGTGTAAATTTTTATAAAGAATGCAAAATGCAACTTTCTCTGTGACCCTTCTCCTCGTGGCTCGGATTATTGTTTCTCTGAATATTTATTTACCAGCGAACCAAAGGTTAATTCTCTGTAAATTAAATGGATTTGTAATTAGACTCTTTGTTTAATTTGATTTAAAGATCGTTCCTATTTATGTGTGGACCACAATTCCATCTTTAAATACAATTGCTTCTAAATCCCAGAAGGTGATAATGTAGACTCAGACCAACACATTTTAATAGCTAGAATTATGGTTGAGGATTAACAGTGTAAATTTTTATAAAGAATGCAAAATGCAACTTTCTCTGTGACCCTTCTCCTCGTGGCTC
>NW_008329135.1:1553415-1570458 GCF_000622305.1 Nannospalax galili
TGGGTCTGGCAGCCAGTCATGGTGGCCCACACCTTTAAGTCCAGCATTTAAGAGGCAAAGACAAGTGGATCTCTGTGAGATAGAAGCCAGCCTGGTTTACATAGCATGTTCCAGGCCAGCTGGTGCTATAGGGAGACCCTATCTCAAACATTGTTAAATCAATCAATCAATAAATAAAATGGCTCAGAGGATAAAAATGCTTGCCATGAAAACCTGACAACCTGAGTCTGATCTCAGGATCCCACAGTGGAAGGAGAGTGGCCATCCTAAAAGCTGTCCTTCACCCAGGGCCACATTCACACATACACACCATGCACATGCAATAATAATAAAAATTTAAGCTGCGTAGGCCTGGAGATGTGGCTCAGTCAGTAAGTGTCCAGAATGCATGGGTTTGATTCCCAGCACTGCATAAACCAGGCATGGTGGTACTTGCCTCTAATCCTAACACAGAGGAAGTGGAGGTATAGGAGTTCAAAGTCATGTTCAGCTACATAGCAAGTTCAAGGCCAGCCTGGGGTACCTGAGACCCTGTCTAAGAAAACACATAACAACAACAAAACGTAGCCACATCACTGGCACCATTTTCAGTATCATGGAGGTTAAAGCGAAAACTAAAAAACAGGGAGAATGATTCTTCCCATCAAACAGCAAAGAATCTACTTAGAAAAACAAAATTAACAGGGCTGGAGAGATGGCTCAGCAGTTAAGAGCACTGGCTGCTCTTGCAGAGGACCCAGGTTTGATTCCCAGTACCCACATGGCAGCTAACAACGAGTAACTCCAGTTACAGAGGAGCCAATGCCCTCTTCTGACCTCCCTGGGCATTGCACGACATGGGTGCATTTATGTACAACATGCAGATAACACACTCCATATAAAATATGGAGCATGTCAAAGCAGAATTAATGCAAGACTGGACACACACACCCCTACTATGTATGCGTGATGGGATTTCTCAAGTCCACACATAGTGGCCTCATAACTAAATGATAAAGGCACAGAATTATAAAGGTATTTAACTATAAGAAAATCTCAGCTGCAGAGATGGGGGAGAAGAAGATGTATACAGATGCAGACTAAGAAGAAGATCCCCCTGAAACTTAATCATGGTGGACCCCCTACCTAGAGAATTAAGGGGCAAATAAGAAAACTGTTTCTGCAATTTTGTCTTTTTTAGATAAATTAGCAAGATAATTGTCTTGACTCCCCTCTTCCCCCGGTGGGTGGAGACACAGCTGGGTTAGGTGTAGGGGCCAAGCCAATCCTGACTGAAATGAACGGTGAATCACAGCAGGGTGGCAAAAATATATCTCAACCTCTACCTCTCCTCTCTTGCAATCTGCCTTTATAGAAAGACCTTTGTTTGGCAACTGGGATATAATTAAAGCTTATCAAATTACCCCATCCATTTCCCTATACAACTGCACTCTGTATTGTGCTGCTTGCTAATTTACCCAGGTGCCTTCGATTTTTTTTTCCCCCAGTACTATATTTGGATAATTCTTTAAGAAATCTGTATCCTTCACAATCATGGCTTTGTTTCTGGTTGACCTCCGTGTTTCCCATCTGCTACATGGCTCTGCTATAGTCTAAGAGCTTCTTGTCTTCATCCAGTCATTCATTTGAACAGCCTCATTTGTTAAGCTACTTCTTCAATATGTGTTGAATGAGAGAGCGAATTTCTCTCTTTAGTTCTGGAAGCAGTGGTTGGTGAGAGAGAGCCAACGCCAAGGAGACAAAAAAAAATCTTGGAAACCTATTTTTGCAAGATACGGTTATAACAGCAAAAAAATTTAAAAACTCTGTAACAGAAAATTGATGAAGAGACTAAGAATCTCAGGTTTGGGTGGAGCCTTAACTTTTCAGGAAGACAAATTCACCTTAAACCATACAAAACAGACCGGTGGAAAACTGGGTACATTCAAGAGATGGTGAACTTCTCCTGCCTGGCCCCGCTTCCCTTTGGTGCAGTGCTGTGCACAGGGCCTCAGAGCACAGCTCTCGGAAGTCTGCCCACTTTCTGAACCCCTCTTTCTTCTTCTATCTTTTTTCTAACCATACTTTCCTTTATACTTTGGGATGCCCCAACATTTTAGATTTCTTCACTTTTTCTCTAAAGCTCCCATCCACTCCCCACCATGCAGCTGCTTGTCCACCACATGTCTGATCTCCATATCAGGTCTAAACCAGCCTGGATTTATGGCTCCCTTCTTCCCTCCATTCAGGGCTGCTGCTGAAATTTACTGCTTGCCTCCCCTAAGAATTTTTCCTCAAATTCTAAGAAAATTGTTTCTGTTTCAGTCCATTCTTAAATTCCTTAATAATTAAAACTAAGAACTTTGAAAGGGGTCCCCATTTCCTCCATACCATCTGGCGACCATGAAGGGACCCAAAAAATTCCAGTAACAATACTTTACTATAGGATGTTAGAACCACAGGAGGTTTTGAACATGGTTCCTTCCAAAACTCAGGTGTTGCCACTATGGTGTTAAAAGATGGGATCTGTGAAAGAGGATTAGGCAGTGCAGGCACCTCTCTCACAGGGGGATTGGACACCAGTAAGAAATTTGACTGAAGGAGCTCATCACCTCTTACCCTTCAGTCTTCCTCCATGTGAGGGTTCAGCATCCCCTTTTCAGAGGACGCAGCCTCCCCAGACTCTGAACTGGTGGGTACCTTTGATCTTCGTCTTTCAATGTACAGAAATGTAAGAAAGAAATTTATAAATTCCCTAGTCTCAAGCCTTCTATTAGAGCAACACAAGCAGACTAAAATGGAAAGTATTTATCAAATGTGTGTGCAGGCCATTTTACAACAACATGGTCTAGAATGAGTCCTCTTCACTTGTGCTCTGAGGTTGAACCCCATGCACTACACTTAAGCTGCAAAAACACTATAGACAGGTATGCATGACCTAAATGAATTGTTCTTATGTCTGGATGCCTAATTTTCTAGGCAATAGCAATATTTGTCATTGTTTTTTTTTTGTAAACCACCTCCATAATACATATATATTTTTAAAATAAGGGTTAAATGTTCAATACTACACAGATAATTATCTCAAAGGTACAAAACCAAGACTCTGCTGCTTATTACCAAAGTATTATGGTGACTGTTACCCACTGTAGCACAACATCATTTGTTACCCTCGATCTCTGATCGTCACTGAATACCTCCTTCCTAGTAAACTTCTCACATGCATGTTTTCAACCTTATCGTTGTTGCCTATTATGAAGCTTGCTCACAGTAGACAGGTTTTCTATGTCCTTATCAGTGTTCAGGATGCATTCTAATTTAACATCATCTATCAATATGGAATGTGTTCATGACACAACTCATAGAAAACTTGAGGGAATAATTAGTAGGCCCTAATTTCAGCCAGAACATAAGTTGTAGCCTGTGCTGAACAATTTATCCATAAGACTTCAAAATACTTTAAATAAAATCAATCTCCCTTGAGGAAGAGAAGCAGCATTTTTTTATATCTAGATATAGTGAGGAGAAACTGAGATTCTGCAAGTTGGGCTGAAAGGGAGATTTTGCCATAATCATCAGAGTGAAACGGTGTATTTAAAGTCAATGAAATATGCTCAGTTCTATACCATTAAAATTTTATAACTATTTACATTATCATTAGATGCAGATGAAAATAAAAATATCAAATGTTGGCCAGGTGTGGTGGCACACGCCTTCAATCCCAGCACTTGGGAGGCAGAGGCAGGCGGATCTCTGTGAGTTCAAGGCCAGCCTGGTCTACATAGTGAGTTCCAGGACAGCTGGGGCTACAGGGAGACCCTGTCTCAAAAAGACCAAAAAAAAAAAAAAAAATATATATATATATATATATGCATATGATATCTGATGTCAAATACTGAATTTTTAAAAAACTAGTCATATCAAAGTATTAACAGTAGTTACCTTACAGACCAGGAGCACTGATCATTTTAATTGCCTACTTTATACTTTCCTGTATTTTTTTTTTTTTTTTCGAAAATCCTAAAAGAGTTTATTGGGCTTGCTAACAGAACATAGGGTGGAAGTTTATTTACAGAAGAGTGGTAACTCCCCCCCCCCATTTATGACTACACTGGAAAGTCCACACTCAAATACAGATCCTGTGACTTCCTGACAGCTGCACAAAATGGTGAGGGGGTGCCTCATGGCATTGTTGGCTTATACATCCTTAGTCCCTCTCCCACATGCAGCTAAGGTCACCTGATTATGTGGAAGGAGTAACTGAGTCCCCCCTCAACTCCTTGACCAGCATGGGAAGGAGGTGTGACTATAGCATACAAGCATAGTGGTCAGAGGTCACTTCCAGTTAACACTCCACCCCTTCCTCCGGTTCTTACATTCTTTCCTCCAACCTCTTCCACAAAAGTCCCTGAGCATTGGAGAGGGTGGTAGGAGTGGGATGATCTTCCTCCCACTGTGGCAAAGCACTGAACTTTCAGGTCTCTGCATCATCTGTTTTCCATGGGCTGTTGGCCCATCTCAGTGGGATTCCATCTACACTAGGTGGAAGCCAGTTCCAGGAGCTCTCAGGCAGTCTGCTCAGTTCCTTCACCAGGTGGAGGCCAGATCAGACACTCCCAGGCTGTACATCTGCTAAGGTCTCAGCCCTATCCCACTGTCCCCTTCTTGTACTTTTTATTTTCTACAATGAACATAGGGTGCTTTGAAAATGCATTTTAGGCCATTTCAAGAAACTAAACATCTTTCTAAAAAGACTAAATGGATTTCATAATTGTCATATCCCCAAGTCCAAACCATCAGGAAATTTAAGAAAATCCAGTTTTTCTAGCCATGATCAATAAAAGGACACTGCACAAAAACCCCAACTGGTCATAAACCACCATTCCCACTGACAGGCCTTATCAGAGCGCTGTTAGGCCATGATTCAAAACCATGACCCTGGAACATTTCACCTCCAGCCAGGTCCTTCCGCTTATCAGACCCCAGGCCCTTTACAAATATCAACCCACATAACTTAAACTTCCTGCCGCTTGAATCAGTGTGGTTGCTGTGCTGGTGCTTGTCAATCAGCCTCCTCCTCTCACTGGATAATAAAAGGTCACTTTGCATTAAGGAGGTTGGTTCCTATCTTCCACTCCTATTCTGAACAGTCAGCAGGCTGACACTTTGCTTAATATAAGTAAATAATTTTAGAGTACATGTCAATACAAGCTGGAAAGAATTAAAGCACATATTGAAGCAAATAAAAAAAAATTAATGCATCAATCATCATTCAGTAACCATTTATTAATTTATTAATCATTAGTTCAGTAATATAAATAAGTTACAATACATTAAAATCTGAACATCTTACAGAGCTAAAGATTTATCTTCTTTGACTTTCTGTTTGTTTGTCTTTGGTTCTGGTTTTCTGCTTATTGGAAACATGGTCTCATGTAAGAAAGCTGGTCTTCAACTCTACAACCAAGTATGGCCTTGAGCTCCTGATCCTTGCAGCAGCTGCCTACATTTCTGTTTTTAAGGCCACTTTTACATATATAAATACAAGATATTTCTCCACTTTTGATAGGTTTCAGGAATATTCTCAATCTATACTGTTAAAATAGACATGAAAATCATATATACCCTTCAAATATATATAATTATTGCTATTATTTTAGTAGCTGGTAATGATTGTACATAAGTGCAATGGAAACTTGGGAAACTGACAGTCTATGAAATTTAGATTCAATTTGCCATAATACTAAAAGACTTCTATTTGCAGAGATTTTGTTTTAATGTATTTGGCAAGATCCATGCTGTTACAAAAGGAAGTGAACTAAATACCTCAAGTAATACAGTGTAATCTTGATAGGAAGAGGAGGGGAACAGTAGGATTAGTCAGCTGGTTGCTTGTATCTGCTCTCTGCCCAGCTGAAGCATGTGCAAATAGAATAAAAATGTAGACGGCATGGCCCTGCTGTAAAGAGGTTGGGAGTTTATCAAGGCAATGCAACAAAGCTCATTAAAATTTTTGAAGAGTCAGACATGAAATTATATGGTGTGGATTATAAGAACAATAGGTATTCAGAAAAAGGGAAAGACTAAACACCGGTTGTTAAAGGCTTCCTGGAGGAGGGAGAATTCAAGAAGATTCTATTAGAATGGGTGTGGTTTTGTTAGATGACACAGAAGGATGCCTTTCAAAGATGGAAATTGACTGAATAAAGACAATAGGGCCATTATTGCATGCTCCAGGGAAAGTGAGAAATGTGAGAGGAGATGGATGAGGAGACTTGATGGATAGGAACAAGGAAGGGAGAACAGTAAAGAGAAGACCGGGCCAGCAAGAAGGCTCAGCAGGTTAAGGACCTTGCTGGGCAGATCTGGCAACCTGAGGTCAATCCCTTCAAGCCACGTAAAATTCAAAGAACTGACTCCATAAAGTTGTCATCTGACCTCCACATGCATGCTGTGCCACGCACGTGTGTGCATGTGTGCTCACATGCCACACAAATAATACTTTTTTTAACTTTTACAGAAACCTTATTGAGAATTTGATACACGCATATAAGGTGTTTTGATCAAATCCATGCCCACTCCCTCCCCTCCAACACCTCCCATATCTCCCCATCACTTTTTTCTGTTTCTTTCTTTTCTTATTTCATTTATTTATTTTTATGGGGCTTTTGGGTACTCTAACATTCCCCACTCTGAAGAGGTAACCCTAAAATCTTGTAAGGACTAGATACAAGTTCCCAAATACTTTTGACAGTTTTGGCCTCTGGAACAGAGTATGTTGCTAACAATCGGAAGGACATTTTGACTTTTAGCCAAGAAACTGGCTACTTTTCTTTCTTTGGGGCCTTTTTACCCTAACTGCCTAGCCAGTTCCTACCTCCTATTCTTATTTGTTTTTTTTTTTCCGTTTTTTGGAGCTGAGGACTGAACCTAGGACCTTGCACTTCCTAGGCAAGCACTCTGCCACTGAGCTAAATCCCCAACCCTCTACCTCCTATTCTTATCATACCATCCTCTGAAGGGGTTACCCAAATTGCCAGTAGTGAATAGGGACGCAGACCACTCTGGCTTCTTCCATGCCAAACAGGGACGCAGGGTGAGGCAACTGGAGTACCCTTTCAATGGGTCTATCTGAAAGACTCCCAAATTGCATAACTCTAAATACTTTTTTTTTGAAAGAAAAGGAAAGAGAACAGGGATTATAAGCATGCTGCCTCTTTGCCAGGTACAAACAAGTAGCCACCACTGGGCCAACCCATTCCCCAACCAAGGGTCCTTGGTGCCCCTTAAAGGGACTCATCATGGACTGAGAACACCAAATGTGGGTGAACGCAGACTGATGGCTTGGATCTGGGGTTTAACATGTCTTCAAGCACAGAGATACCTCCAAATATTTTTAAATTGGGCTGCTCTGGAATTCTAGTTCACACTAGTCTCCTCACGCCTCCTTGGGCTGTGAGCTCAAGTAGCCCCCTGGCTCCATCTTTGCTCTATAGATTAAATCTGACCATCATCCTATTCTACAAAAGTTGGATGATTTCTAATTTGAAACTCTATGAATAGATAATGTGATACATAAATGTTATATTTATTTCAACTATTTGTAAGAAGCTTGGTGCTTGGGGCTTATGCAAATCTGCTGAATTAAAACTATAATTTATGAGAGGAAACTTTAATCTTTCCCATTTGGGATTCTGAAAAGAATGAAGGGGAATTATTCAGAATGAATATGGATTTGTTTTGTGCAACAGAAACACTTATGTGGAAATGATCTACATGGCATAATTTGGGTCAGCTTCCTACCAGTGCTGGATTGCTTCCTGTCATAAAGCTTCAGAGGTTGAGTCCAGACCACTTTAAAACATGACTCAGCTGCTACTCAGCATCAAGGAGTGTGTCTTTGAGTTTTTAACAGAATGCATCAATATAAAACAGTGACCTTCTGTAAGCTGTACCGTCTTTCCACATCTAAACATATTTTCTGCTTGTAATTGACTTGAGACTGATATGTGTGTGTGTGTGTGTGTGTGTATGCACACACAAGTATAACTACCTTATTTGGGCTTATTAAATCATCCCTGGGGTTGATTTAAAAAACAAGACTCCTAGCTCTGACCCAAAAACTTCAGTTAACCCCACCCTCCTACACTGACTACCACATCAGAGCAAGCTGCAAATAACTCAGTGTGCTTCAGGCAATTCCCTTTGGCCTTTTCTGTGACTTCGGTAGAAATGATCCCAGCCAATACAACACCCAATTATGCCATCTCCCTTCAAAAACAGAATGAATAAATATATGAACAGACTCAAATATCCAACTTTGAATTCAAATCTTGTCCTGTCAGTGTCCAGTCTAAAATATCCATATGTCTAAACATTCCCATAACTTTTAAGATAATAACCACACCTGCAATGTGGCCTATAAAGTCATCATTAATATAGTCCCTAAAAAAAATGAAAGATCCTGGGCTATGAACAGTATTAAAGGACTGGAGATGCAGCTTAGTGGTAGATTGCTTGCCTAGCATGCACAAGGACCTGGGTTCAATCCCCAGTACTGCAAAAGAAATACGTTAAAATAGCATTAGGAAAAGGAAAGCTCACTCTACTCACCATCTGTATAGTTTTTTCTTGTTCTTACTGTGACCAGCTACCTATCAGGAAGCAACTTAAGGGAAGAGGGTTTATTCTGGCTCACAGTTTGGGGGCCTACAGTAATGGGGAAGGCGAGGCAGGAGCAGGAAGCAGCTGTCTGTGCTACAGCAGCAGTCTAGAAGCAGAAAGATGAATGCTGGTGGTCAGCGGGTCCTCTCTCTTCCCTTTTTCATTCAGTATGGGACCCCGGCCCACAGAGCAGAGTCACCGACATTCCTGTTGGGCATTCCTTCCTCTCTGGTAACATCCTCTCAGGGATGCCCAGAGGTTCTAAATCCCATCAAGATGACAAGGTTGACCTTTACATCATCTGCTTTGTCTCACTTGAGATATAAGGATAAAAACAAAAAAAAATCAGATGCCTACAGGAAGGCCTGGTGGCTATGACGGGTCCATGACTAATTCGGTCTCTCTTCTGTCTCTAGTCTAATAAAAAGAACAGTATCTGATGCATGAAGGCCACCTACCCCAAAGCTGTCAGAGCCCAGGGAGCCACGTACTGTCCTTTGCAGGAGGAAGACAGAGGAAGTAAATGGTTGACTCATGCAGGAAGCTCCAGGTTGCATCAAGGAACACATTTGTCACCTACCACATCCTTCTAGAAGAAGGTTAATCTTCATGCTAACCTTTTTCCCCCCTTTCTTTTTTTCGAGTAGAAGGGACTGAAGCCGGGGTCCGATCCACGGGAGGCAAGCATTCTCCTGAGCTTCAGTCCCAGTCCTTACACTGCCCTTTCATCTATTTAAGATGCATTGTATTTGTAATTAATTGTGTGTACATGTCCGTGTGTCTGTGTGGGGTCTGTGCATGTGAGTGCAAGTGCCCTTAAAGCTCAGAAGCATCACCTCCCCTGGAACTGGAGTTATAGGAGGTTGTGAGCTGCTCAGTGTGAGTGCTGAGAACTGAACTCTGCAAGAGCAGCCCATGCTCTTAACTGCTGAAGCATCTCTCCAGCCCCATGCTGCCTTTCTAATGAGATTTTTATGTTGCTAACGGATCAGCCATCTCTGAGTGAACTGAAAACTGAATGTTACTCCTAAAATATCAAGGCTCAGTGTTCTTTCCATAATTCCACCACTTCTAGATCCCTTGCAATTGAAATAATGTGATGTAAAACAGCGATTTTGGCTGTACTGAAGTCTGCAGGTAGAATTGAAATGGTACAGAGAGAAGGAAAAATGCTCAGAATTTAGAAATGAAGGGAATCCATATGTTTGTGTTTTCAGTCTGTGAAGGTTTTCATTAAAAGTCTTACAATGCTTTCATTGCTAATTAATAAATAATGAGAAGTTAGAGATGCAAATAGAACACTAAGAAAACAGATACACATTTCAGAAGCTATTTAACACACCGTCATCCCATCTAAGTGTCATCATTTCAATGTTCTGTTCAATGAAAACTGACACTTGGTATATGAGACCAATTATGAAATAGAAAATAGCGTGTAAAATAATTACAGTCAAGTCTCATAATCAGGCCACTGCCTTCCTTTTCCAATTTCCTTCTTCCTAAAGCAAATCATCTCCTCCAGTCAGTATTCTCTGAGCAGCCTGCGAATTCCCATGATCTCCCAATGAGTTGGTTCATAAAGTTTTTCCTGGAATTTTTTCTCTTGGCTTTTAATTGCTTTGAGCACAAAAACTAAGATTAAGCAATCCTTGTACCCCCTACAGGTCCCTGTCCTGCACCTGAGTATTTAGAAACATACAATCAATGCTTGCCCATTGAACTTACTTTTTACTGTTGACTTCACTAATTATTGGAGTAATCCTTGTATCACGGGGCGCAGAGGGCTTTACCAGTCTATACTGCTGGCCTCAGCCCAGCAAGAAAAACCAGTTTGTGAGACAAGTAAATAAAAGAAGTCAAGGCAAGTAAGCAGAGAAAGGTAATAAAAGCTGGACCATAAAAGCCAATTCAATGGAAGAACAATTTCCTTGGTGCCTTCAGTGAGTGTGCTGGTCAAACATACAGATGTTAGAGAACATCTGTTTAGTTAATAGTGCATGCTAGACCTCAGCAGAATTGGTCTCCATTCTTTTCAGGGACTTTCTTGGATTTTCTCAGCTTCAGTGTTAAGAAAGCTCAGACTTTCTATTATGAATTACGATCGCCTCCTCTTCGAGATTTTACCTCTCCAAGGTGTAGGAGAAGGATGGATCAATTCTGCTTAGAGTGAAAAGATTCAGATAATTAGGTGCACCACTCAATTTATTTGGAGACATTCCTTAGATGTGTGAAATGATTTCAATAAAGTTCATGTGCATGCCAAGACCGATGGGAGCATTAGGCCTTTATGCGTGCCAAGCTAGCTATAACTGAAGTATTGCATGCCTCCTCAGTCTTAGCGATTTCAAAAGATATAAATGCTTTGAGCTGAAATGCTGATGCTTGGTAATGTTTATCAAATGCCCACCATGTACTGATGCTATGGTCTGGGTCTTTTTTATGTGTATGAATGTTTTGTCTGCATGTATGTAAGTACATTGGTGTCATACAATGTCCACAGAGGCCAGAAGAGGGTGTTGAATCCCCTGGAACTGAAGTTATTGATGGTTGTTAGCCACCATGTGGGTGCTGGGAAACAAACCTGGGTCTGCAAGAGCAGCCAGTGCTCTTAACTGCTGAGACATCTCTGCAGCCCATGGTTTGGATCTTAAGTGCCTTCCACCGGTCCCTGTGTTAACAACTTGGTCTTCTACTTGTGTGCTATTGGAACGATCTGGAGGCTTTAGAAGACAAGACCTAGTGAAAGGCAGCTAAGCCATTAGCACTATGTCCTTGCTATTAAGAACCACAGCTTTCTCTCTCCTCTCTCTCTCTCCTCTCTCTCTCTCTCTCTCTCTCTCTGTCTCTCTCTCTCTCCTTCCCATACACCATTAGGTAAGCACCCCCACCCAACCCCCACCACGATGCTCTGCCTTACCACAGGCCCAAAAGCAATTGAGCCAACATATCATGGACTGAAATCTCTGGATCTATAAGCCAAAATGAATCTTTCCTTCTTATAAATTGTTTCTCAGGTATTTTGTCACAGTGATGAAAAACTGACTACCAGAACTAGTAAGTAATAGTGCTTACTATGAATTCATTCAATCTGCTCACCAGCAAGGGTATTATTGTCCTCCAGTAACAGATGACAAAACTGAAGCCCAGAGAGGTTAAATAACTTGCCGAGAGCCACACAGTCAAGTCACAGAGTGATATTAGACCCAAGAAAATCCCATACCTCCTATTCTAAACTTCTCTGTTATAGTCTAAGTTAGCCATGTGCCCAACAAATAGTTGGCACCTCAGATAATAGCAGCATTTAGAAAAAGTTGGCCAATTTCCTATTAAATCTTCATTAATAAGGATTATTAAAGGAGGTAAGAAAGCGAATGGGCAGTCCAGCCAAATTTGTCTATAACTGGGAAATCTGAGAGCACCTGGATGTCAATCTGCCAGGTCCAAGGTAAAGACTCTGCTAAACTTCTGTAGCTGTGCACACGTTACCAAGACGGGATATACAGTTTTGGGAGCAGAAATCTGCATCCCATGGGAATCTTACCAACCACCCAGGTGTGCTCAAACAGCAGTTGGCCTGCCACCATATCAAAAGGCTTTGTTCTGCCTTCCAGCTCTGTGCTGATTTGGTCCAAGGCTACAACAGAGGAGAGCTAAAATAGAAGCCAGATGATGAATTACCGAGCTTTTCTGTGCTCCGTAAACATCCAGCTGCTCAACATTTTTAGCAAGGTTTGAAAAGACAGGCAACACTTTACCATATTTTCAGATGCCCCAAGGCTTAGAGCTAATATTATTAAATCGATAAACTGAAATACAGAAGTGTTTCAGTAAACTAGGATACTAGAAGAAAACCAAGTATAATTCAACAGATAGATCTAAAGTTATGGCTTTGGATTAAAACTTACAGAAATTAAACAGAGTAACAAGAAATTGGATGAACTTTCTGCGCTAAAAATAATTGTGCAGGAAGTAGATTACCATTTTTGTAATAAGCCATCATTTGGTGACAATGTCAAACAACACTCATACCAGCCTGGGGTCTGTATCAAGAGAGGTGATGGCAATGCAAGTCTGTACTCAGTTTTGCTGTCTATTTAAGATCAAGTCTATAAAGAGGGAATGACCAGTAAAATGAGAGCCTTGGGAACGTGTGTTTATAATGATGAATGATGAACTATTGGCCACTGATTACTGCTTGGTGAGAGTTGATCTCCTTTAAGGGAGAAACGCTAGATAGGCTGACTAGATTCCAGTGGCTAAACTTGCACTGAGGGACATCTGGGTACACAAATGCGATTCAATAGCCTTAACATACATGACAGACGCATGAAATCCAGTGGGGGAGAAGGTATAAAGATGATTAAGATGTTTTGTATGAAGTATACAGAAATTCAATAAAAATATACATTGAAACACAGAAACAACAACAGCAAAAAGAAATAGAGAATTTGGGAGAGTTCTTCGAGGTGCTGGGGGAAGAACCCTGAGCCTAGAGATGAGACAAAGCTTAGTGCCTAGTGCTGCACTCCGAGATCTAGGGCAGCCATTTCACCTGTCAAATACTCAGCATCTTCACCTGGTTTCTTTATCCCTAAGTTATGTAGACTTGATATACTGAATACCAAGACAGCAAAGAGCCAAGCTTTGATCATAGGAGGCTTGCAGTCTTGTGCCCAGCACAGAAACAAGCTTCAGTCATTAGCATACAGAGTTCAGGGGACAGGAACTCACCTTGAAATAGGACATTGCTTCAGAGTGAGGGAGACTCTGGGCCTCTCTTCTGCCTTGGGTGGCTTGCTGCTGGCACTCTGGTGTTCCTTAACAACCAAAAGCAACTTAGGGTCACCCACGATGCCTGGCTAGCCCATCGGTGCAGAGAAGTCAAAGCAGCAAGAATTTGAAGCAGCATCCACCATCAGGAACAGACAGAGATGAATGCATGCATGCTTGGTGCTCAGCTAGCTCTATCCTGATGTAGGCCTGGGAATGGTGCTACCCACAGTGGGCTAGGTCTTTCCACATCAATTAAGACAATCAAGACAATCCCCCAAAGACATGACCACAGGCCAACCTGATCTAAGAAATCCCTCCTTGAGACTCTCTTTGCAGGTGATTCTAGATGGGTCAAGTTAACAGTGAAAACTGACAACCACACTTAGCTTGTCGATGCACCACCATGAAGACTGACTTCATCTGCATGTGGCCTTCTCTCTGGGACTGTTCACATAGTCCTTCCTTTGTGTCCCACTCTCTTATAAGACTGTGTCCCCTCTTATAGAACACTAGTCATATTGGCTGAAGATCCATGCTAAACCTTAGATTAACCTGATCATCTGAGAGGTCTCTGTTTCCAAATATGGTCACATTCACAGGTACTGGGTATTGGGGCTTCAACACCTTTACGGGGAGGAGGTTGCAAAATTCAACTCATAATATCTGGCTGACTTGAAATAATTGTGTCAAAATGTTATTTTTCTTTTGTAATATCTAAACAACAGGTTTGATAAAAGTTATGCTCACACTGGAGATGACATGCACCTGTAATCCCAGCACCAAGAAGACAGAGCAGGAAGATCAAGAATTAGAGGCCAGTCTGGGCTACATAGCAAGACCTCATCTGAATTTTTTTGTTGCACCTGTACATAGGCAGGACCCCATCCCTAAATCCAATTTCACCTTCTTCCCCATCCCCACTTCTCAGTGCCATGAAAATCAGAGCTAAAAGATAAAGAACACATATTTTCATAACTCCTTAAGATTTTTAAAGCTGAAATTTTAATGCTTTGGTCTTTTAACCCCCATCAAAGTTGAAAAATAACATAGGAAGAAAAGTTCTCTAAAGAAGCAACGGGTTTATTTGGGAATGAGAAAAGGTTCATAGACTGAGAAATGTATTTTATGATGGATAATAGGCACATCCAATAGGCAAGGGGCTTTTAAATCAGATAGGGACATTTCGTGTAAGCTAGTCTGGAGGCTTCTCAGCCATGTGGGAGCTGGATAGCACTGATTATTTTAGAGAGATGTCTTCATAAGAAACAGCTTTTCTGGACTTTGTTACACCATCAGAGCATTCTTATAATAATCTCTTTGGCATTCATGCACACAGACCTTTAGAGACCCCTTGTAATGAGTCTTCTTGCCAAGCAAACATACATGAGGGTTCACCTCTCAGAGCTTCCCCTCATCATTTTATTAAGATTTGATATAAAATCACTCCATTACTTTTCAAAGGAGGGTAAGACAGGGTCTCACTATGTAGCCCAAGTGCTGGGATTACAGGCCTAAGCCACCATGCCCAGCTACATGACTCCATTTTGATTCTGACATCTGTATTAAAGGAAGTTAAATCAAATGTCGGTATATGAAAATCTTCCTGGAATCAGAAGATCCAGTTCAAAATATGGTATAAACAAATAATGTGGTCCAGAGGACTCTTGGATAGCTTATTTGCGGAGACCATGCCAGAGCTGGGTATAGAAAAACAATGTGAAATTACCCAGACAAAGCAAGGGACATCCTTGATTAAAAGAGTGAGAAAGTAGGAAGTATTGAAGAGGCTGGAGGCTTGGCAGAGTCAGGCTGATGAAGAGAGGCAGGCAGAGATCTAGCTCCCAAGGTAGTATGCCATTGATAGCCTCATTATTGATCATTATTTTCTCTCATTGGAATAGACTAAGCAGCCTAGAGTGAGTGAGGAGCAGCATGCTCAGGTGTGTGATGTTAAAAGGCCACTTTGGCAGCTGGGAGGAGAAAGGGTTAAAAAGCACCAAAGGAGGCTGAGGACCAGGGAGACGCTTCAGAATGGGTTCCAGCCCTGGATACACAGGAATGGCACCTGGGGAGGTTTGCTAAATGCAGATTAGCCTCCTATCTTAGACCTACTGAGTCCAAACATTTGCTCTTATTTTATTTTATTACTTTTTTATTTTATGTGTATGAGTATACTGCCTGCATGTAGATAGGTGCACCCATACAGTGCAATGCCTGTGGAGGTCAGAAGAGGGTGTGGGATCACGGAACTGGAGCCATGGATGGTTGTTAGTCACCATGTGGGTGCTGGGAACCAAACCCCAGTTCTCTGCAAGAACAGCTACTGCTCTTAACTGCTGAGCCATCTCTCCATCCCCACAAATGTTTGCTCTTTAAGCCTTGAAAAATCTGAAGGTCCCAGCCAGCCTCCCCAGTTAATCCTCAGGGGCTCACACCAAGAGAAAAAGTGTTGACTCAGATCCAGGTTTAGTCCCATACAAGGAAAAACTCTATCATAGTTAAACTGTCTAAAGATAGAACCATTATTTCAGAACCTTCTCATGATTCCATCAAGCAGGGGCCAGCAAAACGTGGTAACCGGAGGTTATAGAAGGGTTGTTTACTTGCCAGAAGAATGAGAAAGGCTTTAAGGCACTCCAGAGGCAGAGAGCGCCTGTGTGCAGCCCGCAGGAACTGAATGAAGACAGCGCAGCAGCAGCCAGGCACTGAGGGAAATCTGTCTGCCTTGGCCGGGTGTGTGCGCTGCTTTGACTCCAGGGCCCGGTGTGTGCGCTGCTTTGACTCCAGGGCCCGGTGTGCGCGCTGCTTTCACTCCAGGGCCCCGTGTGTGCGCTGCTTTGACTCCAGGGCCCGGTGTGTGCGCTGCTTTGACTCCAGGGCCCCGTGTGTGCGCTGCTTTGACTCCAGGGCCCCGTGTGTGCGCTGCTTTGACTCCAGCAGGGACTTTAGACACTGTCTCTCTCTGACCTGGTTTGGACCCCATGTTCGGGTCTTCGGAGCTGCCTCTGTTTCCATGACAACTTGGTAGTGTTTGAGCCATGCTTGCTAACTGGCTGCTGCATCTGGAGTCATCTATGGTACCCTACCCTGTGGTTCCAGCTGGTTGTAGACCCTGAGGCCCAGGCTCAGGCTTAGCCCACCCTACATCTGGTTTCCAGCTTCCATCCCGGCTCACCCCACTTGTAGGCCGCTACTTCTGCCTGGGGGTACAGACTGCCGCCTTCCCAAAAATGTCAGCCTTCTTCAGCTGGTCTAGTTTTCTATGTGAGACGATGGAGAGTGAGTAACCTTCCGTCAAGTCTAACAGGAAGAAATCGGCAGCCATTACAAGTTTAGGCTTTGGGGCTGGAGAGACGGCTCGGCGGTTAAGAGCACTGAATGCTCTTGCAGAGGACCTGGGTTCAATTCCCAGCACCCACATGGTGGCTACAAACCATCCTTAACTCCAGTTCCAGGGGAATCCGAAGCCCTCTTCTGACCTCTGCAGCACTGCACTACACGGGTGCACTCACATACATGCACGCAATACACTTATACACATAAAATAAAAATAACAGAAAAAAAATTTTTTTGTCTTTTTTGAGATGGGGGTCTCCCTGTAGCCCCAGCTGTCCTGGAACTCACTAT
>NW_008329135.1:1571683-1602106 GCF_000622305.1 Nannospalax galili
ATGTTTAGGCTTTGAATTCAGACCCACAAGCTGCCTTTGCTCTAAGCATTCCAGTTTCAAGCCTATTTCATGGTGGTAAACACACCTAAGCTAAATTATGAAGATATAAACAGCCTAGCCAGCTCTATCAACTTGGGATTAACATGTAGCCAAGCATCTCTGCACTGCTAATAATTTGTATCCTGATACTCTCATAATCAGGATGTTCGGTACCTGCCTCCCGAAGTCTAACCCACTCCTAATGCCAAGTGCAGTTTCAAGCCTATTTCATGGTGGTAAACACACCTAAGCTAAATTATGAAGATATAAACAGCCTAGCCAGCTCTATCAACTTGGGATTAACATGTAGCCAAGCATCTCTGCACTGCTAATAATTTGTATCCTGATACTCTCATAATCAGGATGTTCGGTACCTGCCTCCCGAAGTCTAACCCACTCCTAATGCCAAGTGGCAGAGACTTCAGAGGATTTATTCAGTCATATGGGGGCAACTTGAGAGAAAGCACTGAACTTGCTACTCAGTCCACAGACCCAGGTTCAGCCACACACTGTGACGTGAAGATGGCCTCTGTGATATCTTTTCCAGCTCCATTATCAAGGTCAGCGGGCATCTCCCATGTGGACTCCTGTGTTCCACTTTGCTCCACTGTTGTCAGTCCTCCCTCCAGGTCTTGCGCTGGATCCTAGGGACTAACTCAGGCCCCCCCTTACCTAGTAGGACCCACCTTTCAAAGCTTGTATCGGTTCTTCTATAACACAGTGCAACGAATTGATGGCTTAAAATAACAGAAATATATTGTCTCCCAGTTGAGGACAGAAGTCTACAGTCAAGATTTCAGTAGGGTTGCAAAAGGAAAAGTCTTGAGTCCCTAACATCTGGCTCACAGCAATCTCTGTCGTCCCTTGACCTGTAGATGCCTCACTCTGATCTCCATCTTCATGCACTCTCTTCAGTCTGTGTTTCTTCTGTTTTCATCCCTTATCTCACAACGGCACAAATCATTGAACTTATGGATGGTCCATAAGAGACGGATGATCACATCTTAACTAATAACATTTGTCAAGGTTCTATTTCTTTGTAACACCACATTCTGAGGTCTGGCTGGATATGAATTTGGGGGAGCACTGTTCACCCCAATACAGGACCTTTTTTAAGCAAAAATAACAAGGCCTGAAGACCTATTTCCCTACTTGAAATCTCCAAAAGAAAAGAGTTTTCATACCCCTTCCTCCATGAAATTCACTGGGCTCCTGTCTTAGTATAATTCTGTTGCTATGATAAAACACTCTGAAAAAAAATTGATTTAAAGGAGTAAAAGGGTTATTTGGATTACAGTTCCAGGTCACAGTCCATCACTGAGGGAAGTCAGGGAAGGAACTAAAGCAAGAATTTGAAGAAGAAACCATATAGGAAACTCTACTTGCTGGCTCATATTCAGGTAGCTTTCTTACATAGCCAAGTCCCATTTGTCCAAGGAGTGGCACCACCCACAGTGGGTTGAGCCCTCTTACACCACCTACCAATCAAGACAGTCCCCCACAGACATGCACACAGGCCAGTCTGATCTGAGAAATCCCTCAATGGAGGCTCCCTTCTCAGATGACTCTAGGCTGTATCAAGTTGACTGTTACTGTAACTACAAGGACTCCCTGTGCAAATGTTCCAGTTGCCCCTGGCTCTCAGAACAACAGATGACAAACAGGTTTTCTTATATTTCCAAATGTTCCAATTAATAAAGAAATATCTGCCTGAGAGTTCTTGTTAGTTGCACTTCTGGACTTTAAAAGAAACTAGCATAACTCTTATTTTATGTGTAAAGTACATGGGATGTCTGGCACATAGAAAGCCCTGGATTGCTGGTAATTATTTATTACCCCAGGAGGCAACCAGAAGTTCCATGAGGATACAAAGCATCAGAATTGGACTCTGGTTGCTGAAGGCACAATATCTGTCTGATGTAGTTTAGAGCATAATTTGAGTAAAACTTCCAGTGAAGTCCAACAGGCCCTTCTTCACTTGCAGATGTACAAGCAGGCATCTCTCGTACATTACTGAGTCATGGATCAGACTAATAATTTGATAAATCACAGTCTCTAATACTTTGGACATCGCTAGGCTCCTGACTAGTGCTGAGGTGGGACAGAAAGAGTAAGTTTAGAGTGGAAAGGACTGAGGTTTTGGTACTCACTGGGTCAGGCAGGGTTCTCTAGAGGAACAGAAGTATATAGAATGTGGATATACATTATAAAATGGGATGTACTAGGTGGCTTACACAATAGGGGTTGAGCGGGAGGGCTTTCACTTGAGACTTCAGTCTGAGTCTAGATCTTGGCTGTGTGTCTGCCATTCCTACCTAGAGCTACTCTTTGCCTTACTATCCTGTCCCTGCCCCAGAGCCTAATGGTTAGGGGCTACTTCATTAAGCCCTTTGATCCTGGGGTCTCCAACTGAATGAAGAAAACTTAGAGTTCCAGCAGATATTCAAAAAGACGACTGAGATGGGGTGATTTATTTCCCTGGCTCTAGTTGCATGAAATTTCTGTCTTTGAGACAAGGCCCCCACTGACACCACCTGCTCCCTCTTCTGCCTTCAGGCCTAGAGGTGACAACTTCTCTGGCTCTACTATCCTGTTAGCACTGTGCTGTTGTAAATGTGCCTTGTAAATGGCATTTTCTCAAACTCATTCCCAACTGTTCTAAGAGCACTTAAATTTAAAGAGTCCCCTACACCCCAGTCCAATGGTCTTTCCACCCACCTACTTGTATAGGCACATGTGCCAAGATACACATGTGGAGGTCAGAGGATATCTTGCAAGAATCAGTTTTCTACCATGTGGGTCCTGGGAATAGAACTCAGGTCATCAGGCTTGAGAGTAGGCATCTTCCCTATCTACTTGTGAGCCTAGAAATTATTTCCGTAGACAATGTCAGGTTTCTGTAATCAGTGGATACCCGAGGTCAGAGCTACCTTCAGCCCCTTTACACACCTCCTCCTCCGTGCGTCTTTCCTTTTTCCTTCCCCGTGGACTTTCATCCTTTCTCCTTCCAAGGCTCTCTCTCTGCCCTGGAAGAGGAATTAACACTTGTTAAGTGACGATTCTGTGCCAGATTACCAAGAAACCTGTGCTAAAGCATATGCAGTCTCATTCAACACTCTCAACAGCTCTGACTTTTTAAACCAATTTTGCATATTAAGAAACTGGAACTGAGAGAAATTACATGTCCAAGCAGCACATTTAACCAGGCAAGAGTTTCTAGTCTGGTCGGTCAAGCTCCAGAGTCCATGCTTGCTCTGGTATGCATGAGGCATCCTGCAGGTTTCTAGAACTTTCTTGTTGCTTTATGCCCACTCTTTCTGACCTCCCTACAGATCATGTCATGGTAATTAGATCAAAGCGTGGCTTTACTAGATCTGATGGCATTAGCTGCTAACAGAACTAGCTGAATAATCTCTAATAAATTAATTGAGATAAATCAATTGCCCATCTCTTGCCCATCTCTTCCTCGGTTGCATTTTTCAAAGGATGTCTACCATCAAAACCTAATACGGGCTCTACATCTGTGGATACAGTCGAGTTGTCACTGACGTGACAAATTGACATCCACACTTATTAGCCAAGAAGCAACCCAACATTGCTAGCTTGTGCTGAAAAGAACTGTTTCAGTTGGAACATAAAAAGATTGTTCCTAGTACATCGTTTAATTTGAGGTCCCCTCCTTGCTGGTTCCCAAAGCACTGCTGAAAATTGAAAGAAATAAGCACCACTTAGAATGCATATCATGAACAGGAGCATCACAATCACAGAATGATGCATCCTTTGCTGGAGAAGGAAAAGCAAAGAAGGAAAGACTGGTCTTGTCGGTGAACAGTCTCCAAGACTGAAGATAGGGAGGAAGCAAATTCATGAGAAAATCCTACATTCCGTCGCATTCATTTGTACGCCTGCTTGCACTGGGGCTGAGAGATTGTTTTCCAGTTTTCTCTTCTCTGCCTTCTGTAAGATTCACCAGAGAGGCACCCATGCCGTGTTTATTACTGAATCTGCCACGGCCCAGAGGCAGTGTCTTCTGCTTAGAAGATGCTCGGTAAATGTTTTAACTGATAAGCCTCTGCCCTTTCAAGCGACTGACTTATAGCTAAGAGTCCACCGCTGAATTTACATCCTACATTGCATCTCAGAGCTGTGCTTTTGAAGGTAGGAGTGAAAATAAGATTTTTACAATAGAATCCGAGGCACAATGGAAGATTTTATAAATAGTGATGATGAAAGTGTGTCAAAGTTCATCAGCTCCTAGAGCTCCCTTCTAAATGACGCTGACCTCTTTTATAAGAAAGAAACTTGAACCCTTAGCTACTTCTGTTCAAATGCCTTTTAACATAAAATCTATTTTTGAGGTACAATACGGTTCTTTGTGTATTCCAAGGACTTGCATGTGAGATACAAAGGGTTCTGTGGACTGTTAGGAGGCTATTGTGTATATCGGCACATTTCAAGTAGATTTTCTATACAATGATTATTAACAGCTGTTCTCAGGATCGCTCAGCGTGTACATCTACCCCCATCTTTGCAAGATTTTATTTTTGTATTTTGCCAATGTACATACAATAGGATCTCCGGGTTTTTGTTTTGGTTTCTTTACTTGTATAGTGTGTGTGTGTGTGTGTGTGTGTGTGTGTGTGTGTGTGGTGTATCACACATGTCTACATAGGCATGCTTGTGTTTGCATATGCTGGGGCCAGAGACTGACATCAAGCATCTTCCTCTATTATTCTCCAACTTATAGTTCTGAAACAGGGTCTCTCACTGGACCTGGAGTTTGTCATTCTGACTGGACTGAGTGGCCCCTGAGCCCTGGGAACCACCTGTCTCTTCCCCTCCCCAGTTCTGGAAGTATAGCTTTTAGGTGGGTCCCAGGACCTGAACTCAGGTCCTCAAGATCACACATGAAGCACTTTACCCACTGAGCCATCTCTCCAGCCCCAGTACTTCCATGTTTGACAAATTAGGAAGGAAATTTCAGGTTGAAATTGTTTATAGTTTATTTCTCAAGAAAGAAAACCCAGGGCCTGGAGAGATGGCTCAGTGGTTAAGATCACTTGCAGAGGACTTGGGTTAGGTTTACAGCACCTACATCATGGCTAATAACCATCCATAACTCCAGTTCCAGGGAATTCAACACTCTTCTGGCTTCCGCAGGCATTGCGTGATATGGGTGTACTGACATACATGCAGGCATGCAGGCAAATTACTCATTCACATAAAATAAAAATAAATTTTTAAAAAAGAAACAAAAATCATTGAAAGAACAAAGCAAATATCAAAGCGCAAAGAGTTTGTGGCCACATCTTGCCAAGTAGCATAGTGTATTCTAAATTACTATTACTTGGTCATTGGAAATAAGAATTTGTGATTTGGCCAGTGAGATGGCTCAGTGGTTAAGAACACTTGCTGCCAAACCTGACGACCTGAGTTCAATCCCCACCCAGTGGTGGGAGAGCATCAACTCCTGCAAGTCATCCTCTGATCTCCACACATCTGTGATTTGGTTAATTTTAAAATTTTCTCATGCTAGGCATGATGATGTAGGCCTTTAGTCCTGGCACTCGGGAGGCAGAGGTAGATGGATCTCTGTGAGTTCAAGACCAGCCTGGTCTACATAGTGAGCTCCAGGCCAGCTGGGGCTACCGGGAGACCCTGTCTCAAAAAGGCCAAAAAAATTTTTCTCTTTTATTATGTTTTTTTTACTATCAGTTTGAATAAAAGCAAACTGATCATTTTTTATCATTAGAGTCTCATCACTTAGGGGTTCAAAGCAGTCTGAACTGTTTATATCTTTGTTGATCCCACAGTGTCAAAAACAAGATTCTTTTTTGGACTCCATAACACACAATAAAACAAAGGACAGCAAGATGAGCAAGCTGTGCTGAACAAAGCAGGATCCTGATACTTTGTCCTCTTTGAAGTCAAGAATCAGAACCAGCTTCCTACAAACAGGCTTCAATGAATGAGGTTCAAAAACTTGCTACATGTAAGAACTTCTATTCATAACAGAAATTGAAGATCTGGCCCTTACAAATGGAAGAGGTTGCCACCTGGGCCCAGGAGGCTTGTGGGTCACTGGAACTGATTAAGCTGACTCAGCTGGATTCCAAGTGCCATTTCTTCCCACACAGGCTAGAATTATGGCACCCAACTTTTTTTTTCCTGTAACTCTAAAGTGGACAGCAAGGATGTTTGGTCACCCGTATGTCCTAAAGTTAAACTAAATTGGGAGACAGTGGACTTCAGAAACCATTGCACAAGACATTCACGTTGGTGTAGTTATCATGATGTGAAAGTGATCTTTTAATATTTAGGCTCTTCCTGTTCTGAGTGCCAGAGAGGAAAAGCCAGTGTTCAGGGACCATCTACAGTCCTACAGACAAACCATGCGTGAACTGGTGCTTCCTGCCTGTTTGGGGTAGGGACTGGAAGACCAAAGGCAGAAACAGCCCTGAAAACTGACTCTCTCCTCAACTTCCCCCTCCAAAGCTATCCAGCCCCACCCCATGCCATGTGTCAATAGGAGACTGGAATGCAGCTTTTACTGGGAATCTTTGGTGACATATTTGAGTCACCCTTAGACACCGTGCATTTGAGATTCCAGAAGTAGACAGTGGGCGGGCAATCCAAAAATGTGTCATGTGCAGCGTGACTGCCTTTCCTGAAATTAAGTTGAAGCTCACACACCTGAATCATGGGTCTGCTGGCACATGGTCCAGTAGAAGCACAAGGAGGATTTTCATCCATTCTAAGACATGTGTAATGCGATAGGTAATTTCTTGTGTCAACTTGATTAGGCTGAAGGAGGTCCAGATAGCTGGGAAAACATTTTTCTGCATGTTTCTATGACAGTATGTATGAAAGATATTACCACTTGAATTGGTAAAGACACCACGCTCCCTCATCAACACAGGTGGTCTCCAGCCAAACCACTGAGGATCTACACAGGACAAAAGTCTGAGAAAGAGCAAGTTTGTTCTGACTGGACTGGGACATCCATCTTATCCCTCTCTATGGCCAATGCTCCTGATTCTGGTGCCTTGGGTACAGACCATGGTTTACATCATGGGCTTCAGGCATGGATTGGAACCATACTGGCTCTCCTCAACATCTAACTTTCAGAAGGTGAATTGTGGGATTCTTGGTTTCTTTGATAGCATGAGGCAGGAGCTAGCTCCCTTTGGCAGTAAGGGCAGGTTCATGGTGATCATGAGCTAGTCACAAAGCACATGAGGCCTCTCCCTAGTAATGTTCTGGTCAAGCTAGGGAGCTTGCATATGGAACGTGGACTCCTTACTGGTTTGGCCAGCAATGTACTTGAAAACAACCAATCCCAATAAAGAGTATTTTAGCCTCTATCCAATCCCCATCATGAGATCTATAAAAGGCTACCAAGCAGGGCAGCTCCTCCCACTCTCTAGAGTTCTTTTTCTTTACTAAATCTACATTTGTTCTCATTCCTTGACTTTTGGGGAGTGAGACAACAAACTCAGAAGCTGCTGGCTCAGGATGGCTTTGGTGGCTGTTGACCATCCGAGTCCCTAGCTCCCTGACTTAAGCAGACCTTGAGCCAAAAAGAGCCCCATCACTCTCAAATAACCCACATCAGTGTGAATCTGCTCCTCTATTAAATCTCTTCCTACATATGTACAAATAGACATGTGATTCCTATGTTCTGCTTGTCTAGAGGAACTTGACTCATGTACACAAGTATTTTAACATCACCAAAATAAAGACACCCTATAATCAAACACATGTCAATTTAATTGGTGGTGTTTTGTTCAACAACAGTACAAAAAAAAGTGGGTCTTAATTTTAGACTTGACAACATACATTAGACCTCAGAATTACCTCAGAAAGCCCAGGGAATATGATCTGTTCTTCTGGCACATTCTACACACATTGCTTTTATTCTCAAACTTTGCAGCTCCACTACTCCAAAGCTGGATTTCAGAAGGGAGGTGAGAGGGTCAAGGTGGCTGAGCTCCGAACTCCAGTTATTCAATCTGGCTTTTGCTGTGTGGGTATTTTGTAAATACAGTTAACATCTATTATCCCTTGACCTTAACTAAAGGCTATCCTCCATAATCTAAGGGACCTGATCCAATTACCTGAAAGAGTCTAAGAACAAAACTGAGGTTCTCTGAGGAAAAAGACATCCCACAGTATCCACTACTGCAAGTTTCCCAACAGCCCTTCCTGCTGCAGACTTGAGAGTTTCCTAACCAGCCCTCACAGCTGAATAAGTCAATTCCTAACAATAACACTATGTGTAACCCCTCACCTCTACTCCTGTAGGTAACTTCAGAAAAACTTGATCCACCAAGTTGGACTTTGGTGGTGTCCTTACTTTGGTCTGTCACTGGTTCCCTCTCTAGAGTGAGTTTGAGGCCAGCCTGGTCTACATATAAAGTTTCAGGGCTACATAGTGAGATCCTGTCTCAAAACAACAAAAAATTCTCCAAGCATTTGGATCTAATGTGTTCTGTTGGTTTAAGGGTCTATGAATCAGACCCACATTTCTATTAGTAAAACTTTATAATATATAATAAATATATATTTAATATCTGAGGGTTCATTCTTCCCCTGCCTTCCTATAACCCCACCTCTGTCTGCTTCTTCTGGGTTTTCTTGTCTACTTTTTTTTTTAACATTTATTTATTTCTGTGAATGTCACTATCAGTGTGCATGTGTGGGTGCATATGCTATAGCACACATGTGGAGGCGAGAAGACAACCTGTAGGAGTCCATTCTCTCCTGGGATCAAACTCAGGATGTCAGGCTTGGTGACAAGCTCCTTTACCCACTAAACCATCTCGCTGGCCACTTCTTGGCTATTTTATTTAGTTCCACACAAGTACTTTAGAATGTGTCTCTCTTTATCCCATCTACCCTACAAAAAAAATGTTCCCATCCTGGCTTAACTTTTCATAGTCCTAAGATTCTACCACTAGATAGAAAGACCCACAGACAAGTCGCCTTGTATCATAAATGGGGCTAGTCATTGTGTCACTGAAGTCTTAGCTTTCAACTGGACACAAGGAAGAAAATTTTACCTATATGCTCTTATGTAGCAATTCCTTCTGAGATAAAATCTTCCATCTTGGAGAGAAGCTAGGTAAACAACAGAATGTTTTGTGGGAAAGTAAAGCATTCTATTCTACAAGGAAGCTCCTTAAACTCATGAAGTAAACAACTCAGTAGCTTCAGGAAGTTCCTGGAATTGACCAGGTTCACTAGTCCCCTCCCTCCCAAGCATGTATAACCTTGCCAGATCTCCAGTTGCTCTCTTGCTTCCTGTGCCTGCATGCTAATATGAGAACTTAGCTTCTGCTGCTCCTGCTCCAGCCACCTCTGCCACCATGCCTCCCTGCCATGACAGACTGTAATTCCCCTGGAACCGTAAGCACAAATAAACTCTTCCTTCTATAAATTGCTTGGGTCAGTGTTTCTATCACAGCAACAGAAAAGTGCAATTGGTACCAGAGAGTGGGCTGTTGGCTGTGAAGAACCTGACCATGTGGGGTTTTGGAAAAATGTGGAAGGGAAGACGTTTGCATGAGAAAAGTGGTTTATTGCTGTAAGCAGAGCTTAATGGGCCATTCTAGTAAACATCTGGAAGAAAGTAGTGCTGAGAACAATGTAGTTCATGAGAAAAGTGGTTTATTGCTGTAAGCAGAGCTTAATGGGCCATTCTAGTAAACATCTGGAAGAAAGTAGTGCTGAGAACAATGTAGTTCCAGAGGGAAATAAGGACTTAAGCAGCACTTGGGATATTTTGGCAAAGAGTCTGGCTGGAATCTGCCCTTGACCTAAAAGCTTGCCTGAGGCTAAGTTGGAAAGCAATGGACTAATTTCTCTGGCAGAAGAAATTTCAAGACAGCCTAATGTAGAAACCGTGGCATAGCTATTAATGGTGAATATCATTCAGATCAACAGTGAAAGAGAGCAAATGGGGCAGAAAGAAATACAGTTCTGATTGAAAAAGAGCACTAGGAAGATAAGTGTCGGAGCTTTGGCATGTGCTGGAGAAGATCGCTTTGATAAGGAGATAAAAGTGACTAAGGAGGGGCCTAGAGAGTCAAACTTAAACAATGGAGAAAGTGCCTCCAGGGCAAGACCACACCCAGTTAAACCTCCAACTTGTGAAAGGAAAATGCTTCTAGGGCCACTGAAGAGAAAAGCTTCTAAAATGGATAAAGCAGGCTGGGGTCCACCCCAAACTTGCAGTCAAACTTGGCAGTGTTGTTCACCTGGTGCTGGCTTTAGAGGCATGAAAGATGGAAGAGTGAAGGGGTCATCAGTTCTTCCTCCGAAGTTTCAGAGAGCCTTGGAGGCCAGGCAGTGTGAAGCAGGGATTCCCCTGCCTAGAGAAGGCCCTGATAGGCCATTGCCTGAAGCTGTGAAGGTGAAGCCTGGTTGGCAATGGAGACCCCAAGAAGTTCGTGATGCTAGAATTATGAGGCATCTGCCAAGACCTGCACACAGGGAGTGGTACCCACACAGGAGAGAGATGTGTGCTACACGCAGCAAAGCTAGAGAGGCTGAGCCATCTAAGCCCTTTGGAAGTAAAGTCCCAGAAGTTGGATGTGGAGCTACTGGATTTGGTGTTTGCCCTGCTGGTTTCCGGTCTTGTTTTGGTCTGGTATTTTCTTACTATGCCTCCATTCCTCCCTTTTGGAATGGTAATACATACAGTTCTGCTGTATGTTGGAGGTATGTAATTTGTCTTTTGATTTTATAGAGGCTTACAGTTAAGATATTTACGTGAGTCTCATAAGAGACTTTGGACGGTGGACTTTTAAATTGTATTGAGACTGATAATGACTATGGGGACTTTTAAAGTTGGACTAAACGCATTTTGCATTTTATATAGTCATGAGCCTATGAGGGCCAGGGGATGGACTGTGATGGTTTGAATGAAAATGTCCCCTATAGGCTCCAAGTATTTGGACATTTTGTCCCCCCACGATGGCACTGTTTTGGGAGGTTTTCAGAAGGTGTGGCTATCCTGGAAGAAGCACATCACTGGGGTGGGCTTAGAGAGTTCTTAAGCCTTGCTGAATCTCCAGTTACTCTCTTACTTCCTGTACCTGTGTGATGATGTGAGAGCTTAGCTTCTGCTGCTCCTGCTCTAGCCACCTCCAGCCACCATGCCTCCCCGCCATGACAGACTGTAAATCCCCTGGAACCGTAAGCTCAAATAAACTCTTCCTTCTATAAATTGTCAGTGTTTCTATCACAGGAACAGAAAACTGACTAACACAGCATCTCACAGGCAAGGGTGAAAAAGAGAAACAGCAGGAGTTTTAGGCAATGCATTGCCCTGAAAGTACATTTATACCTTAAATATAGCATTAATATTGAGATAACTCAATATAGTTGTTTAAAAGAAGTAACATTAACCTTGTCTATACCCAGCACAAGGTAAATGGTGTTAATGACTGTCCTGGTTTGTTTCTCCATTGCTATGACAAAATACTCTGACCAATACCAACCTGGGGAGGAAAGGGTTTATTCAGCTTATATCTCCTGGGTCACAGTTCATCTCTGAGGGAGCCCAAGGTAGGAGCTCAAGGCAGGAACCTGGAGGCAGGAGCTGGAACACAGGCCATGGAGGAATTCTGCTTACTGGCTTGCTCCCTGGCCCCTACTCAGCCTGCTTTCTTATGCAACTCAGGTCCGCCTGCCCAGGGGTGGCACCACCCACAGTGGGCTGCTTTCTTATGCAACACAGGCCCACCTGCCCAGGGGTGGCACCACCCACAGTGGGCTGGGCTCTCCCACATCACTTATCAAGAAGATGCCCCACAGACATGGCCACAGGCCAGAACAATAGAGGAAATTCCCCAACTGAGGCTCCCTCAACCCAAGTGTGTCAAGTTGACACTAAAGCTATCTAGCACAATGATCATTTTGCATAGTAAAATGCTGTAATTCAGAAAGATGAAATATTTGTCCAAAGTCACAAAGTCTAAGACTCTAATGCACTTCTTTTTATTTCAAAGACTATGAAATTGTTTCTTTATCTGAAAAAGCAATTCATCCTTAATGCCATTTAACATGTGGCTATTAGCAGGACTGAGCAAGTCTTTAAGACATTTTAAACTCATGTTTAAACTATTTTATTTATTATTTTTATTTTATGTGTATGAGCATATTGCCTGCATGCATGTAAGTGCACCCACATCATGAAATATTCTTGGAGGTCAGAAGAGGGAATCAGATACCCTGGAACTGGAGTTACAGATGGGTGTTAGCCACCATGTGGGTGCTGGGAACTGAACCCCAGGTCCTCTGGAAAAACAGCCAGTGCTCTTAACCACTGAGTCATCTCTCCAGCCCTTAAACCCATATTTAACAGATAACAAATCAGTATATAGATTTTATACTGACAATTACGTATTACAAGTGGAATACCCCTAAATACTTGGAAGTGTTTAGAATTTGGTGACTTTCATTCAATTTTTTGGAGCATGTGCATATATAACACAATATGCTAGAACCCACGTAAGTCTAAGCATGCAATGCATTTTTTTTCATATTCAATTTACACACACAACCCAAAAGTAGTAAGATTTAATGTATTTTACTGTGATGCCTGCATTTTGATTGCAACCCATCACTTGAGACCAGGTGGACATTTTTCCACAAAGCTTCAGATTTTGGGTCATTTCAGATTTCAGATTAGGGGTGTTCAATGTGATACTTACTGTCCTTACTTAGATTTAACTGTCAACTTGACACAGCACAGAGTCATCTGCAAATGGATTTCCCAGATCAGATTGACTTATGGGCATGTTTGTGGGGGATTGACTTGATTGTTAATTGATGGAGGGCCCAGCCCACCATGGACAGCACCATCCCTAGGCAGATGGGCCAGGGCTGTATGAGAAAGATCGATTAGTGGGAGCCTGGGAGGGAACCAGTGAGGCGCATTCCTCCATGGTTTCCACTTCAGGTTCCTGCTTTGAGTTCCTGCCCTGACTTCCCTCAATGAGGGACTGTAACATGGAAGCATAAGCCAAAGAAATGCTTTTCCCCTAAGTCGCTTTGGGGTCATGGTGTTTGTCATAGCAGCAGAATGAAACTAGAACACTTGTCTACTAACTTGAAAATAAGGGGGCTGGAGAGATGGCTCAAGGGTTAAGAACACTGGCTGCTCTTGCAGAGGACCTGGGTGCAGTTCCCAGCACCCACATGGCCATTAACAACAGTATGTAACTCCAGTTTCAGGAGCTCCAACATCCTTTTCTGACCTCCGTGGACATTGTACAGCATGGGTGCACTTACATACACGCAGGCAATACACTCATACACATAAAATAATAAATATTTTTTTAACTTTATCTCTAGTAACAGATTCCAGAAGAAGTAACCAGCAATAAGCAGAGATGGAGTCATTTCAATCTCTACGCTTTTCATACTGCATGTCTCAGGAGTTTTGGGCAGTAGATCTGCAGAGCATTTTTACACTTTCTTCAGACTATTGCATTACATGTCATATGACTCTCATATGAAAATAAAGCATCCTTAAGTGACTGACCTACACGGAACTCTCATCTCATCTTAGACTTCCCATGCAAAGCACGAAGAGCAAGACAGAAGGATCTGCATTAATTTCAGTAAGTCAGAAGCAACTCAGACACTAATCCTAGTGGGAGCTGCGTGCAAATCCCTGGACATCAAAATACCCTTGACTGGGCTGACTTTTAATTTAGGAGTTTACTAGAGCCTGCAGCTGTACCGCTGGAGTCTGTGATAGTGTCGGATCCCATAAATGAAGCGTGGAAGACTTGGTTAGCAGCCTGGGTAGAATGCCCGAGAATGCCCTCGGGATGCGGTAATTCAGTACTCAAGGCAGCCTGCATTACTGAGAAACAGTACTAAGTCAGGGCTCTGTCATGGTGTTGGAAGTTCTGCCACCAATCGCTTGTGCTAGTGACATAGCTCTTTTCTCTGGTATATGAACAGCAACTGCAAGGACAAAAAGCCATAACTGCCACATCAAATTTTCTCACGAGCAGACACCGCCCAGCACTCTGTCACCAGCCAAGATTCCCTTCAGTCCCCTTCTTGATTTGTAAGAAAGCCTGAAGAAAGCAAGAATCGGGAGGTGCTCACAAGCCCCAACCCCTAGCTGAGGAGCTATTGAAAGTTGATGGCTTCTGGGGAAGGAAGCTTTCCTAATGTGTGGCCCCTGGTCAGTTGACCATGCTCCACTAGAAGGCCCCACATCCATGCTCTACTGGACGGCCGCATGTCCGTGAGTTACGTGGTGGATCCAGGAGGAGTTAGAGGGAGGAGTAAGGGGTGATTGTGATCAAAACACATTATATACATGTATGAAATTCTCAAATAATTAATTAAAATACTATGTATTTTTTAGTATTTTTATGTGTGTGAGTGTATTGCCTACATGTATGTAAGTGCACCCATGTCATGCAATGCCTGTGGAGGGCAGAAGAGAGCATCAAATCCCCTGGAACTAGAGTTACAAACGGTTGTTAGCTGCCATGTGGGTGCTGAGAACCTGGATTCTCTGCAGGAACAGCCAGTGCTCTTACTCACTGAGCCATCTCTCCAGCCCCAATACTATATATTTTTAAGAACCTGGAGATAAAAGGGATAGCCAAGGCTACCAAGCAGTGGGGCCAACTCAGTTCCAATGGACACGTGACAGGAATAACTAGAGATAAGCAAAGGGCTTAGCCAGCTCCTTTTTTAATTTAACATTTTATTTACTTTTATGCATATGAGTGTTTTCCAAGAAGAGGGCATCAGATCTCCCAGGACTAGAGTTAAAGATCGTTGTTAGCTGCTATGTTGGTGCTGGGAACGAAACCCTGGTCCTCTGCTAGAGCAGCCAACACCCTTAACCACTGAGCCATCTCTCCAGCCCCCAGCACCTGATTTTTTTTATGTATTTCCAGCCTTTTAAAAATGGGGAGCTAGGGCTAGAGAGATGCCTCAGTGGTTAAGAGCACTGGCTGCTCTTATGGAGAATCCAGGTTCAGTTCCCAGCACCCACATGGCGGGTAACAACCATCTGTAACTCCAGTTCCAGGGGATCCAATGTCCTCTTCTGATCTCTGTGAGCATTGTATGACATGGGTGCACTTACACTCATGCAAGTAATACACTCATACACATAAAATAAAAATAATAAAATATTTTAATAAAATAGGGAGCTAAAGTGCTAGTGTGGACAAGAAATCTAACCAGTCACTACAGCTTTCTTAGTAGATGAATGTGGGAAGACACTCAGCAGCGTAGCCCTGGCCATCACCACCACAGATTCATTATCTGATGAGCACCTGAGTGTCCAGCACTTCCAAGTTATATGTCATATATTCTTCACAACGAGCTCATGTCTGAGGGGCATTGTTACCCGACTGCTGCCTTTAAACAGACATAAGAAGTAAAGGTACTTATCCAAGATTGCAGGCAGGAGATCCCACATCCAACACTGCCTACCAGACACTAAAACAAGAAACGAGGGGAAAGTTAGACACACTTCAGTCACAACTGAGCCCCAAGAGACCAAGATCAATATTAGACCTAAGTGGAGCCAAAAACCTTGGGTGAGATCCTTGGGCAATAAAGCATGCATGTCAAGGAAATATGAAACCAGTTCTATTAGAATTAGCCTGTCTCACCTCAAGCAGCTACACAGACAAGACACTAGAGGAAAGAGTTTCTTCAGAGAAAACACATTTCTCTTCCCCTTTCCTTGGGAATAAGGAGGTTAATGAGTCCATATTGCCTTAAGCTAAGAAAGAAAAAATTCCCGGGGACACCGGAAAAGTTTAACATGGGCCTCAACGAATAGAAACTGTTATTCATCCTCACAAGGAAAGACAAGGCATTTTAATAACTGGAAGAGAAGATGTACATAGGTCATTTTTTAGTTTTTGTAACAAAGAAACTGAGGGTGGGTGCTTTATACAGTAAAGAAGTTTATTTAGTTCATGGTTCTGGTGGAAAGAGAATCCAAACACCATGGTTCCAGCATCCTAGTAAAGACCCCTTTGATGCACCATGAAATGTCAGAGAAGTGGAAAAGGACCAGCTCTGTGAATGAAGGCCCAGGCATTCTGGGTAGCTTCACCTTATAACAACCCACTCTTCCTTTTTCAAGATTTCTATTAGCATATGCTAATTATACATAATAATGGGTTTCCTTATGACATTTTCACACATAAATACAATGCAATGTGATCACAATTATCTCCCTCCCTCACTACTTTCTCCTACCTCTCCCTCCCACTGATTCCCTTCCTCCTTCCAACCAGCCTCCTTTGTGTTTCCATGGAGAGAGAGAGAGAGAGGATGGTGAGAAGACAGCTGTGGAAAAGACAGTTCAACAGATGGTGCTGCTTTTTGTTCCTGTAACCAAATACTTCAGGAAATCAACTTAAAGGAGGAAAAGTATATTTTGGCTCATGGTTTCAGAGGCCTCATGCAGGGAGTACGCCAGGAGAAAGAGAGAGAGAGGAAGAGAGAGAGAGAGAGAGAGAGAGAGAGAGAGAGAGAACGAACCAATGAGTTTAACTGAGGTTATTTACAGGAGTACTAGTGAGAAGCAGGAGCATAGGTACCTTACCAGCAGATACACCACTGAAGAAAATGTCTCTCCCTCCCCCAGCAACTGCTACCTGCCTGCAGATCTTCAAGGAGGGCAGAGCCTCATGAGTCCTCCCTCCCTCAGGACAGAATGTTGACAGGTCCACTCTTATGTGAATCATCTCGACTGCTGAGATTCAAGAGCTCAATATCCATTTCATGTCTGAAGCACAGTGTTCCACAACACTCTATCCCTTCCTCTCTGGCTCTTACATTCTCTCTGCCCGTCCTTCTGTGATGTTCCCTGAGCCTCAGTAACAAGTCATTCTTGAGAGTTTTGATTCACTCCCCTAAAACCTAGCCAGGTCCACAGGATCAGCGTTGATCAATTCTAACTTCATGACTCAGGGGCTATCACCACAATAGGAACCAGACCTCCAGAATAGGAACCAAAAGCCATATCTAAACCATAGCAGGAGAGAACTGAGTTGCTCCCACATTGATGAAGAGATCAGTTCAGAACAAATCTGTGCTCATTTTAAAAGGATTCCCCTCTGAACTACCACGGGGCTCAAGGGTAGAAAGGATTTGTGTATTGCCAAGGGCAGGAACAGCAGGAAGGAGGAGCAGAGTCTCGACTCCCAGCTCCCACACCCTGAGAGCTGGACGGCTACAGAGAGAAGGCGCAGCCATAGTAATCACCAAATCCAGAGGGAGGTGGCCAGAGGCAGCTCTCCTGACCACATAAAACTGACCTTTTCATCCTGCTCCCTTCCTCTGGCCAGGCCAGCTCCAGAGAGGTCAGAGACTGCCTCTTCGGGAGGGCATCCACAGAAGCAAGGAGCTAACCACAACCACCTATGACCAGCCTGAGGGGGAACTGAGCTGTGGAGAATGAAGCCAAAATAAATTGGGAGATTTTTATGCAGCACAAGTCTAGACAGGAATCATGTTTGTTGGACCCGACCGGGATTTTAATGCAAAAGCAACGGGATTACTGATTTATCTAAAAGTAACTAAAATCTATGAAACCTACTAGGAAACATCAGGAAAACAGGGTTAGAGGACAAAGTCACTGAGCCTGCTTCCAACACTGATAAAGTTACTTTGCACTTAATCCTTCTGATTCTGGCTCCTTGGATGACTTGTGCGTGCATGCACAAATCTGCCTTGGGTACACTGAAAAAAATCTCTTTTCACTGGCCTGTTTTGGGGGAAAATTACATTAGTGACATGAAAAATATACATTGTTTTTTCTATAATCCTTTCCTTCTGGTCAGTGGCTATCTACCCAATGACCATCCCCACCTAGGAGAAACTAGAAACCCCCCATATTGTGTTCTTTATGAATACGGTGCACCTTGTTGAGGATCACAGACACTGATTATTTTTTTCTCTTTTATTTTAGACAGGGTAATGCTCTACAGCCTAGACTGACCTCCAAGTCTCCATCCTTCCGCCTCAGCGTCCCAAATGAGGGTATGTGCCCTCACACCCAGCTGCACTTCTTGATTCTGCACTAATCATGAATTTTTACTTGCAGTGTTTTAAATCAATCTTTTGGTGCCTCTGTCACACGTCCTTATAACTGCTATAAAAGGTACCAGGTCTGAGTGCTTTGAGATCTCCCAAAGCAATTATTGCTTAAGCACTACTCCACACACACAATCAAGGCACGTGGCAGGAAGCAATTTGTCCATCAGGAGCTCTGCACAGATGGTGTCTGTGCCAGGAGCAGGAGAGGAGGCACAGGCTGCAAATGGGGTGCCTCCTCTATAGGAGCCTCTAGGCATGATAAACTGGGTCTTGCTTTTTAGTTTGCATTTTTTTAAACAAAAAAATTGGACACGCTGTAAGTTTACAAATTTAAAACTGTCTCCACACAGTCTTCTAATGCTGTCAACAGCTTCTACTCTGTTCAAGCTCTTAAAAAATTCACCAGTATAGAAATAGAATTCACTTTCTAGGGTGACAGTGGTTAAGTGCTGCTCTTGCAGAAGACTCAAGTTTGGTTCCCAGCACCCACGTCAGGCTGCTCACAGACACCTTCACTCCAGCTTCGGGGGTTTTGATCCCCTCTTCTGCCCTTTGTGGGCACATGCACACATGCATGTACTCAGACACACAGGCATAAATAATAAAACAAACCTTAAAAAAAAAAAAAAAACCTCACAGCCAGGGATGATGGCACACGCCTTTACTCCCAGCACTCAGGAGGCAAAGGCAGGTGGATCTCTGTGAAATCAAGGCCAGCCTGGTCTACATAGCAAGTTCCAAGCCAGCTGCTTGGGGTTTTCTCTGTCATCTAACCTGCGTGGTCCCACCTAGGGTATCCTAGATGTACCCAACAGTGAAAACCTTCCATGCTTAGTGGTCTTCAATGAATGACTTACTAGATTTGTATAAACAGTCCAGGTTCCTCATTCCTCCAGTCAGATGACTGAGACACATGCTCTGTAGGGATTCTTGTATTCTCTCCACAGAATTAAACTTTAGCTACCCTCAAAACTGAATAATGCTACCTTTACTGGCATCTCCTAAGACTATCAAAATACAGCTGTGCAAAATTTGTGTCTTAGGGACTGGAGAGCTGGCTCAGCAAGTAAGACCTCTGCTGCTCTTGCAGAGGACCCAGGTTTGATTTCCAGCACCCACACGGCAGCTAACAACCATCTGTAACTCCAGTTCCAGGGCCTCCGATGCCTTAAGGCTTCTGACTTCTGCAGGCACTGCACGACACCGGTGTACTTACGCATGCAGGCAATACACTCATGCACATAAAAAATAATAATTAAAAATAAAGTCAAATTAACAATGTATTTTAAAAAAAGTTTGTGTCTTAGAGTAGGTGGATCCACTGGAAATGAGAAATTTTTCCATCACTCGGGGAGGGGGAGACATTTCTTCAGTGTTGTGGCCACTGTTTATTTGCCCATGTTCCTAGAAGTAGCCTGCCACTCATGTTCATGCAAGCAATCCTAATCAAACGCACTGGTTCACAAAGAAAGAGAGGAATGGATGTAACATGCTTAGGCACAGGCTGTGACAGTACTGAACCAAAGAAGCGAAATATAATGATGTTGGGTGATTGAATGTTTTTTTAAATACAGAAGTACCGCCTATGGGGCTGGAGTGGTTAAGAGTTCATGCCGCTCTTGCAGAGGACCCAAGTTTGGTTCCTGGTACCCACATCAGACAGTTCACAACTGCCTATAACTCCAGCTCCAGGGGATCCAACACCCTCTTCTGGCTTCTGTGAGCACTGAACTCATATCCACAAACCCACATTCAGACACGCACATACACACATTATTAAAAATAAAAATACAGTATTTATTACATTTATTTTATTTTATGCTATGACTGTTTGGCCTGCCTGTATGTATGTATATGTACCACATGTGTGCCTGGTGCCTGTGGAGGTGAGAAGAGAGTGTTAGATTCCTTGGTACTGAAGTTACAGATGGTTGTAAGCTGCCATGTGGTATCTGAACTGAACGTGCATCCTCTACAAGAGCAGCAAATGTTCTTGAATGCTGAGCCATCTCTCCAGCTCCAAATAGATGTAATTAAAAAAAAAAAAAAAAAAACTTTAAAAAAAAAAAAAAAAAAAAAAAAAAAAAATCCATCAACTAATGAATGAATAAAATGATATACTGATACAATGGAATACTAGTCACTCATAAGTACTGATACATGCAATAACAACATGGACAAATCTTAAAAACTTAGCTAACAGAAGACAGATACAGAAGATCACATATGGGCTTGGGGTATGGCTCTGTGGTATGAGTGCTTGCCTATTATGTATGAGATCAATCTTCAGCACCACAAGGAAACAAAATAAAAACAAATATTCCCACATATTACATAATTTCCTATATATGAAATGCCAAGAATAGACAAATTCAGAGACACTAAGATAATGGCTGTAGACAAGGACAACAGATAAACAAGGTAAACATTGCCAGAGACAGTGACTGCTTAATGGATATAGTTATTTTGGGGAGAGAAAAATGTTCAGGTTAGGCTGGAAGAAATACTCTCCTGAGGTTCAGTGTTGAACATCCCAGCCAAAACTCCTGAAACTGATCCTTATAGCTGCCAGAATAATGCCTTGGAGCTAGGATGGAAAAGATGCTTCTACACTAAGTAAGACAAGATGGCAGAGGCACCTTTGCAGAGAGAATTGAGGAAGGATCAAGCCTCGGGGATTTGGACCTGTTTGCTTTATGTTCCATCAGAGAACCAATCAGCGGCTTATGCTCCTCAGGAGGCCAGAGAAACAAATGATGGATGTACTAATGAAGATTACATGATGACATTGAGAAGTCCCAAGCTAGCCATTCTCTGTAAACTGGGACTGATGGTGGGGCTGATGCTATGCAGCTGGGTTCCCTGGTATTGGGGATGATAGTATTCTGGAACTGCAGAGAACAGACAGTAATACTTAATCAGAAGCAAGGCAGATGCAAAATGGAACAGCAACGAGGCAGAGTAGAGTCAGAGACTCCAACTCGAAATGGCCAACAGGTCACAACGTTCTACCAGGGAAGACAGTTTCCAGAGCTGAACTCTCAGACCTAAAACCCACTGAGAAACATTTTGGGACCCTTCGAGGAAAGACTGTGATACCTTAAGGAATACTAGTAGCAACAGTTTCCCTAATCAGTCATAAAGGAAGCCTATAGTCACTAGTTAGAATGAAGACAGAGTCTAGACTATTTAAGAACTCTTGGCTACAGGGTTTGAGTTGACACTATTAAAAAACTTAAAAAGAGATGGCTCAGCGGTTAAGAGCACTGATTGCTCTCAAAGAAGACCTGGGCTCCATTCCCAGCACCCCCATGGTTGCTGACAACCATCTGTAACTCCAGTTCCAGGAGATACGACGCCCTCTTCTGGTCTCTGTTGACACTGCACAACACAGGTGTTCATATATCCATGCAAGCAAAACACCCATACATATAAAATTAAATTTTTTAAAAAGAAACTTAAGGGGCTAGAGAGGTGGCTCAGTGGTTAAGAACACTGGTTGTTCTTATAGAAGACCCAGGTTCGATTCCCAGCACCCACATGACAGCTAACTGTAACTCCAGTCCCAGGAGCTCTGACAGCTTCTTCTGACCTGTGTGCACTTACCTACATGCAGGCAATACACACATACCCATAAAAATAAAAATAATAATTTTTTAAAAGAAACTTAAAACATCATGCAACCCCAATGCTAGAGGGGAGCCCACAGAGCATGAGAGTAAATGGAGAGATAAACTGGGTGTTACAGGCTATTAGCTCTTTTGTGTTCACTTCCTAGTTCTTGAATGCATGATTAGGACAGATACACAGCGTCAGGTAGAACTCTCACTTTGTCCTCTTAGGAGATTACACACCCTAACAGCAGGAAAGGCAACCTGTAAGCCTCTAAATCTGCCCCACTTCCACATAAGATTGTAAACCAAAGTAATATTACATTGCAAAAGTCATGTCAGATTATCATCATCTTCAAAGTCTTAAAGAATGCAGGCTGCTGGTCCCCAGACAATCCTCCCTTTAATTTACCTGGTTCCTAAAAAATCCACTGGGTTGTAGGAAATGAGAGTGGATTGTGGTCAACTTAATTAAAAGGAAGACTTAGTCACTGCAGCTGTGTTGCATGAGATGTTTGTACTAGAAGAAAAGAACAATCTCTTTAAAATAGTGTGGAGGTTAGACACAAATGATAAAGACAGAGATAGAGATGTTGGAGATAGGAATGAAAGGGACAGATAATAGAAAGATAGATAAGTAGAAGATAGATTAATGATAGGTACATAGATGATAGAGATAGAGATAGATGATAGACGATAGAGGATAGATAGATGATAGATAGAGAGATGATAGATGATACATACATACATACATACATACATACACACATACATACGTACGTACATACACAGGTACATAGATACATAGATGAGAGAAAGCAGACTAGGTAGAGATAGACAATAGATAAAAGACAGGTTTATACATATATGCTTAGATGATAGGTAGATATGATAGAGATAGAGATAGAGATAGGAATTGAGAGGAGATAGAAATTATAGAAATAGAAAAACAATGTGAAGATTTACAGAAGGATTTCTTCTCAGGCCCCGAGAAGATGTTTCTATTCACTTAGATTCAAAAGCAGTGCACATTCCTGGTCTTTGCCCAGGGCTATGTTAACTCTCCTGATCACTGAAACAATGCAGTCCAAAGCGCCATGATCACCTGGACATCTTACAGAGCGTCTGCTGTGGAATGTATTAGAACTCCCAAGTCATCTGATAAATGAGTTGGAGTCATATTCCCAAGTACTTCAGGATCTGTATTACCTCCAAAATATAGGGAGGACCCCAGGGAATGTGGGGCCCCCTCCTGAGAGAGAAATAAATGTGTGATACATTACGATTCATCGTAACAGGATGTCCTGACATTCCCAAGACTTTTATGTGTATGGGTATATTGCCTGCATCTGAGTAGGTGCACCTGTGTTGTGCAATGTCCACAGAGGTCAGAAGAGAGCATCAGATCCCCTGGAGCTGGAGTTATGGATGGTTGTTAGCTACCATGTGGGTGCTTGGAATTGAACCCAGGTACTCTGGAAGAGCACAGATACTCTTAACCACTGAGCAACCACTCCAGTCCCTCCTCAAGATTTTTAGACCCTTAATTTTTTTTAAATATTTCACTCATTATTTTCTATTTTATGTGTATGGATATATTGCCTGCATGTATGTAACTGCACCTACGTTGTGCAATGTCCACAGAGATCCAAAGAAGGTGTAGAAGCTGGGCGTGGTGGTGCAGGTCTTTAATCCCAGCATTTCCAAGGCAGAGGCAGGTGGATCTCTGTGAGATTTAGGCCAGCCTGGTCTACATAGCAAGTTCCAGACCAGCTAGGGCTACAGGGAGACTCTGTCTCAAAAACACTTAAAAATAAATAATAAATAAATAAATAAATAGATGATTAGATAGATGATAGATATAGATGATAGATGATAGATAGATGATAGATAGGTGATATAGATAGATATAGATGATAGATAGATAGATAGATAGATAGATAGATAGATAGATAGATAGATAGATAGATAGATAGATAGATGCATCAGATCCCCTGGAACTAGGGTTACAGATGGTTGCTAGCTGCCATGTGGATGCTGGGAACTAAATCTGGGTCCTCTGCAAGAGCATCCAGTGCTCTTAACCACTGAGCCATCAACCCAGCCCAGCTTAATTTTCTTCTGAAACACCTTCCAGCAGATTCACAGCACAAAAATGGACTCTGTAGGTTATTTTAATAAGGAGAACATGAAATTGGGAGTAGGGAAGCAGGGGTGGATCTGGGAGGAGTTAGGGGGAGAAAAAGGGGGTGAATATGATCAAAATACATTGTATGAAATTTTCAAAAAAATTAAAATATTATATTGTAGAAGAGATTGTGTCTCTGTGTGTGTATGTATGTGTGTGTGTATGTGTATGCATGAGCACACACACACATATCAGCACCACATGAATGCCACAGAAGGCATCAAATCCCCTGGAGCTGGAGTTATAGTCGGCTGTGAGTCATCGGACATGGGTGTTAGGAACCAAACTTGGGGGGCTGAGAGGTAGCTCAGTGGTTAAAAACACTGGCTGTTCTTGCAGAAGACCCGGGTTTGAATCCCAGCACCCACAGGGCAGCTAACATCTGTCCATAACTCCAGTTCCAGGGGATCCAACAGCCTCTTCTGTCCTCCGTGGGCATTGCACAACATGGGTGTACTTACATACATGCGGGCAATACACACATACATATAAAGTAAAATAATGAATAGAAGAAAAAAAGAAAAAAAAAAAAAACCAAACTTGGGTCCTCTGGAGGAGCAGCAAGCTCTCGTAACTACCAAGCCATCTCTCCAGCTTCGGGAACAGCTTTTGGTGGAAAGCTGTTGGTTTGAGCAGAAGGTGGACAGCTGCTGCATTCAGCTTAAAAGAAGGCAGTGGGGGAGGGGGTGTCTTTCATGTTGTCTACCCAGTTATCAGCTAGTGAACTAGGCCTGGATTCTCATCATTAATCCCAGTGGATTACCTGAAGAATTTATGCTCCCTGCTCCTGCAAATTCAGTCTGTTAAACTAGAGATGCTAGTTCCTCCATGAGTGGAAACACTTTAACAAATAGAATAAGCATTCACTGAGCATAAGACTATATCAGTCATTTAGTCCTTGATGCTAACAGACAAGTAGACAAAAAGTGTTTTTCTGGCAGCAAGAGACCTGCATCCTCATAAATAGTAGGATTTGTTATAAATAATCAAGGCGGGATAAGGTATGTCTACAATTCAGGGGGTGTATATATGGTGCCTGTTGAAGAAAAAAAAGTGTGAAAAGTGTGTGTATGAAAGTGCCCACTGTCTTGATGACAGAATGAAGTGAATTTATTGCAGGGCCTAAGTGAATCTGAGCAGCGCAGTATTCAGACTTGAGCAGAAGTGGATAGTGCCTAGCCCTTACATACCCTCCAATTTCTCCACTACAGTGTTATAGCTAACTTAACTATCTAATGGGCTTTCTGGTGTTCACACACATAGCAGGTCAGACATGCCACAGAATTAAAGGCTTCTGGGAGCGTCCTTCAACCAATGGCTGAAAAGAATTGGGGATTAAGTACCTCAGCTCCTTTCAGTCGTGGCGGGAGTAATTCTGAGATTCAGCCTCGCAAGTCCTAGAGCTTTTTAGCAAGCTTCAGTTATGCACAGAGCTTGCTTGTGGGGCCTTTGCTGGCTTAGTTACTTTCTATTTTTGTGATAAAAGTACTGACCAAAACCAACTTGGTGGGGAAAGGGTTTATCTTATCTTACATTTTCCAGGTCACAGTTCATCACTGAGGAAGTCAGGACAGGAACTCAGCAGGAACCTGGAGGCAGGAGCTGAAGCAGAGACCATGGAGGAACGCTGCTTACTGGCTTGCTCTTCCAACCTACAGCCTGTTTTCTTATACAACCCAGGACCACCTGCCTAGGGGTGGCAATGCCCACAGTGGGCTGGGCCCTCCCATATCACCCAACAATCAAGAAAATGCCCCAAAGACAAGACCACAGGCCAATCCAATGGAGGAAATTCCCCAATTGAGAGTCCCTCTACTGAGGTGTGTCAAGTGGACAACTAAAGCTATCCAGCACCCTGACTGACATGGCTCCTGTTCCATCTTCCACGGGCTTCTCAGGGTATCTATGTTAATATTATACCCAAGAAATCACTTATAGTCTAATCTCTGTTTTGGTATTTACTTCTAAAAGAAATCAAATTTTAAAAGATTCCCAGGCCATTCATAAAGGAATTACCACATGAGATACTCAAACCAAGTCTTGTCACCTGGACAAGATTATTTCCACTGGTCAGCCAATATTCTAGACTTTCTAGCCAATATTCTAGAAAGACCCAGAACATGGGTTCCCTTCTGTTTCCACTTGAAAGAGTAAGAAACTATACTTGTTACTGTAAGACATGGGAAGCCAGAGGCAGTGGGCAGTGCATGGCAACTCACTCTGAAGAGCATGCTGGTAAATTAACTAGAGTTATCTTGTCAGGCCCACTCCTTCAACACGTTCCAGGAATGGAATCATTGTCTTTCTTGGACGAAGTTTCCACACTCAGAAGCCCCCTGTGACAATACCTCCCTTCTCCAGCCCCATAGCCTTTGCTCCCCACCCAGCCTCTTATTTTTGGACCTCTTTAAAATGCCACACCTTGAACCTAATCTGCTCTTACTGCTTCATTTGTAACAGACCCAAAAATCCCATTAGAACCATAATCTATAACTTTGTCAATTAATTTAAAACTAGCTGAACTGGGCACAGTGTACATGCCTGTAATTCCAACACTTGGTATGTGAAGGTGGGAGGATCAGGAGTTCAGGGTCATCTTTGGCTACATAACAAATTTGAAGCCAGCCTGGACTACATGAGAACTTGTCTCAAAAAATAAACTGGAGCTATAGAGATGGCTCAGTGGTTAGGAACACATGCTGCTCTTACAGAGGACCTGAGCTCAGTTCCCAGCACCCACATCAGGTGGTTCACAGACACCTGTAACTCCAGCTCCAGAGACTCCAGCTCCAGGGTATTCAACTTTTTCTGGCCTCTGCAGACGCCTGCACACATGTGCATATACACCCACACAGAGACATGTGCACATACACATAAAAATAAATCTTTTTTTAAAAACTGCTCCCCTTTAGTGCAGTGCATTTTCAACCCTTTCCTGAAAATAAGAAACAGAGGTAAACTGCCTTTCATTCACAGAAAATGAAAAACCTAATAATTTAAATTGGCATACTGCATTACATATGTGAAAACAAAATGCATAAAAATAATGATGGAGGCTTGGAGATACAACTCAGCAGTTAAGAGCACTGGCTGCTCTTGCAGAGGACCCGGGTTCAATTCTCAGCACCCACATGGTGGCTAACAACCGTCCATAAATCCAATTCCAGAGGATCCAGTGCCCTCTTCTGACCTCCACAGGCACTGCACAACACATGGGTACACTTACATACATGAAGGTAAAGCATTCATACACATAAAAAATATATAAAATATTTTTAAAAATCGTAGAATTTGTTTCTTGATGGTAAAAGCATAAGGAGTTTTGACTTCCTCGATTCTTTTCTCTTCCCTGTCTTCTAAGATACTGTAAGTCTGTTTCCAGTGTTCTACCTGTAATAGGAGCAAGAAACTCATAGATCCTGCCCACTTCAATTTCAATTTATTTCCCCATGATAGTCTTTCAGATTTAAAACATGTACATGCAAGTAGAAATAACTCACACTCTGCAAGTCAGAATATCACTTACTTACAGAAATGAGGAAACAGAATACTTTCACGGTAATATGAAAAAAATCCATATCTGATTTTATGAATACTGAATCTATTCACAATAAAAATTACTGACCTGTCAACCATAAACAAATAAAAACCAAAGTAAATATTTATGAAAAAAAATTAATTAGTTCCATGACAGCTCATTCTGTCCACCGAGGAAAGATCAGCTCCTGAATTCCCATTTGTTCTCTTACAAAACTTTTCACAAAATAGCTGAAGATCATCCGGTGCAAGAGAAATAAAAGATAGCTACCATTCTTCAAGACCGACAGAAGATGCTGGAAAATGAGTTTCATGTTCAAAGGGAGAGTCTATGAAATCTCATCCATTTAAATCCCAGGCACAAGGAAAAATGAGTACAGTGCAAATGAGATCTGAAGAGTTTCCACCGTGTAAGGAAATAAAACGCAAACTAGAATGCCCAGGGCTAGAAAGCACAACTAAATTCATTGTAAGTTCATACCCTATATCAGACCAGAACCGAGAGACCATCTCAACAACAGTAACAACTGCACTGATGCACACCCATAATCACAGCACTCGGGAGCTGGAGGCAGGAGGATCCATATTCCAGGGGATATGGGGAGTCTCAGGCCAGCCTGGATACTTGAGACTCTGCCTCAAAAAATAACAACAAAACAGCCATTTCTGGAATGAACTGCTTGTCACATACCAAGTTTTAGGTTGAATAAAATGAAATTGCCCATGTAGGACTTTTTTTTTTTCTAACAATAAATAACATGTAGCTTGATCTAATATTTTTCTCTCATGTTTATACAACTTCAGAACACTTGAAAATGTTGTAATACTGCTTGTAATACTGGTCTAAAACAACTGCATTAAAAAAGAAAACTAGGGGGCTAGAGAGACGGCTCAGTGATTAAGAGCTCTGGCTGCTCTTGCAGAGGACCTGGGTTCAGTTCCCCGCACCTACATGGCAGCTAACAATTATCCATAACTTCAGTTCCAGGGCTCCAACTCCTTCTTCTGACCTCTGCAGGCATTGCATGACATGAGTGCACTTACACACACACACACAGACAATACACTCATACACATAAAATAAAAATAATAAAGAAAATATATATTTTTATTTTTAAAAACTGATCCTGTATTTCTTGCTTTTCTCCTTGCTGTGATAAAATACCTGACCAAAAAAAAAAAAACAAAAAAAAAAAAAAAAAACTTAAAGGCGGATGAATCTTAAAGGAGGGAAGATTTGTTCTGTCTAACAGTTTCAGAGGAGGCAGCCTACTATCCAGACAGGGCATGCATGGCAGAGCAGAGAGGTTCAGATCATGGTGGCCAGGAAGGAGAGAGACAGAAAGAGAGAAAGGAAGAGAGAAGAAGAGATCAGAGACAAGCTAGCTACCGGGACCCATGCCCAGTGACCTACTTCCTAGAGATAGCTCCCACCCCGAAATTTTCCAGAACTTTCCAAAATAGCATCACCGGCTGAGGACCTAGGCCTTAGTGTATGAGACTGTGGAGGGCACTTCATACTCAGATCATAATAGTTCACAGGACTTATGAGCTCAATTTCATAAGTGTGCCAAGAAGGACCGTTCAGAACTTGATATTCAGTTTTCAATTACTGTTCAGCTCCACATCATAAAAGTTCTAAGTCTTTGAAACCCTGAGGGTTTCACATAATATAGATTAGTCAGAAAACTAGAATTTAACATGAACTTTCTTAATGGAAAACAGTTTAGAGTTTATCCCCCCAAATTAAAAATAGAACCACCATATGATCTAGTCATCTCACTTCTGGATATATAATCAAAGGAAATGAAATTAGAATATTAAAGAGATACTCCCATGTTTATTATAGAATTATTCAAAACAGCCAAGATATCAAATCAAGCAGAGCACCCAATCAATGAATGGGTAAAGACAATGTTATATACATGCAAAATGGAGCAGTATTCAGTCTTTTATTTATTTTTTACTTTATTTTATGTGTATGAGTGTTATGCCTGCATGCATGTAGGTATACCCATATTGTGCAATGCTGTGGAGGTCAGAAGAGGGCATTGGATCCATCCCATGGAACTGGGATTATGGACGGTTGTTAGCCACCTGGTAGGTGCTGGGATTCGAACCCAGGTCCTCTGCAAGAGCAGCCAGTGTTCTTAACCGCTGAGCCATCTCTCCAACCCCTATTCAGCCTTTTAAAAAGTAAAATCCTATCATTCACAACATCTTAGATGAACCAGGAAGACATTATGTAAAGGAAATGTCAGACACAGAGAAACTACTACCAGCCTTTCTTACTCTTTCAAGGTGTTCCAAGATATCAAAGCAAGGACAGGGTGGTTCCTCCAGCGCAAAAATCTGCATTTCCCTGGGTCTTCCAGTAAGATCTAGAATCAAGAGTGCTGACAACACTGGAGGTAAAAGTCTGTAAATGATCTCTGTGAAGGCTGAAGGGGTGGATGGCTGAACAGAGTTCCTGTTGCTCGTGCGGGTGACATGGTAATAGCCACAGAGAAGAACGGAAAACCAGAGCTAAGAAAGAATGTCCGACCAGCAGGGAAAGTTGTACTGAAGAAAAGACGGGGTGTTTCTCTATTTTGAAGATAATGCAGAGGTCATAGTACACAATGAAGACAAGATGAATTGTTCCCCCATCACTGGTCCAGTTGCAAAGCAGTGTGCAGACTTGCAGCCCAGTATTATGTCCAGTGCAGGTAATGTTGCATGATTCTCCAGTGTATTTGTAAAATATGATCCATTAAGAAGTACTTATCAGGGCTGGAGAGATGGCTCAGTGGTTAAGAGCACTGACTGCTCTTGCAGAGGACCCGGGTTCGATTCCCAGCACCCACATGGCAGCAACGAACCATCCTTAACTCCAGTTCCAAGGAAATACAAAGCCCTCTTCTGACCTCCGCGGCATTGCACGACAGGGGTGCACTCACA